>NC_141876.1:277497625-277800655 GCF_056163025.1 Triticum urartu
ACAGAAGGCAGTAAAGTGGTCGATGATAACACAAATCATCGAGGGCAAGGATGGTACTTCTCATCATGAATTCAATTGATATCCTGGAAGAGGTCAAAATATTGATGATGATCACGACACACTTGTCGAGGGGTTTCATCAGGATATAATCGATCATCGATGACATCAAGCAAAAGGACGGGTGAAGCGAAAGTTATCAGAACCATGGGCATGAAACAAACTCGAAATCAAGTTTGCTATTCAAGGAGAAATGATATGACAAGGAAGATCGACGTAATATTAGCTCACTGTCGAAATTTGTTCTCCGTGAAGAAGGACCAGGTAGCACAGTTAAAAATTAGCCCAATAATGGTATAATCGATCAGGCTAGGAATGACTTGAAGGATTATTAAACTCATAAGAAACGAAAATTAATTAGGGTTATCGAACTGGAATGCGGAATCAGTTCACATATCGGTATTGTCGGTTGACGACAACCCAGAACCCAGAAAAATTGGAATCGGTGAGAAATAATAGTTAATGAAGAACCCATAAGAAGTTATGTAGTACCATGAAATTATCAAGATATCATAGTGTAATATTCGACAATAGATCAAAGTAAAGGTTGGACAGGTGCAATGATCTGCACAAGACAAGTACTTCAACTTGTCCGAGAAATGGTATTAAGGAGAAAATATGGTTGGAACCATGATTGCAAAGGACCAAACATAGATACAGGATGAACTTATAACAACGGGATTATTATCATTTGCAAGAAGCTTCGATGAAAAGTTCCACATCGGGTCCATGGGCATGAACGCAAAGGCTCAAGGTCGACTCCCACTTCTTCAATGCATAACCTTTCATTTTACTTCTCGCTTTTGATGAGGCTTGAGCAACTCACGATGTTTGACACCGCGAAAGCAGAAATCAATTAGGAGCATCAATTGTTGATGGTTAAACCACTAGTTTCAAGAAGGGCAAGGGAAAGAAGGGATACTTCATGAGACGGCAAATCAGTTGCTGATCTAGTGAAGAAACCCAAGGTTGAACCAAACCCGAGACTAAGTGCTTCTATAATGAGGGGAACGGTCACTGAAGCAGAACTACCCTAGATACTTGGTAGATGAGAAGGCTGGCAAGGTCGACAGAAGTATTTTGGATATACGTCATATTATTATGTACTTTACTAGTACTCCTAGTAGCACCAGGGTAATAAATACCGGTTCGGTTGCTAAGCGTTAGTAACTCGAAATAAAAGGCTGAGGAGACTAGCTAAAGGTGAGATGACGATATGTGTTGGAAGTGTTTCCAATGTTGATGTGATCAATCATCGCATGCTCCCTCTACCATCGGGATTGGTGTTAAACCAAAATAATTGTTATTTGGTGTTTGCGTTGAGCATAGACATGATTGGATTATGTTTATCGCCACACGGTTATTCATTTAAGGAGAATAATGGTTACTCTGTTTATTTGAATAATACCTTCAATGGTCTTGCACCTAAAATGAATGGTTTATTGAATCTCAATCGTAGTGATACACATGTTCATGCCAAAAGATATAAGATAGTAATGATAGTACCACGTACTTGTGGCACTGCCATTTGAGTCATGTTGGTATAAAACGCATGAAGAAGCTCCATGTTGATGGATCTTTGGACTCACTCGTTTTTGAAAAGATTGAGACATGCGAACCATGTCTATTGGTAGATATGCATGAAGAAACTCCATGCAGATGGATCGTTTGGACTCACTTGATTTTGAATCACTTGAGACATGGAAATCATACCACATGGGCAAGATGACTGAAAGGCCTCGTTTTCAGTAAGATGGAACAAGAAAGCAACTTGTTGTAAGTAATACATTTTGATGTGTGCAGTCCAATGAGTGTTGAGGCACGCAATGGATATCGTTATGTTCTTACTTCACAGATGATTTGAGTAGATGCTGGGTATATTTACTTGATGAAACACAAGTCTGAATTATTGAAAGGTTTAAGTAATTTTGGAGTGAAGTTGAAGATCGTCGTGATAAGATGATAAAATGTCTATGATATGATCATAGAGATGAATATCTGAGTTACGAGTTTGGCACACAATTAAGACATTGTGGAAATTGCTTCACAACTAATGCCGCCTGGACCACCATAGTGTGATGGTGTGTCCGAACATCACAACTACACCCTATTGGATATGGTGCAAACCATGATGTCTCTTATCGAATTACCACTATCGTTTATGGGTTAGGTGATGAGGACATGAATACCTTGGATATGACCAAAAATATTGCATACATGCATATTTGTCAGGTGATTTCTAATGCAAACTATTCAATAATCTATTTACTATGCGCCTTAGCAATCGCTAAACCAACTCCGAGAGGTTATTGACCATGCTGGAGCACGATCAGCCTGACCACGAAGGTCTATTCCTGCAAGCAATCGAAGAACGAGCAAGAATATGATAAAGCAATCTGAATATTGCAAATATATATGAGGTATTGATAATGGTGGGGATCCATAAGCGGTCTTGGTCTGGTCGTTGGACACAAACGAAGTACACGAAGTTGCAATGGCTAACTTTTAACTAAACAAATCCCAAGGAAAAAGCTACTAGATGGATCTACTTATATAGGAGCAAGGGGTGGCGGCCAAGGAGGTGGGAGGACGTTCCAAGGCAGCCTAAAACTAACCCTAGGTCGTACAAGGCTCATGGGCCCAAGTGGAGGTGATGCAACACCTTTGGGCTTGTAGTTTGACTCGGATTCTGCTGCAACGTCAGATTGTTTCGTCTGTAACTCAATGCTCCGGACGAATTTGAAGGTAAATCCAATTGGGTTGGAAAGATCACGGAATCTAGTTTCCAACAAAAAAAGAATCACTCAATTCGGAGTTCGTATGAAAAAGTTGTTGGCGTTTTGAGTCAGGTATGTCTGTGCAGTCCGAATCTGAATCCAGAACGTGAGAGACTTGGACTCTATCTTCTCTTGGCCCAAAAGTGACGTGAGAGGACTTTTTGAACACAACCTAAACTTCTCCTTTTCCCTTATCTTCATATGTGGATTGTACAAATGTCCCATACACCTGCAATTAGACAAAACACAAAAGTGTGTGAAGTATTTTTGTTCTGGATAACATGAATAGATTATTGAATAGTTTGCATTAGAAATCACCTGACAAATATGCATGTATGCAATATTTTTGGTCGTATCCAAGGTATTCATGTCCTCATCACCAAACCTCATAGGTCAACAAGGAAGCATACTACTTCAGAGTGGTACGTAATCCTGTCTTGGAAGTCATGTTGCTAGACAACAATGAACCTACGAGCTATGGAGAAGTGATGGTGGGCCCAGATTCCGAAGAATGGCTCGAGGCCATAAAATCCGAGAGAGGATCCATGTATAAAAGAAAGTATAGACTTTGAAAGAACCACTTGATGGTCGTAAGGCTGTTGGGTGCAGATGGATTTTAAAAGGAAGACAGACAATGATGGTAAGTGTCACCATTAAGAAAGCTCGACTTGTCGTTAAGATGTTTCCCTACAAGTTCAAGGAGTTGACTACGATGAGACTTTCTCACTCGTAGCGATGCTAAGAGTCTGTTGGAATTATGTTAGCAGTTACTGCATTATTTATGAAATCTTGCAGATAGGATGTAAAAAACATTGTTTCCTCGACATTTTTCTTGAGGAAAGGTTGTATGTGATACAACCAGAAGGTTTTGTCAATCCTGAAAGATGTTGACAAGTATGCAAAGCTCCAGCAATCCCTCTAAGGACTGGAGTAAGCATCTCGGAGTTGGAATGTACGCTTTGATGAGATGATCAAAGATTTTGGGTTTATACAAAGTTTATGAGAAACTTGTATTTCCAAAGAAGTGAGTGGGAGCACTATAGAATTTTTGATGAGTATATGTTGTTAACATATGGTTGATCAGAAATGATGTAGAATTTCTGGAAAGCATGTAGGGTTATTTGAAAAGTATTTTTCAATGGAAAATCTGGATTAAGCTACTTGAACATTGAGCATGAAGATCTGTAAGGATAGATCAAAAACACTTAATAGTACTTTCGAATGAATACATACCGTGACAAGATTTTGAAGGAGTTCAAAATAGATCAGCAAAGAAGGAGTTCTTAGCTGTGTTACAAGGTGTGAGTATTGAGTAAGACTCAAGACCTGACCACGGCAAAAGAGAGAGAAAGGACGAAGGTCGTCCCCTATGCTTTAGACGTAGGCTCTACAGTATGCTATGCTGTGTACCACACCTGAAGTGTGCCTTGCCATGAGTCAGTCAAGGGGTACAAGAGTGATCCAGGAATGGATCACACGACAACGGTCGAACTTATCCTTAGTAACTAGTGGACTAAGGAATTTTCTCGATTATGGAGGTGGTAAAAGAGTTCGTCGTAAAGGGTTATGTCGATGCAAACTTTGACACTAATCCGGATGACTCTGAGTAGTAAACCGGATTCGTATAGTAGAACAGTTATTTGGAATAGCTCCAAGTAGCGCGTGGTAGCTCCATCTACAAGATGGCATAGAGATTTGTAAAGCACACATGGATCTGAAAGGTTCAGACTCATTGACTAATAAACCTCTCTCACAAACAATATATGAACAAACCCCATGGGTGTTGGATTCATTGCAATCACATAGTGACGTGAACTAGATTATTGACTCTAGTGCAAGTGGGAGACTGTTGGAAATATGCCCTAGAGGCAATAATAAAATGGTTATTATTGTATTTCCTTGTTTATGATAATTGTCTATTGTTCATGCTATAATTGTATTAACCGGAAACCGCAATACATGTGTGAATACATAGACCACAACATGTCCCTAGTAAGCCTCTAGTTGACTAGCTCGTTGATAAATAGATGGTCATGGTTTCCTGACCATGGACATTGGATGTCATTGATAATGGGATCACATCATTAGGAGAATGATGTGATGGACAAGACCCAATCCTAAGCCTAGCACAAGATCGTATAGTTCGTCTGCTAAAGCTTTTCTAATGTCAAGTATCATTTCCTTAGACCATGAGATTGTGCAACTCCCGGATACCGTAGGAATGCTTTGGGTGTACCAAACGCCACAACGTAACTGGGTGGCTATAAAGGTGCACTATGGGTATCTCCGAAAGTGTCTGTTGGGTTGGCACGAATCGAGACTGGGATTTGTCACTCCGTGTAAACGGAGAGGTATCTCTGGGCCCACTCGGTAGGACATCATCATAATGTGCACAATGTGACCAAGGAGTTGATCACGGGATGATGTGTTATGGAACGAGTAAAGAGACTTGCCGGTAACGAGATTGAACAAGGTATCGGGATACCGATTATCGAATCTCGGGCAATTACTATACCGGTAGACAAAGGGAATTGTATACGGGATTGACTGAATCCTTGACATCGTGGTTCATCCGATGAGATCATCGTGGAACATGTGGGAGCCAACATGGGTATCCAGATCCCGCTATTTGTTATTGACCAGAGAGATGTCTCGGTCATGTCTGCATTATTCCCGAGCCCGCAGGGTCTACACACTTAAGGTTCGATGACGCTATGGTTATAGGGAAAGTATGTACGTGGTTACCGAATGTTGTTTGAAGTCCCGGATGAGATCCCGGACGTCACGAGGAGTTCCGGAATGGTCCGGAGGTGAAGATTGATATATTGGACGAAGGGTTTTGGAGTCCGGAAGTGTTCTGGAGGTACCGGGTGATGACCAGCATGACCGAAAGGTGTTTCGGGAGCCCCGGCAAGTGTTGGGGGGCTTCATGGGCCAAGGGAAGGGGGCAAACCAGCCCACTAAGGGGTGGTGCGCCCCCCTCACCTATTCCCACGTGACCAGGGGGTTTGGGGCGCCCCATCTAGGGTTCCCACCTCCTGGCTTGGGGGCCAAGTCACCCAAGGGGAGATCCCATCTGCCCTGGCCGCCGCCCCCCTAGGGGAAACCCTAGGGTGCCTCCCCTTGCCCTTGCCCCTATATATAGTGGAGGTTTTGGGGCTGCACAACACATGAGTCTCTCTCTCCCAAGGCGCAGCCCTACCTCTCTCCCTCCTTGTCTCTCGTAGTGCTTGGCGAAGCCCTACTAGAGTGTCGCGCTCCTCCACCACCACCACGCCGTTGTGCTACTGCTGGACGGAGTCTTCCCCAACCTCTCCCTCTCTCCTTGCTGGATCAAGGCATCGGAGACGTCACCGGGCTGCACGTGTGTTGAACGCAGAGGCGCGTTGTTCGGCACTTAGATCGGAATCGACTGCGATCTGAATTGCTACGAGTACGACTACCTCATCCGCGTTCTAGTAACGCTTCCGCTTAGCAATCTACAAGGGTATGTAGATGCACTCCCCTTCCCCTCGTTGCTAGATTACTCCATAGATTGATCTTGGTGATGCGTAGAAAATTTTAAATTTGTGCTACGATCCCCAACAGTGGCATCATGAGCTAGGTCTATGCGTAGATTCTATGCACGAGTAGAACACAAAGCAGTTGTGGGCAATGATTTGTTCAATTTGCTTACCGTTACTAGTCTTATCTTGATCCGGCGACATTGTGGGATGAAGCGGCCCGGACCGACCTTACACGTACGCTTACGTGAGACTGGTTCAACCGACTGACATGCACTTGATGCATAAGGTGGCTGGCGGGTGTCTGTCTCTCCCACTTTAGTCGGATCAGATTCGATGAAAAGGGTCCTTATGAAGGGTAAATAGCAATTGGCATATCACCGTTGTGGTTTTGCGTAGGTAAGAAACGTTCTTGCTAGAATCCCATAGCAGCCACGTAAAACATGCAACAACAATTAGAGGACATCTAACTTGTTTTTGCAGGGTATGCTATGTGATGTGATATGGCCAAAAGGATGTGATGAATGATATATGTGATGTATGAGATTGATCATGTTCTTGTAATAGGGATCACGACTTGCATGTCAATGAGTATGACAACCGGCAAGAGCCATAGGAGTTGTCTTAATTTATTATGACCTGCGTGTCAATGAAAACGCCATGTAATTACTTTACTTTATTGCTAACCGTTAGCCATAGTAGTAGAAGTAATAGTTGGCGAGGCAACTTCATGAAGACACGATGATGGAGATCATGATGATGGAGATCATGGTGTCATGTCGGTGACGATGGTGTTCATGCCGTGCCTCGAAGATGGAGATCAAAGGCGCAAGATGATATTGGCCATATCATGTCACTTTATGATTTGCGTGTGATGTTTGTCATGTTTACATCTTATTTGCTTAGAACAACGGTAGCATAAATAAGATGATCCCTCATGATAATTTCAAGAAAGTGTTCCCCCTAACTGTGCACCGTTGCTAAGGTCCGCTGTTCCGAAGCACCACGTGATGATCGGGTGTGATAGGTTCTAACGTTCGCATACAACGGGTGTAAGCCAGATTTACACGCGCAATACACTTAGGTTAACTTGACGAGCCTAGCATGTACAAACATGGCCTCAGAACACGGAAGACCGAAAGGTCGAACATGAGTCGTATAGTGGATACGATCAACATGAAGATGTTCACCGATGATGACTAGTCCGTCTCACGTGATGATCAGACACGGCCTAGTTGACTCGGATCATGTATCACTTAGATGACTAGAGGGATGTCTATCTAAGTGGGAGTTCATTGAATAATTTGATTAGATGAACTTAATTATCATGAACATAGTCAAAAGGTCTTTGCAAATTATGTCGAAGCTCATGCTTTGGTTCTACTGTTTTAGATTTGCTCCTAGAGAAAATTTAGTTGAGAGTTGACAGTAGCAATTATGCGGACTGGGTCCGTGAACTGAGGATAGTCCTCATTGCTGCACAGAAGGGTTATGTCCTTAATGCACCGCTCAGTGTGTTGAACCTCGAGCATCGTCTGTAGATGTTGGGAAACATCTGACATACACGTTTTGATGACTACGTGATAGTTCAGTGCGTAATACTAATGGTTTAGAATTATAGCACCAAAGATGTTTTTGAAACGTCGCAGAACATATGAGATGTTCCAAAGACTGAAATTGGAATTTCAGACTAGTGCCCACGTCACTGAAATTGGAATTTCAGACTAGTGCCCACGTCAAGAGGTATGAGACCTCTGACAAGTTTCTTAAGCCCGCAAACTAAGGGAGAAAAACTCAATCGTTGAGCATGTGTTCGGATTGTCTGAGTACTGCAATCGCTTGAATCGAGTGGGAGTTAATCTTCCAGATGGGATAGTGATGGTTCTCCATAGTCACTGCCACCAAGCTATTGGAGCTTCGTGATGAACTATAACATATCAGGGATAGACATGATGATCCTTGAGCAACTCGCGATGTTTGACACCGCGAAAGTAGAAATCAAGTAGGAGCATCAATTGTTGATGGTTAAACTACCAATTTCAAGAAGGGCAAGGGAAAGAAGGGATACTTCATGAGACGACAAATCAGTTGCTGATCTAGTGAAGAAACCCAGGGTTGAACCAAACCCGTGACTAAGTGCTTCTATAATGAGGGGAACGGTCACTGAAGCAGAACTACCCTAGATACTTGGTAGATGAGAAGGCTGGCAAGCTCGACGGAAGTATTTTGGATATACATCATATTATTGTGTACTTTACTAGTACTCCTAGTAGCACCAGGGTAATAAATACCGGTTCGGTTGCTAAGGGTTAGTAACTCGAAATAAAAGGCTGCGGAGACTAGCTAAAGGTGAGATGACGATATGTGTTGGAAGTGTTTCCAAGGTTGATGTGATCAAACATCGCACGCTCCCTCTACCATCGGGATTGGTGTTAAACTGAAATAATTGTTATTTGGTGTTTGCGTTGAGCATAGACATGATTGGGTTATGTTTATCGCCACACGGTTATTCATTTAAGGAGAATAATGGTTACTCTGTTTATTTGAATAATACCTTCAATGGTCTTGCACCTAAAATGAATGGTTTATTGAATCTCGATCGTAGTGATACACATGTTCATGCCAAAAGATATAAGATAGTAATGGTAGTACCACGTACTTGTGGCACTACCATTTGAGTCATGTTGGTATAAAACGCATGAAGAAGCTCCATGTTGATGGATCTTTGGACTCACTCGTTTTTGAAAAGATTGAGACATGCGAACCATGTCTATTGGTAGATATGCATGAACAAACTCCATGAAGATGGATCGTTTGGACTCACTTGATTTTGAATCACTTGAGACATGCAAATCATACCACATGGGCAAGATGACTGAAAGGCCTCATTTTCAGTAAGATGGAACAAGAAAGCAACTTGTTGTAAGTAATACATTTTGATGTGCGCAGTCCAATGAGTGCTGAGGCACGCAATGGATATCGTTATGTTCTTACTTCACAGATGATTTGAGTAGATGCTGAGTATATTTACTTGATCAAACATAAGTCTGAATTATTGAAAGGTTTAAGTAATTTCCGAGTGAAGTTGAAGATCGTCGTGACAAGATGATAAAATGTCTATGATATGATCATAGAGATGAATATCTGAGTTATGAGTTTGGCACACAATTAAGACATTGTGGAAATTGTTTCACAACTAATACCACCTGGACCACCATAGTGTGCTGGTGTATCCGAACATCACAACTGCACCCTATTGGATATGGTGCAAACCATGATGTCTCTTCTCGAATTACCACTATCGTTTATGGGTTAGGCATTAGAGACAATCGCACTCACTTTAAATAGGGCGCCACACAATTCCGTTGAGACGACACCGTATGAACTATGGTTTAGAGAAACCTAAGTTGTCATTTCTTAAAAGTTTGGGGCTGCGATATGTGAAAAAGTTTCACACTGATAAGCTCGAACCCAAAGCGGAGAAATGCATCTTCATAGAATACCCAAAAATAGTTGGGTATACCTCCTATTTCAGATTCGGAAGCAAAAGTGATTGTTTCTAGAAACGGGTCCTTTCTCGAGGAAAAGTTTCTCTCGAAAGAATTGAGTGGGAGGATGGTGGAGACTTGATGAGGTTATTGAACCGTCACTTCGACTAGTGTGTAGCAGGGCACGGGAAGTTGTTCCTGTGGCACCTACACCAATTGAAGTGGAAGCTTATGATAGTGATCATGAAACTTCGGATCAAGTCACTACCAAACCTCATAGGTCGACAAGGATGCATACTACTTCAGAGTGGTACGTAATCATGTCTTGGAAGTCATGTTGCTAGACAATAATGAACCTACGAGCTATGGAGAAGTGATGGTGGGCGCAGATTCCGAAGAATGGCTTGAGGTCATAAAATCCGAGAGAGGATCCATGTATAAAAGAAAGTATAGACTTTGAAAGAACCACTTGATGGTCGTAAGACTGTTGGGTGCAGATGGATTTTAAAAGGAAGACAGACAATGATGGTAAGTGTCACCATTAAGAAAGCTTGACTTGTCATTAAGATGTTTCCCGACAAGTTCAAGGAGTTGACTACGATGAGACTTTCTCACTCGTAGCGATGCTAAGAGTCTGCTGGAATTATGTTAGCAGTTACTGCATTATTTATGAAATCTTGCAGATAGGATGTAAAAAAAATTGTTTCCTCGACATTTTTCTTCAGGAAAGGTTGTATGTGATACAACCAGAAGGTTTTGTCAATCCTGAAAGATGCTGACAAGTATGCAAAGCTCCAGCAATCCTTCTAAGGACTGGAGTAAGCATCTCGGAGTTGGAATGTACGCTTTGATGAGATGATCAAAGATTTTGGGTTTATACAAAGTTTATGAGAAACTTGTATTTCCAAAGAAGTGAGTGGGAGCACTATAGAATTTTTGATGAGTATATGTTGTTAACATATTGTTGATCAGAAATGATGTAGAATTTCTGGAAAGCATGCAGGGTTATTTGAAAAGTACTTTTCAATGGAAAATCTGGATTAAGCTACTTGAACATTGAGCATCAAGATCTATAAGGATAGATCAAAAACGCTTAATATTACTTTCGAATGAATACATACCGTGACAAGATTTTTAAGGAGTTCAAAATAGATCAGCAAAGAAGGAGTTCTTAGCTGTGTTACAAGGTGAGAGTATTGAGTAAGACTCGAGACCTGACCACGGTAGAAGAGAGAGAAAGGACGAAGGTCGTCCCCTATGCTTTAGACGTAGGCTCTACAGTATGCTATGTTGTGTACCGCACCTGAAGTGTGCCTTGCCATGAGTCAGTCAAGGGGTACAAGAGTGATCCAGGAATGGATCACACGACAGCGGTCGAACTTATCCTTATTAACTAGTGGACTAAGGAATTTTCTCGATTATGGAGGTGGTAAAAGAGTTCGTCGTAAAGGGTTACGTCGAGGCAAACTTTGACACTAATTCGGATGACTCTGAGTAGTAAACCGGATTCATATAGTAGAACCGTTATTTGGAATAGCTCCAAGTAGCGCGTGGTAGCTGCATCTACAAGATGACATAGAGATTTGTAAACTACACATGGATCTAAAAGGTTCAGACTCATTGACTAATAAACCTCTCTCACAAGCAAGATATGAACAAACCACATGGGTGTTGGATTCATTGCAATCACATAGTGATGTGAACTAGATTATTGACTCTAGTGCAAGTGGGAGACTGTTGGAAATATGCCCTAGAGGCAATAATAAAATGGTTATTATTGTATTTCCTTGTTCATGGTAATTGTCTATTATTCATGCTATAATTGTACTAACCGGAAACTGTAATACATGTGTGAATACATAGACCACAACATGTCCCTAGTAAGCCTCCAGTTGACTAGCTCATTGATCAATAGATGGTCATGGTTTCCTGACCATGGACATTGGATGTCATTGATAACGGGATCACATCATTAGGAGAATGATGTGATGGACAAGACCCAATCCTAAGCCTAGCACAAGATCGTATAGTTCGTCTGCTAAAGCTTTTCTAATGTCAAGTATCATTTCCTCAGACCATGAGATTGTGCAACTCCCGGATACCGTAGGAATGCTTTGGGTGTACCAAATGCCACATGTAACTGGGTGGCTATAAAGGTGCACTATGGGTATCTCCGGAAGTGTCTGTTGGGTTGGCACGAATCGAGACTGGGATTTGTCACTCCGTGTAAACGGAGAGGTATCTCTGGGCCCACTCGGTAGGACATCATCATAACGTGCACAATGTGACCAAGGAGTTGATCACGGGATGATGTGTTACGGAACGAGTAAAGAGACTTGCCGGTAATGAGATTGAACAAGGTATCGGGATACCGACGATCGAATCTCGGGCAAGTACTATACCGGTAGACAAAGGGAATTGTATACGGGATTGACTGAATCCTTGACATCGTGGTTCATCCGATGAGATCATCGTGGAACATGTGGGAGCCAACATGGGTATCTAGATCCCGATGTTGGTTATTGACCAGAGAGATGTCTCGGTCATGTCTGCATTATTCCCGAGCCCGTAGGGTCTACACACATAAGGTTCGATGACGCTATGGTTATAGGGAAAGTATGTACGCGGTTACCGTATGTTGTTCGGAGTCCCGGATGAGACCCCGAACGTCACGAGGAGATCCGGAATGGTCTGGAGGTGAAGATTGATATATTGGACGAAGGGTTTTGGAGTCCGAAAGTGTTTCGGAGGTACCGGGTGATGACCAGCATGACCGAAAGGTGTTTCGGGAGCCCCGGCAAGTGTTGGGGGCTTCATGGGCCAAGGGAAGGGGAAAAACCAGCCCACTAAGAGGCTGTGCACCCCCCTCACCTATTCCCACGTGACCAGGGGGTTTGGGGCGCCCCATCTAGGGTTCCCACTTCCTGGCTTGGGGGCCAAGTCACCCAAGGGGGAGATCCCATCTGCCCTGGCCGCCGCCCCCCCTAGGGGAAACCGTAGGGAGCCTCCCCTTGCCCTTGCCCCTACATATAGTGGAGGTTTTGTGGCTGCACAACACACGAGTCTCCCTCTCCCAAGGTGCAGCCCTACCTCTCTCCCTCCTCGTCTCTCATAGTGCTTGGCGAAAGCCCTGCTGGAGTGTCGCGCTCCTCCACCACCACCACGCCGTTGTGCTGCTGCTGGACGGAGTCTTCCCCAACCTCTCCCTCTCTCCTTGCTGGATCAAGGCATGGGAGACATCACCGGGCTGCACGTGTGTTGAACGCGGAGGTGCCGTTGTTCGGCGCTTAGATCGGAATCGACCGCGATCTAAATCGCAACGAGTATAACTACCTCATCCACGTTCTAGTAACGCTTCCGCTTAGCGATCTACAAGGGTATGTAGATGCACTCCCCTTCCCCTCGTTGCTAGATTACTCCATAGATTGACCTTGGTGATGCATGGAAAATTTTAAATTTCTGCTATGATCCCCAACAGGATCCTCCTAAACTACTCCTGGTCGTCGTCAGCGGGCTGCATGTAGTAGTAGGCACCTCCCGAGTAGTAGTAGTCGTCATCGATAGTGGCGTCTGGCTCCTGGAATCCATCGTCTGGTCGCGGCAATCAAGTATAGGAAGGGGGAAAAGGGGGAGAAAAGCAACCGTGAGTACTCATCTAAAGTACTCGCGAGCAAGGAGCTACACTACATATGTATGCATTGGTATCAAATGGATTGAGGGTATCATATGTGGACTGAACTGCAGAATGCTGGAATAAGAGGGGGATAGCTAGTCCTTTCGAAGACTACGCTTCTGGTAACCTCCATCTTGCAGCAGAAGAATAGCATAGATAGTAAGTTCACCAAGTAGCATCGTGTAGCATAATCCTAACCTGTGATCCTCCCTTCGTCGCCCTGTGAGAGAGCGATCACCGGTCGTATCTGGCACATGGAAGGGCGTGTTTTATTAAGTATCCGGTTCTAGTTGTGATAAGGTCAAGGTACAACTCCAAGTCGTCCTGTTACCGAAGATCACGGCTATTCGAATAGATTAACTTCCCTGCAGGGGTGCACCACATAACCGAACATGCTCGATCCCATTTGGCCGGACACACTTTCCTGGGTCATGCCCGGCCTCAGAGGATCAACACGTCGCAACCCTACCTAGGCACAACAGAGAGGTCAGCACGCTGGTCTAAATCCTGTGGCGCAGGGGTCTAGGCCCATCGCCCATTGCACACCTGAACGATGCAAGGGCGGCCAGAGAGCAGACCTAGCAACCTCCATTACAAAGGAAGTTGCGGTACGCGGTCCAACCCGGCGTGCGCCGCTCAGTCGCTGACGTCACGAAGTCTGTGGCTGATACCATGACGTCGAGTGCCCATAACATTCCCCGCGTAGATGGTTAGTGCGTATAGGCCAATGGCCAGACTCAGATCAAATACCAAGATCTCGTTAAGCGTGTTAAGTATCCGCGAACATCGACCAGGGCCAGGCCCACCTCTCTCCTAGGTGGTCACAACCTGCCCTGTCGCTCCGCCTCAAAGTAACAGTCGGGGGCCGTCGGGAACTCAGGCCCACCACTACCTGGATGGAGCCACCTGCCCCTTCAGCCCCCATCTCCGAACAGTATCATAAGTAATGTAACAGTATAATTATATATCGTATGCCCGTGATCACCTCCCGAAGTGATCACGGCCCAGTAGTATAGCATGGCAGACGGACAAGAATGTAGGGCCACTGATGGTAAACTAGCATCCTATACTAAGCATTTAGGATTGCAGGTAAGGTATCAATAGTTGTAGCAACAGTGACAGGCTATGCAACAGAATAGGATTAACGGAAAGTAGTAACGTGCTACACTACTCTAATGCAAGCAGTATAGAGGAGAGTAGGCGATATCTAGTGATCAAGGGGGGGGGGCTTGCCTGGTTGCTCTGGCAAGGAGGGGTCATCAACACCGTAGTCGTACTGGGTAGCAGCGGCGTCGGTCTCGGTGTCTAGCGAGAGAAGAGGGGGAAGAAACAATAAATATTAAGCAAACAGATGCATAGCGATGCATGACATGACAAGTATCGGTGCTAGGGGTGCCCTAACGTGGTACGAGGTGGTACCGATGAAGGAGGGAAACATCTGGGAAACTATTCCCGGTGTTTCGCGTTTTCGGACAGGTGACCGAAGGGGGAAAGTTGCGTGTTCGCTATACTAGGGATGCGTGGCGGACGAACGGGTTGCGTATCCGGATTCGTCTCGTCGTTCTGAGCAACTTTCATGTACAAAGTTTTTCCATCTGAGTTACGGTTTATTTTATATTGATTTTAAAAGATTAAAATCATTTTTAGGATTTGTTTAATTTATTTAATCCAACATTATCCAGAATAGTATTTGACGTCAGCAGTCAACAGGGTTGACTGGTCAACCTGACGTGTGGGTCCCACATGTCATTGTCTGTTCAGCCTAATTAGGTTTTAACTAATCTAATTATTGTTTAGTTAATTAACACTAGTTAATTAGGTTAATTAAACATTAATTAATTAAGTTAATTAATTAATTAATTAATATACTTTTTATCATTTCTTATTTATTTATTTATTTTAAAACTCTTTTTTTATTATTAACGTTCTGGGGCCGGGCCCCACTTGTCATAGGCCCATGGCCAATTGGGTGCTGGGTGTGGGCGCTGGGCGGCTCAAGCGGGCGCAGCGGGCGCCGGGCTCTTGCCTGCTTGGGCGCATGCCCAAGGGCGCGGCGGCGGCCAAATCAGGGGTGGCCGGCGCTGGCCGGCTGGCAGGGGCCGGCGAGAACGGCCGCCGGCGCGGGGCAAACGGCGGATGGGCGCTGCCAGCGGTGAGCACGCGTGCGGCGTGGTGTGCGGGGCAGAGGCCGGCGGGCACACAGGTAATGCATCCAGCGGCGATGCGAAGAGCGCGAGGCGGAGCATCAGTGAGCGGCAGGGACACGGTGAGCGCACGCTCACCGCAAGCGCGGGTCCGGCGAGGTCGGCGACCTAAAGCGTCGGGGAGGGAATGAGAGGCAAGGGGAAACGATGATGGGGCTCACGTCGAGGCTGTAGGGTTAGGCAGCGTGCTCGGGGAGGACGGATGGCGTCGGAGCAGCGGGAGGGAGAGGCACGACGACGACGACCCGTTCTGGGCGCTCCAATGACCGTAGCAGAAGTAGACGAGGCGGATGCAGTGACAAGCGCGGTGGACCGCGGGGAGGATGGCGGCGGCCGGTGGTGAGGTGGCATCGCAAGGGGCGCCGATGTGGTGCGGGGCGACGGGCGGCGGCGACGGGGCTGTCTGCCCCCGATTCAGATCGGGAGGGCAGGGGGAGGAGCGAGGGGAGATGGGGGTTCGTGGGGGAGAAGTGGGGGTGGTCTGGGTGGTTGCTAGGGTTAGTGGGGGGAGGCCATATAGGCCAAGGCAACTGGGCCGGCTGAGTGGACCAGCGGGTCGGCCAGCTGGGCCGTCTGGCCCAGTTGGCCAGGGGGCCTCTTCTCCTTTTATTTTTATTTTGTAGTTTTGTTTTCTGTTTTTATTCTTTTCCCTTTTGTTTATTTTCTCTTCTGTATTAATTCATTTTCATGTATTTAGACATCCTGTAGAAGCGTGGTTCCTTCACCATAAATACCTATGCATTAATTGGCACACTCCGGACATTTTAGTTTTATTATTTGAAAACTTTTATTGTTTGTTTGATTTTGAATTTGAATCGTTTTTGAACTAACACGAGATTAGCGCCAATAATCGAAGTGACGTGGCATCATTAGGAGAGAATTATGGTAGCTTAATTATCCGGGCGTCACAGGCCATGCTCGTGCCTAAAAAACAAACTACACGCCCATCTCTATGACAAGGGTGTTGGGGCAACGACAATGTCATGAGAGGGACAGAGGTGGGATGGCATTCTCCATCCCGATTGGCTTGAGGTCTCCTCGGCGGCCGCGTACAGGGAGAGGGATGTCGTCCTCCATGCGGACTGGCTCAGGGTGTCCATGGTGGCCGCGCCAAACCTCTCAGTGAGGCTGCACTATAGCTCATGGCCACACAGGTGATGGACGTGCATGTTGCAACACACTTTGCGATGTCAAAGTGTATGGACCACTTTTGGAGAAGTAAACACATATAAAGAGCTCATTTGAGAAAATGCACCATAGATGCTAGCCATGCAAGCTTAGGACCTGAGATGAACAAACTTACATAGTTTTGGAACCCAAAACTGCTGTTCTGAAGTTATAGGACTAAACTGACACATCTCCAATAGTTTTAGGACCCAAAACTGCAGTTTCAAAGTTATAGGACTAAACTGACACACCTTCAATAGTTTTAGGACTCATGGTGCATTTTACTCTTCCAAGGGACTCACCAGTGTCCATGAGGTGTGGGCCGCATCGAGTGGCTACGGCGCCGAGGAGAACATCTTTCCACAGATGCGCGTTGTCGCCCGCTCATGCCGAGCGGCTTACACGCACCTTGCCCTGCCGCCGCGCTTCGAATCGAGACCAGCTATGGCTACCACTAGTCCTCCGAGGCCGCCGTTGTCGCTTTGCGTGGAAGGTGACGAGTTGTGCATAGCTTGTAGGAGCAGGGGAAGTGGAGCAGTTCATGCTTGGGGTGGGATGTGCGTGGCCGTCGGCCGCTGGGAGCAGCTGCCCCATGCCGCGGGACCCGCCATGGCCGCCACCAGCAGATCAGTGTTGCTGCTGCATCTCCTTTGCCTCTCTATTACCGGAATGGATAAGAGTGGGTTGGGGACGAGTGGGCAAGGGGAGCTGTATAGAAAACGGGTGTTCACATGGTTTGTTCTAGGCCACGAACATTTTTACGGGCTGATGTGTCAACCAGCGAGCATCAAGATTTGCGTGTGATCAGACGGTCGTAACATTGTACGCTCTCAAGGTCTATAAATCTGACGTTAGATTAATAACCTTTTTGTTCTATTGTCGTTTACATGACAATTAGTAGGTTGACATGATTGACTTAATAACATGTCTACACACTTTTTCTTTGTTTCAGTTCTATATAAAAACATAAGTGTAAAACTTTCTGCTCTATTAGCTATCAATACCATGTACGTAGGCTTTCTTTGCATGTATAAGCTAAATGTGTTCCTTTTTAGTATGAATAATTATGTAACGCCTCAATTCCTACAATGGACTACTAAATTTTGGAAAAGAAAACCTCGGCACTCTCTTTTTATGAACCTTTGCCATAAATAAAGTCTTGGGACAACTTATCAAATACTACAAAACTAACTAAATAGCTTATCACTCTATGTGGCGCCGCGTGCACGCCGCGCACTACCCGCTAGTATATCTACTATTAAAGGGGGGTCAAACGTCCTGATGGTTCGACCTTGTTCGATCCCCTCTGATGAGGACATCAATACCATTGTTACACCCACAGCCCCTGCTGCTATACATACTGGACCAATTACTAGAGCTCGCGCACGCCAATTGAATTATCAGGTACTTCCGTTTCTTGGTAACGATTTAATGTTCATGAGAATATGATGCTGCCTAAATTGGATACATTTGTTTTGCTTACAAATGAAGGGCCTAGCTTGGACAAGAAAGATGAACCTTGAAGGAAGTTCAAGCATGGAGATGATGGCATGCGCAAGGGGATCAAGAACGGGGTTACAAGTGATGATTTCAGGACTTTGAAGCCACCATAAGGAGTGCATGAATCCTTGGACGAAATATACAAGATGCCACTTCATAAATTTCGTCCAGAGGCTATTTTAGGTGCTGCGTCACCTTATTATTGGGCCAGGCCCATGTATTTTGGCATGCGCAAGGGGATCAAGAACGGGGTTACAAGTGATGATTTCAGGACTTTGAAGCCACCATAAGGAGTGCATGAATCCTTGGACGAAATATACAAGATGCCACTTCATAAATTTCGTCCAGAGGCTATTTTAGGTGCTGCGTCACCTTATTATTGGGCCAGGCCCATGTATTTTCGAAATACTTAAGTATAGGTTGTTTTTAGAGTCCGTATGTGTGGGGAAACAAGAGTTGGGGTTGGTTTCGGACCCCTCCTCCAAGGGCCACGAAATCCCCCCCCCTCCTCCTCCATATATACACCCCTTAGGGTGTCGTTTAGACTTTGGGTTTTGTTTAGATTAAAAGTTCGCCATAGCTGCAACTTCGTGTACTTCGTTTGTCTCCAACGACCAGACCAAGACGTCACAGAACCCCAACTTCATTAATAAAGCTTTCCTCTTTTATTCGCAATATCCAGATTGCAATCTCAGTTTCTTGCTTGTTCTTCGTTTGCTTGCATGAAATAGAACTTTGTGGTCAGGTTGATCGTGCTCCGGCGTGGTCAATAACCCTCAGAAGTTGGTTTAGCGATTGCTAAGGCGTGACGTCTTCGCACGTTCGTAGTCGAATCGTCAAAGTCGACTCCCACAGAAAACGATATCTATCTCATCGAAACATCGGGACACCTTCGCCTCTATCAAGTGGTATCAGATTTCCAGGTTGCTCGGTGAGATTTTACAGTTTTTCGTAGTTTAGATCGAGTCTGTACTTCATACCTACAGTCCACGAAAAAAGCCAAAAAAAATTAGGGTTAGTTCATCATATCGGAACCAATCTGAGCCTTTGCATAGTCTTTTCAGTATTTTGCTTTGTTGAATTTGTGGTTGGATCCTCGTGTCTAGTTGCTGGTCTTAGAGTCTAGTCTTTTAGAGTTTCGAGTTCTGGTCATAAGTTGTCACGCCGCCGCCACACCATCATCATCGCCCCTGTCATCTACCACCACTGCTTATCCGCCATCGATCCGTCTTCATGTACCATCACCAATCCGTATCCATATACCACCACCAATATGTATCCTTATACCACCACCGCTGCCATATCCTGCCACCATATATATCCACCACCAATCCGAGTTCCTTTCATATTAGGTTTGTTTTCGAGGTCCGTCTAATTTCCGATTCGTGTTTCCTTGCCTGAGTAGGTTTCGGAAAAAAGAATCTGGAGACCCCCGGGCAGTTTTTAGGACAAAATTTTCACAGGCAAAAATATTTTTTCCCTATCCTATTTTTAGGCTTTTCTGAGTCTTTTGAGCCACCTGCCATCATAGTGATTTTTTGTTGCACTTTTTCATCGTCGCTCCCCTGATTTCTGAAAAAAAGTCAAAAAAGTTTCGTGCCCACCCTATCAGTTTGATGAGGGAAGAGTTTTGAGACACTCGCCATTATAGTGATTTTTCACAAAAAAAAAGAGGAGCGCAAAAAAAAGAGGAGCGCCAAAAAAACAGAGCGAAAAAAAAGTTCCAGAGTGTGCTTTTCCCTTGTTTACGTGCAGCGCCATGTTTTTGTTAGTGTGCTAGGCTCGCGTCTCTAGCACGGTCTAGCCTAGGACCAGCACAGTATCATCGTTGAGCGTTTATTCAACTTTGCATCTCTGAATTGATTATTGCTGACCCTTTTTGCTACCATATTATAAGCTATCACAGCTCCACATACATCTACGTCGTGCGTTTGATTTTCCCTGGTAATCGCTCTATCCAAGCTTTGAGAGTTTTGAATACGACGGTTGCCGATCACTGCCTGCTGCTGGGTAAGAACTGGTAAGAATTTGAGATTTGCTTGACGGATTTGTGACACCCACCACCACCTCTTGTTAGTAGTATGTAGGATCATATTCTTGTGTGTTTCTATTGCTGCTAACCATGGTAGGATCACAAGCCGACGAGGCTAACTGGGAGAACATGACGAATAAGGAGTTGCATGATAAATTTCAGCAAATGATGAGTGGACAGGTGCAAGATGTGCTAAAAAGATTTGAAGAGGCCATGGAGAAGATAGATGGCATGGAGAAGACGTTCGACACAAAGCTCGATAAGAAGTTTTATGAATTGCTCACGCGTCTTCCACCACCACCACCGGCTGCCCCTAACGCACCTCTACAACAACAACAACAACAACAACGTCGCTCCCCAAATCAAGTGGGACGAGCACAGCGCGTTCCCATTGACCCTGGGCAAAATTCGGGTGCCGTTGTTGATGCTTCTGTTGCTCCTGCTGCTACTGCAGAGGTGGAGGACCATTACGAGGATGAGGTTGATCAAAATCAGAACTACGTGCAACCACCAGCACCACCACCACCAGGTCGTCCTCAGGTATATCATCGCAACGGTAGGGCTGCACCACCATGTGAGGTACGAGATCATGACCATCTTCCTAAACTGAAATTGAATATCCACCATTTGAGGGTAGATATGTTCCTGATATATATCTTACTTGGGAGTTAGAAACTGAACAACGTTTTACAGGTTTACAATATCCTGACGAGAGATGTGTTCCTGCTGCTGTTTGTGCTTTCACTAGCTTCGCATGTGTTTGGTGGTCTGAACATTGTAGATTATATCCTATTCCAACTACTTGGGCTACTTTGAAAATTGCTATGCGTACTCGTTGGCTTCCACCATATTATCAACGTGAATTACTTCAAAAATTGCAGCGTTTAAGACAAGGAAAAATTTCTGTAGAAGAATATTATCAGGAATTACAAACTGGCATGATTAGATGTGGTATTGTTGAGGAGAATGAAGCTGTGCTTGAACGTTTTATGGGTGGATCAAATAGAGAGATTCAGACCATTCTAGAGTATAGGAGTATACTAATATCACTCGTTTATTCCATCTTGCTTGTAAACCTGAACGTGAAGTGCAGGATCGACAGGCATTGGCGCGAACTAACTTTTCTGCAGGTCGATCTTCATCATGGAAACCACGTGCATCCTCTACTTCCACTACACCAGCACCTCCATCAGGTGCCACCTCCAGCCATGATACAAGAAAGCAGGCACAACCACCACTATCTGCCAAGAGCACCCCTGTCGGGCCTGCGCGGAGCTCTTCTTCTTCCATGGCATCAACGGGGCACACAAGTGATATTATTTGTCGTCGTTGTAAGGGAAGAGGACATTTTGCGAGAGAATGCAAATCTCAGCGTGTGATGATTGCTACTGCGGATGGTGGGTATGAGTCCGCTAGTGACTATGATGAGGAGACTTTGGCTCTTATTACAGATGAAGAACACGGTGGAGATGATTCTGATCATGAGACGCAGTACATGGCTGCTAAAGATGCTGACAGGTATGAATGTTTAGTTGCTCAACGTGTTTTGAGTGTGCAGGTTACACAAGCTGAGCAAAATCAGAGGCATAATTTGTTCCATACAAAGGGAGTTGTGAAGGAATGTTCTGTTCACATCATCATAGATGGAGGGAGCTGGAACAACTTGGCTAGCATGGAGATGGTGGAGAAGTTATCTCTCACCACAAGACCACATCCACATCCTTACTACATCCAATGGTTCAACAACAGCGGCAAGGTTAAGGTAACACGTACTGTTCGTGTGCACTTTAGTATCTCTACATATGCTAATTATGTGGATGGTGATGTGGTACCTATGCAAGCATGTTCCTTATTACTTCGTAGACCATGGCAATTTGATAAAAATTCTGTACACCATGGTAGAAACAATCAGTATACTCTTGTTCATAAGGACAAAAATATTACTTTGCTTCCTATGACTCCTGATTCAATTTTGAAAGATGATATTAATAGAGCTAATAAAGCAAAACAGGAGCAAAATAAGAGTGAAAATCAGATTGTGGCAAAAGAATTTGAGCAACATATGAAGCCTAATAATAAACCATCTAATGTTGTTTCTGAAATTAAATTGAAAAGTGCATGTTTACTTCCCACCAAATCTGATATTGATGATCTAGATTTCAGCAAATCTGTTTGCTATGCTTTTGTGTGGAAAGAGGCATTATTTTCATTCGAGGATGTGCCTTCCTCTTTGCCTCCTGCTGTCACTAACATTTTGCAGGAGTTCACTGACGTCTTTCCACAAGACGTGCCACCAGGATTACCACATATTCGAGGGATTGAGCATCAAATTGACTTAAATCCTGGTGCATCATTACCCAACCATGCACCATACCGTACCAATCCAGAGGAGACGAAGGAGATTATGCGTCAAGTATAAGAATTGCTCAACAAAGGTTATATACGTGAATCTCTTAGTCCTTGTGATGTTCCTATTATACTAGTGCCTAAAAAGGATGGTACATCGCGTATGTGTGTTGATTGTAGAGGCATTAATAATATTACTATTCATTATCTTCATCCTATTCCTAGGCTAGATGATACGCTTGATGAATTGAGTGGCTCTACAATATTCTCCAAAGTTGATTTGCATAGTGGATACCATCAAATTCGTATGAAATTGGGAGATGAATGGAAAATAGCATTTAAAACTAAGTTTGGATTATATGAGTGGTTAGTCATGCCTTTTGGGTTAACTAATGCACCTAGTACTTTCATGAGATTAATGAACGAAGTTTTACGTGCTTTCATTGGATGATTTCTGGTAGTTTACTTTGATGACATATTGATTTATAGCAAATCTTTGGAGGAACATTTGGAACATTTACGTGCTGTTTTTATTGCTCTACGTGATGCACGTTTGTTTGGTAACCTTGGAAAGTGCACCTTTTGCACCGACCGAGTATCTTTTCTTGGCTATGTTGTTACTCCACAGGGAATTGAAGTTGATAAAGCCAAGATTGAAGCTATTGAGAGTTGGCCATAGCCCAAAACGGTCACACAAGTGAGGAGTTTCCTTGGCCTCGCTGGTTTTTATAGGCGTTTTGTGAGAGATTTCAGCACCATTGTTGCACCTCTCAACGAGCTTACAAAGAAGGATTTGCCTTTTGTTTGGGGTACCACACAGGAAGAAGCCTTCACAGTATTGAAAGATAAGTTGACACATGCTCCTTTACTCCAACTTCCTGATTTTAATAAGACTTTTGAGCTTCAATGTGATGCTAGTGGAATTGGATTAGGAGGTGTGTTATTACAAGATGGCAAACCTGTTGCATACTTTTCTGAAAAATTGAGTGGGCCTAGTCTGAACTATTCTACTTATGATAAAGAATTATATGCTCTTGTTCGGACCTTAGAAACATGGCAACATTATTTATGGCCCAAGGAATTTGTTATACATTCTGATCATGAATCTTTGAAACACATTAAAAGTCAAGCAAAATTGAACCATCGACATGCTAAATGGGTTGAATTCATTGAGACTTTCCCTTATGTCATTAAACACAAGAAGGGTAAAGAAAATGTTATTGCTGATGCATTGTCTCGTCGTTATACTATGCTTTCACAACTTGATTTTAAAATATTTGGTTTGGAGACCATCAAAGATCAATATGTGCATGATGTTGAATTTAAAGATGTATTGCAGAATTGTAAGGAAGGGAGAACTTGGAACAAGTTCGTTCTTAATGATGAATTTGTGTTTCGTGCTAACAAGCTATGCATTCCAGCTAGCTCCGTTCGTCTTTTGTTGTTGCGGGAGGTGACTAAGCTATGTGCCTAGGGTAGGGTCATGGATCTGTCCAAGATACCCTCCCCAAGGACACCTCTAAAAGAACCAGAAGCAGTCAAAGAAAAATCATCGTCCACTCGACCATAAAGCTATGTTCCACTCAACAGTCTTGAAGACACTCGACGATACAAGAAACCACTCGGAGTGTAGAAGGCCTAACGTCACTCAGGTTGGCAACGGTCGGTCATTCACTCTGTAACCTTAAAGATCATTTATATATCTTTATTACTAGCATTACCAGTAACGCCCTGCCTTAATGTACATTGAACCCTTTGTAACGTGGGCTGGCTGGGGTCCTGGCGCACTCTATATAAGCCACCCCCCTCCTCCGGGACAAGGGTTCGCACCCCCTGTAACACATACCCGCATAATCCAGTCTACCGCCTCCGGGCTCCGAGACGTAGGGTTGTTACTTCCTCCGAGAAGGGCCTGAACTTGTAAAACTCGCATGTACAACTCCTCCATAGCTAGGATCTTGCCTCTACATTCCTACCCCCCATTCTACTGTCATACTTAGAACCACGACAGTTGGCGCCCACCTTGGGGCAGGTGTCTTAGCGACTTTTTGGAGAAGTTGCAATTTAGCGACTTGTTGGAGAGGTTGCAATTTTTCCGATCCACTTCATCATGGTTTCAGGCGAAGGTTTGGCTGAGGGCCACAAGATCCGTCTCGGCGCGCTCGTGTTTGTCACCGACGACTCCGCTTGGCTTTAGGAGGCTCCACTCGACGTCGACGCACTCCCCGTCCGCGGGGCAACACACTTCCGCGTGTGCGTCCGCGGCATCCTCCTGCGGCAGCCGTCGACCCAGTATCGATCGGCTCCTATGGCTTCCCCGCTCCCAGCGGCCCGCCGGAGCAAACGTTCCGGTCGATCAAGGCTTCAGCGGTTGGTGAAGCATGCGGTGGCTCGCCAGTCGGCCACCCCTCAAGTCGCGGCAATCGAGCCCGACGAACCCCTCTACGGCCTGTTCGATCTGTCGACTAGCTCCGTAGAGACTACATCCGAGTGTGATAGTAGCGACCCCGCGGCAGAAGTTTTGATGGTCAATGGACCGCGCAGTCCTCCTGGCTTCACCCGTGAAGACGGAGGTGATGGGGGCGGTGATCCGTCACGTATTCATGAAGAGTACCGCCCCGAACCCCTCTCCTCGCAGCGAAGAGAAGAACTTCGCCGCCGGAACATGGATGCACTTCACACTCCTATCGTTGGAGAAACCCCTGAGGCCCAGGCCTTGGAGGAGGCGCGCCTGGCTAACCTGGCTGAGCGCACTCGACTGGAGAATCTCCAGCGCGCACTCGACGAGCGTGCTCGACAGCGTGCTCCTGAATCCAGTCGACGTCAACTCTTTTCGCCTCCGACTCAGGTATACCGAACTCCGATCCAGAATCTCGCAGCTGCAGCTCGGATAGCGGAGTCGATCCAACCTTCCCAGTCAGAAGCTGGTCGAGGTCTGGTGCAGATCCGAGCTTTGCTCCGTGCGGCAGGAGAGCAGAATACAACAGTATCTCAGTCGCGGAATAGCATCCATAGCAGGTCCGTGGTTGCAGACACAGTTCAGTCGGCTCACAGCCCAAGATCGCCCTCGAGGCGTGAGGGACATGGAGACCGACGAGATCAATACAGAAACCGTGAGCAGTATGATCATCGAGTCGATCGCGATGATCGTCGTCGAGTGCCCACACCTCCCCCAAGGAGTGGGTCGTACGTGCCTCGGCAACATGATGACAGACATCCTCACAGTATGGGGTGAGGGATTCCAGTCGACCCCAGAGAGTCGGGCTTTGATGCGAGATCTATTCTCGTTCAGGGCTTGGTCGACAGAAACAGAGCTCATCGAGAGGGTCATGACAGAGATATACCAACCAGCAGCAGGATGCATGTCTCAGGTCCGGAGTGCTTCAGCAGAACCATCAGGGCCGCAGTGATTCCCCCCAACTTCAGGTTGGCGACTGGAGTCAGTAAGTTCACTGGTGAGTCCAAGCCTGATACTTGGCTTGAAGACTACCGAGTGGCTGTCCAGATTGGTGGCGGCAATGATGAAGTGGCCATGAAACACCTTCCTCTGATGCTGGAGGGCTCGGCTAGAGCATGGCTGAATCAGTTAGCACCAAGCAGTATTTATACTTGGGAAGATCTTGCCCGAGTATTTGTCAGAACATTCGAAGGTACTTACAAACGGCCGGCAGGGCTGACCGAATTACAGTGTTGCATGCAGAAACCGAATGAGTCTTTGAGGGATTATATCCAAATATGGATCACATTGCATCACACGATGGAGAATGTGTCTGATCATCAGGCAATTTGTGCCTTTAAAGAAGGCGTCAAGTATCGGGAGTTGAATATGAAATTCGGTCAGACAGGAGATATGACTCTGACTCAGATGATGGAAATTGCCACCAAATATGCCAACGGTGAAGAAGAAGACCGACTCTGAAGTGGCAAGCACAAAACAGTCGCCCATGAAACCGGAGGAGGAAACTCCAGTCGAAAGCAGAAGCGCAAAGCCGAGCCAGCTGCTCCTAGTGAAGCCTTAGCCGTGACTCAAGGAAAGTTCAAGGGGAAGCCCAAGGGACCGTGGAACCCCAAGAAAGTAAAACATCAAGATGGAAATGATGTGCTGGATTTGCCATGCCACATCCACACCAAAAAAGATGAAGAGGGTAATTTCATTTACCCAAAGCATACAACTCGGCAATGTCGACTCCTAATCCAACAATTCCGAGAGAAACATCCCAAGGAAAAGGAGAAAGAAGCAGAAAAGGTTGAGGATGAGGAAGAGGATGACGATGGTTATCCCCATGTGAATTCCACTCTGATGATTTTTGCTGACGTTGAGAGTAAAAATCGATTGAAAGTCATCAACAGAGAAGTGAACATGGTCGCTCCGATGACACCCAGGTATTTGAAGTGGTCCCAGACTGCCATTACATTCGACTAGTCCGATCACCCAGCGCACATAGCCACCCCTGGGAGGCAAGCGTTGGTGGTCGACCCAGTAGTCGAAGGCACCCGACTGACTAAGGTTCTGATGGATGGTGGCGGTGGCCTGAATATACTTTATGCAGAGACGTTGAAAGGAATGGGCATTCCGATGTCAAGACTCAGTGAAAGTAATATGAGTTTCCATGGGTTCATTCCTGGAAAGAAGGCTGCATCACTCGGCCAGATTGCTCTTGACGTGGTTTTTGGTGATTCCAAGAATTACTGCAGAGAAAAGTTGACATTCGAGGTTGTGGATTTCCAGAGTGCCTATCATGCTATTCTGGGTAGGCCGGCTTATGCACGCTTTATGGCTCGACCATGTTACGTGTACCTCAAATTGAAGATGCCTGGTCCCAAAGGGGTGATCACTATCACTGGTAGTCGGAAGAAGGCGGAAGAGTGCTTCCAAAAGGGCTCAAAGATCGCCGATGCACAGATTGCTGTAGTAGAATTGCAAGAATATCAAAAAAATGCAGATCCGAGTGATTTGTTGCGAGCCAAGAAGCCCGCCACGGATTCAGCATTCCAGTCGTCTGGCGAAACAAAGTCGATTCACATTCACCCGACAGATCCCAATGCTGCTCCGACTCACATTTCAACGACACTCGACTCCATATAGGAAGAAGCGCTCAGCCAGTTCCTCCGTGAGAACTGGGACATCTTTGCAT
The DNA here is from genome assembly GCF_056163025.1 of Triticum urartu. Classification (NCBI taxonomy): domain Eukaryota; kingdom Viridiplantae; phylum Streptophyta; class Magnoliopsida; order Poales; family Poaceae; genus Triticum; species Triticum urartu. Next base: position 277,525,508 of record NC_141876.1, read on the forward strand.
GGAAACCTTCAGACATGCCAGGTGTTCCCAGGGGACTGGCTGAGCACCGTTTGTGAGTCGACCCAAAAGTGAAACCAGTCAAAGAACATCTTCGACGGTCCGCCGTATAGAAGAGGAAGGCAATCGGTGAAGAGGTGGCTTGGCTTTTGGCAGCTGAGTTTATTCATGAGATTTACCACTCCGAGTGGTTAGCTAATGTTGTCATGGTCCCGAAGAAGGACGACTCTCTTCGCATGTGCATCAACTTCAAACATATCAATCGGGCCTGCCCGAAAGATCACTTTCCTCTCCCTCGCATCGACCAGATAGTCGACTCGACTGCGGGGTGCGAGCGTTTGTCCTTTTTGGACGCCTACTCCGGGTACCACCAGATCCGTCTGTACGGACCCCACGAGATAAAAACAGCTTTCATCACCCCATTTGGATGCTTATATTATGTCACTATGCCGTTCGGCTTGAAGAACGCCGGAGCCACATTCATGCAGATGATTCAGAAGTGCCTGCTCACTCAGATCAGTCGGAATGTGGAAGCATACATGGATGACATTGTGGTCAAGTCACGTAAAGGTTCCGACCTACTGGCTGACCTTGCTGAAACCTTTGCCAACCTTAGAAGGTATGATATCAAGCTTAATCCATCAAAGTGCACGTTTGGAGTTCCAGGCGGAAAATTACTCGGTTTTCTCGTTTCCGAACGAGGGATCGATGCTAACCCAGAGAAAGTGGGTGCCATACTCCGGATGAAATGCCCTGTGCGTGTGCACGATGTCCAGAAGCTTACTGGTTGTTTGGACGTCCTAAGTCGATTCATTTCTCGCCTCGGTGAAAAGGCATTGCCTCTTTACCGACTGATGAAGAAATCAGATAAGTTCGAGTGGACTCCTGAAGCTGATGCAGCATTTGCAGAGCTAAAATCCCTGCTTTCCACCCAGCCGGTGCTTGCTGCCCCAATCAGCAAAGAGCCTTTACTGCTTTATATAGCAGCCACTGGACAAGTCGTCAGTACAGTACTTACAGTCGAGCGGGAAGAAGAGGGAAAAGCCTATAAAGTTCAGCGCCCAGTTTATTATATTTCTGAAGTTCTGACTCCGTCAAAGCAGAGATATCCACACTATCAGAAGCTCGTTTATGGGATTTACATGATCACGAAGAAGGTTGCACACTATTTCTCTGATCACTCTGTTACAGTCGTCAGCGACGCTCCATTGTCAGAGATTCTGCACAACAGAGATGCAACTGGTTGAGTGGAAAAATGGGCGATTGAACTCCTTCCCTTAGATATCAAGTTTGAGGCAAAGAAAGCTATTAAGTCCCAAGCAATAGCAGATTTCCTCGCCGAGTGGATTGAACAACAACTACCGACTCAAGTTCACTCGGAGCACTGGACCATGTTCTTTGATGGATCCAAAATGTTGAATGGTTCCGGTGCTGGCGTGGTTCTGGTATCCCCCCGAGGAGACAAGCTCAGATATGTCCTCCAGATTCACTTTGATTCCTCCAATAATGAAGCTGAATATGAAGCGCTCCTGTATGGGTTGCGTATGGCCATCTCACTCGGCGTCCGCCGCCTCATGGTCTACGACGACTCAGATTTGGTAGTCAATCAAGTGATGAAGGAGTGGGACGTCAGAAGCCCAACCCTGACTGGTTACTACAACGCGGTGAGGAAGTTGGAAAAGAAGTTTGAGGGGTTAGAGCTCCATCACATACCCCGACTGAAAAATCAAGCAGCCGATGACTTGGCAAAGATAGGTTCCAAGAGAGAAGCCATTCCCAGCAATGTGTTTTTGGATCATATTCACACACCGATAGTTTAGGAAGATCCTTTTACTGATGAGCCCCCGCAGCCTAGGAGCGCCACAGATCCGACTGAAGTCCAGGTCTCAGCCGTGGTCGACCTAATCATGGAGGCTCTGGCCATTACTCCCGACTGGACAGTGCCGTACATTGCGTACATCCTTAGGAAAGAACTCCTAGAGGACGAGGAAGAGGCTCGACAGATCGTCCGTCGATCCAAGGCCTTTACTATGATAAGAGGACAACTATTCAGGGAAAGCGTGACTGGAGTCGGTCAGAAATGCATAACTCCAGAAGAAGGTCGAATGATCCTCAACGACATCCACTCGGGAGCCTGTGGTCACCATGCGTCCTCTCGGGCCATCGTGGCTAAAGCATACCGAGCCGGATTCTATTGGCCACGAGCAAATGAAATGGAGAAAGATATAGTCGACAGATGTGAAGGCTGCCAGTTTTACTCTGACATGTCTCACAGGCCAGCGTCAGCCCTGAAGACCATTCCCCTCGTCTGGCCCTTTGCTGTTTGGGGATTGGATATGGTTGGACCACTGAGAACTGGTAGGAGCGGATTCACTCATGTGCTCGTAGCAGTCGACAAGTTTACCAAATGGATCGAAGCTAAACCTATCAAGAACCTTGAAGCCAGCACCGCTGTCAGTTTTATCAGAGAATTGACATTCAGATATGGAGTTCCACACAGCATCATCACGGACAACGGGTCGAACTTCGATTCTGATGAGTTTAGAGCTTTCTGCGCTTCTCAAGGCACACGAGTAAACTATGCTTCAGTCGCTCACCCATAGTCGAACGGACAAGCAGAAAGAGCCAACGGCCTAATTCTCAAAGGATTGAAACCCCGACTGATGCTGATCTCAAACACACAGCATGCGCTTGGGCCGATGAACTTCTGTCAGTTACATGGGGTTTGAGGACAACTCCCAATCGGTCGACTGGACGAACTCCTTTCTTCTTGCTCTATGGAGCCGAAGCTATTCTGCCGAGTGACCTGCTCCACAATGCACCCCTAGTCGAGCTCTTCTCCGAAGAAGAAGCAGAGCAGGCCCGGCAGGATTCAATCGATCTCTTAGAGGAGGAAAGAAAGATGGCCTTGATCCGGTCGACCATTTATCAGCAAGACTTGCGTCGATTCCCCGCCAGGAACGTGAGGGGCTGAACCTTTCAAGAGGGAGACCTAGTTCTTCGAGTGGATCAACAGAAACCACACAAGCTCTCCCCAGCTTGGGAAGGCCCCTTCATCATCACAAAAGTCCTCCACAATGGAGCATACCATCTTTACAGTGTTGAGCATCAGAAGGACGAGCCACGGGCCTGGAACGCGGAGCTGCTCCGCCCCTTTTATACTAAAGCACTCGCTCGAATAAAATGTAATAAGAAGTACCTTTGTAATTTGTCCGTCTAAGACAAGAGCTTTTCAGTCTTCTCGCACGATTGTTGTTGTTTTTATTTACCTCTGAAATCCCCCAGTGGGTAGGCTTAGTCGTGAATCCGTTTCGCCTAAGTTCGAAAGAGAATCCTACCGAGTGATGAGCAAGCCTCTCACTCGGGAGGCTTAGCCGCGAATTCGTTTCGTCTAAGCTCGAAAGAAAATCCTACCGAGTGGTGAGCAATCCTCCCACTCGGGGGCTTAGCTGCAATCCGGGACTCGCCTAAGTTCTCCCACTCGGAGGCTTAGCTGCAGTCCAGTACTCGCCTAAGTTTGTAAAATCCTACCGAGTGGTGAGCAATCCTCCCACTCGGGGGCTTAGCTGCAGTCCGACACTCGCCTAAGTTCTCCCACTCGGAGGCTTAGTTACAGTCCAGTACTCGCCTAAGTTTGTAAAATCCTACCGAATGGTGAGCAATCCTCCCACTCGGGGGCTTAGCTGCAGTCCGGCACTCGCCTAAGTTCTCCCACTCGGAGGCTTAGCTGCAGTCCAGTACTCGCCTAAGTTTGTAAAATCCTACCGAGTGGTGAGCAATCCTCCCACTCGGGGGCTTAGCTGCAGTCCAGTACTCGCATAAGTTTGTAAAATCCTACCGAGTGGTGAGCAATCCTCCCACTCGGGGGCTTAGCTGCAGTCCGGCACTCGCCTAAGTTCTCCCACTCGGAGGCTTAGCTGCAGTCCAGTACTCGCCTAAGTTTGTAAAATCCTACCGAGTGGTGAGCACTCCTCCCACTCGGGGGCTTAGCTGCAGTCCGGCACTCACCTAAGTTATCCCACTCGGAGACTTAGCTGCAGTCCAGTACTCGCCTAAGTTTGTAAAATCCTACCGAGTGGTGAGCAATCCTCCCACTCGGGGGCTTAGCTGCAGTCCGGCACTCGCCTAAGTTCTCCCACTTGGAGGCTTAGCTGCAGTCCAGTACTCGCCTAAGTTTGTAAAATTCTACCGAGTGATGAGCAATCCTCCCACTCGGGGGCTTAGCTGCAGTCCAGCACTCGCCTAAGTTCTCCCACTCGGAGGCTTAGCTGCAGTCCAGTACTCGCCTAAGTTTGTAAAATCCTACCTAGTGGTGAGCAATCCTCCCACTCGGGGGCTTAGCTGCAGTCCGGCACTCACCTAAGTTCTCCCACTCGGAGGCTTAGCTGCAGCCCAGTACTCGCCTAAGTTTGTAAAATCCTATCGAGTGGTGAGCAATCCTCCCACTCGGGGGCTTAGCTGCAGTCCAGCACTCACCTAAGTTCTCCCACTCGGGGGCTTAGCTGAAGTCATGTACTCGCCTAAGTATGAAAAATCCTACCAAGTGGAGAGCAACGCTCCCACTTGGGGGCTTAGCTGCAGTCCGGTACTCACCTAAGTTCGAAAAAATCCTACCGAGTGGAGAGCAACCCTCCCACTCGGGGGCTTAGTTGCAGTCTAGTACTCGCCTAAGTTCGAAACACACCCCCATCTGCAAGGACGACGAGGTGCAGGTCGACTGCAACCTTCTCCTTCGAAGCTACGCCACAAGTACAATGTGCTCCCCATCCCTATCCGCAAGGACGACGAGGTGCAGGTCGACTGCAACCTTCTCCTTTGGAGCTATGCCACAAGTACAATGTGCGCTCCACTCTATCCTCAAGGACGACGAGGTGCAGGTCGACTGCAACCTTCTCCTTCGAGGCTACGCCACAAGTACAATGTGCGCTCCATCCCTATCCGCAAGGACGACGAAGCGCAGGTCGACTAGAGTCACCACCTCAGAGCTACATCTCCAGCACAAAGATTATTCCGAGCAAAGAACAAAGTCCACTTGAAGGCAAAGCGCAAGCATATTCGGAAATAAACCAAATTCGGATAAATCCTAAAGTTCCAAGCAGCAAATCAAAAGTATTCGAGCATCAAGCCTAAAGGAGTTTAACGGTTACATCAATCACTCGGCATTCCGAGGCAAATTTAAGGCAGATTCAAGTCTCATAAGTTTGTTCACTCGGCAGGAGGAGGGCTGGCAGGCTCGACAAATTCGTCCAAGTCGATCCCATCCGCGATCCGAGTGGCAGCAGCGATGAAAGTATCCATGAAGGACTGGAAGTCATTGTTGGAGAACGTAGTAATTTCAAAAAAATTCCTACGCACACGCAAGATCATGGTGATGCATAGCAACGAGAGGGGAGAGTGTGATCTACGTACCCTTGTAGACCGACAGCGGAAGCGTTAGCACAACGCGGTTGATGTAGTCGTATGTCTTCATGGCCCGACCGATCAAGCACCGAAACTACGGCACCTCTGAGTTCTAGCACACGTTCAGCTCGATGACGATCCCCGGACTCCGATCCAGCAAAGTGTCGGGGAAGAGTTCCGTCAGCACGACGGCGTGGTGACGATCTTGATGTACTACCGTCGCAGGGCTTCGCCTAAGCACCGCTACAATATTATCGAGGATTATGGTGGAAGGGGGCACCGCACACGGCTAAGAATATGATCACGTGGATCAACTTGTGTGTCTAGGGGTGCCCCCTGCCCCCGTATATAAAGGATCAAGGGGAGGAGGCCGGCCGGCCCCTATTGGCGCGCCAGGAGGAGTCCTCCTCCTAGTAGGAGACTCCTACTAGGAGGGGGAAAGAAGTGGGGAGGGAGAAGGAAAGGGGGGCGCCGCCCCCCCTCTCCTAGTCCAATTCGGACCAGGGGGAGGAGGCGCGCGGCCCACCTTTGGCTGCCCCTCTCTCTCTCCACTAAGGCCCATATGGCCCATTACTTCTCCCGGGGGGTTCCGGTAACCCTCCGGTTCTCCGGTTTTCTCCGAAATCACCCGGAACACTTCCGGTGTCCGAATATAGCCGTCCAATATATCAATCTTTATGTCTCGACCATTTCAAGACTCCTCGTCATGTCCGTGATCTCATCCGAGACTCCGAACTAACTTCGATACATCAAAACTCATAAACTCATAATATAACTGTCATCGAAACCTTAAGCGTGCGGACCCTACGGGTTCGAGAACAATGTAGACATGACCGAGACATGTCTCCGGTTAATAACCAATAGCGGAACCTGGATGCTCATATTGGCTCCTACATATTCCACGAAGATCTTTTATCGGTTAGACCGTATAACAACATACGTTGTTCCCTTTGTCATCGGTATGTTACTTGCCCGAGATTCGATCGTCAGTATCTCAATACCTAGTTCAATCTCGTTATCGGCAAGTCTCTTTACTCGTTTCGTAATACATCATCTTGCAACTAACTTATTAGTTGTAATGCTTGCAAGGCTTATGTGATGTGCATTACCGAGAAGGCCCAGAGATACCTCTCCGACAATCGGAGTGACAAATCCTAATCTCGAAATACGCCAACCCAACATGTACCTTTGGAGAAACCTGTAGAGCTCCTTTATAATCACCCAGTTACGTTGTGACGTTTGGTAGCACACAAAGTGTTCCTCCGGCAAACGGGAGTTGCATAATCTCATAGTCATAGGAACATGTATAAGTCATGAAGAAAGCAATAGCAACATACTAAATGATCGGGTGCTAAGCTAATGGAATGGGTCATGTCAATCACATCATTCTCCTAATGATGTGATCCCGTTAATCAAATAACAACTCTTTTGTTTATGGTTAGGAAACATAACCATCTTCGATTAACGAGCTAGTCAAGTAGAGGCATACTAGTGACACTCTGTTTGTCTATGTATTCACACATGTATTATGTTTCCGGTTAATACAATTCTAGCATGAATAATAAACATTTATCATGATATAAGGAAATAAATAATAACTTTATTATTGCCTCTAGGGCATATTTCCTTCAGTCTCCCACTTGATCTAGAGTCAATAATCTAGTTCACATCGCCATGTGATTCAACACTAAGAGTTCACATCACCATGTGATTAACACCCATAGTTCACATCGTCATGTGACCTATACCCAAAGGGTTTACTAGAGTCAATAATCTAGTTCACATCATTTATGTGATTAACACCCAAAGAGTACTAAGGTGTGATCATGTTTTGCTTGTGAGATAATTTTAGTCAACGGGTCTGTCACATACAGATCCGTAAGTATTATTGCGAATTCTATGTCTACAATGCTTTGCATGGAGCTACTCTAGCTAATTGCTCCCACTTTCAATATGTATCTAGATCGAGACTTAGAGTCATCCAGATCTGTGTCAAAACTTGCATCGACGTAACTTTTTACGACGAACCTTTTGTCACCTCCATAATCGAGAAATATTTCCTTATTCCACTAAGGATAATTTTGACCAATGTCCAGTGATCTACTCTTAGATCACTATTGTACTCCCTTGCTTAACACAGTGTAGGGTATACAATAGATCTGGTACACATCATGGCATACTTTATAGAACCTATGGCTGAGGCATAGGGAATGACTTTCATTCTCTCTCTATCTTCTGCCGTGGTCGGGATTTGAGTCTTACTCAATTTCATACCTTGTAACACAGCCAAGAACTCTTTCTTTGACTGTTCCATTTTTGAACTACTTCAAAATATTGTCAAGGTATGTACTCATTGAAAAAACTTATCAAGCGTCTTGATCTATCTCTATAGATTTTGATGCTTAATATGTAATCAGCTTCACCGAGGTCTTTCTTTGAAAAACTTCTTTAAAACACTCCTTTATGCTTTGCAGAATAATTCTACATTATTTTCGATCAACAATATGTCATTCACATATACTTATCAGAAATGTTGTAGTGCTCCCACTCACTTTCTTGTAAATACAGGCTTCACCACAAGTCTGTATAAAACTATATGCTTTGATCATACTATCAAAGCGTTTATTTCAACTCCGAGAGGCTTGCACCAGTCCATGCACACTTTGTTAGCTCCTTTTGGATCGACAAAACCTTCCGGCTGCATCATATACAACTCTTCTTCCAGAAATCCATTCAGGAATGCAGTTTTGACATCCATTTGCTGGATTTCATAAAATGCGGCAATTGCTAACATGATTCGGACAGACTTAAGCATCGCTACGGGTGAGAAGGTCTCATCGTAGTCAATCCCTTGAACTTGCCGAAAACCTTTTGCGACAAGTCGAGCTTTGTAGACAGTAATATTACCGTCAGCATCAGTCTTCTTCTTGAAAATCCATTTATTCTCAATGGCTCACCGATCATTGGGCAAGTCAATCAAAGTCCATACTTTGTTCTCATACATGGATCTCATCTCAGATTTCATGGCCTCAAGCCATTTCACGGAATCTAGGCTCATCATCGCTTCCTCATAGTTCGCAAGTTCGTCATGGTCTAGTAACATGACTTCCAGAACAGGATTATCGTACCACTTTGGTGCGGATCTCACTCTGGTATACCTATGAGATTCGGTATTAACTTGATCTGAAGTTACATGATCATCATCATTAGTCTTCCTCACTAATTGGTGTAGTAGTCACAGGAACAGATTTCTTGTGATGAACTACTTTTCAATAAGGGAGAAGGTACAATTACCTTATCAAGTTATACTTTCCTCCCACTCGCTTCTTTCAAGAGAAACTCCTTCTCTAGAAAGGATCCATTCTTAGCAACGAATGTCTTGCCTTCGGATCTGTGATAGAAGGTGTACCCAATAGTCTCCTTTGGGTATCCTATGAAGACATATTTCTCCGATTTGGGTTTGAGCTTATCAGGATGAAACTTTTTCATATAAGCATCACAATCCCAAACTTTAAGAAACGATAACTTTGGTTTCTTGCCAAACCATAGTTTAGATTGTGTCGTCTCAACGGACTTAGATGGTGCCCTTTTAAACGTGAATGCAGCTGTCTTTAATGCATAACCCCAAAACGATAGTGGTAGATCGGTAAGAGACATCATAGATCGCACCATATCTAATAAAGTACGGTTATGATGTTCGGACACACCATTATGCTGTGGTGTTCCAGGTGGCGTGAGTAGTGAAACTATTTCACATTGTTTTAACTGAAGGCCAGACTCGTAACTCAAATATTTTACCTCTGCGATCATATCGTAGAAACTTCTATTTTCTTGTTACGATGATTCTCCACTTCACTCTGAAATTCTTTGAACTTTTCAAATATTTCAGACTTGTGTTTCATTAAGTAGATATACCCATATCTGCTCAAATCATCTGTGAAGGTCAGAAAATAATGATACCCGCCACGAGCCTTAACACTCATCGGATCTCATACATCAGTATGTATTATTTCCAATAAGTCAGTTGCTCGCTCCATAGTTCCGGAGAACGGCGTTTTAGTCATCTTGCCCATGAGGCATGGTTCGCAAGCATCAACTGATTCATAATCAAGTGATTCCAAAAACCCATTAGCATGAAGTTTCTTCATGCGCTTTACACCAATATGACCTAAACGGCAGTGCCACAAATAAGTTGCACTATCATTATTAACTTTGCATCTTTTGGTTTCAATATTATGATTATGTGTATCACTACGATCGAGATCCAACGAACTATTTTCATTGGGTGTGTAACCATATAAGGTTTTATTCATGTAAACAGAACAACAATTTATTCTCTTACTTAAATGAATAATTGTATTACAATAAACATGATCAAATCATATTCATGCTCAACGCAAACACCAAATAACACTTATTCAGGTTCAACAGTAATCCCGAAAGTATAGGGAGTGTGCGATGATGATCATATCAATCTTGGAACCACTTCCAACACACATCGTCACTTCACCCTTAACTAGTCTCTGTTTATTCTGCAACTCCCGTTTCGAGTTACTAATCTTAGCAACTAAACTAGTATCAAATACTGAGGGGTTGCTATAAACACTAGTAAAGTACACATCAATAACATGTATATCAAATATACTTATGTTCACTTTGCCATCCTTCTTATCTGCCAATCACTTGGGGTAGTTCCGCTTCCAGTGACCAGTCCCTTTGCAGTAGAAACACTTAGTCTCAGGCTTAGGACCAGACTTGGGCTTCTTCACTTGAGCAGCAACTTGCTTGCTATTCTTCTTGGAGTTCCCCTTCTTCCCTCTGCCCTTTTCTTGAAACTAGTGGTCTTGTCTACCATCAACACTTGATGTTTTTCTCGATTTCTACCTTCGTCAATTTCCGCATTACGAAGAGCTTGGGAATCGTTTCCGTTATCCCTTGCATATCATAGTTCATCACGAAGTTCTACTAACTTGGTGATGGTGACTAGAGAATTCTGTCAATCACTATCTTATCTGGAAGATTAACTTCCACTTGATTCAAGCGATTGTAGTACTCAGACAATCTGAGCACATGCTCACTAGTTGAGCGATTCTCCTCCATCTTTTAGCTATAGAACTTGTTGGAGACTTCATATCTCTCAACTCGGGTATTTGCTTGAAATATTAACTTCAACTCCTGGAACATCTCATATGCTCCATGACGTTCAAACCGTCTTTGAAGTCCCGATTCTAAGACATTAAGCATGGTGCACTAAACTATCAAGTAGTCATCATATTGAGCTAGCCAAACGTTCATAACGTCTGCATCTGCTCCTGCAATAGGTACATCACCTAGCGGTGCATCAAGGACATAATTCTTCTGTGCAGCAATGAGGATAAACCTCAGATCATGGATCCAATCCGCATCATTGCTACTAACATCTTTCAACACAATTTTCTCTAGGAACATATCAAAATAAACACAGGGAAGCAACAACGCGAGCTATTGATCTACAACATAATTTGCAAAATACTACCAGGACTAAGTTCATGATAAATTTAAGTTCAATTAATCATATTACTTAAGAACTCCCACTTAGATAGACATCCCTCTAATCCTCTAAGTGATTACGTGATCCAAATCAACTAAACCATGTCCGATCATCACGTGAGATGGAGTAGTTTCATTGGTGAACATCGCTATGTTGATCATATCTGCTATATGATTCACGCTCGACCTTTCGGTCTCCGTGTTCCGAGGCCATATCTGTATATGCTTGGCTCGTCAAGTATAACCTGAGTATTCCGCGTGTGCAACTGTTTTGCACCCGTTGTATTTGAACGTAGAGCCTATCACACCCGATCATCACGTGGTGTCTCAGCACGAAGAACTTTCGCAACGGTGCATACTCAGGGAGAACACTTCTTGATAATTAGTGAGAGATCATCTTATAATGCTACCGACAATCAAAGCAAGATAAGATGCATAAAAGATAAACATCACATGCAATCAATATAAGTGATATGATATGGCCACCATCATCTTGTGCTTGTGATCTCCATCTTCGAAGCACCGTCATGATCACCATCGTCACCGGCGCGACACCTTGATCTCCATCGTAGCATCGTTGTCGTCTCGCCAATCTTATGCTTCCACGACTATCGCTACCGCTTAGTGATAAAGTAAAGCATTACAGCGCGATTGCATTGCATACAATAAAGCGACAACCATATGGCTCCTGCCAGTTGCCGATAACTCGGTTATAAAACATGATCATCTCATACAATAAAATTTAGCATCATGTCTTGACCATATCACATCACAACATGCCCTACAAAAACAAGTTAGACGTCCTCTACTTTGTTGTTGCAAGTTTTACGTGGCTGCTACGGGCTTAAGCAAGAACCAATCTTACCTACGTATCAAAACCACAACGATAGTTTGTCAAGTTGGTGTTGTTTTAACCTTCGCAAGGACCGGGCGTAGCCACACTCGGTTCAACTAAAATTGGAGAAACTGTCACCCGCTAGCCACCTTTGTGCAAAGCATGTCGGGAGAACCGGTCTCGCATAAGCGTACGCGTAATGTCGGTCTGGGCCGCTTCGTCCAACAATACCGCCGAACCAAAGTATGACATGCTGGTAAGCAGTATGACTTATATCGCCCACAACTCACTTGTGTTCTACTCGTGCATATAACATCAACACATAAAACCTAGGCTCGGATGCCACTGTTGGAGAATGTAGTAATTTCAAAAAAAATCCTACGCACACGCAAGATCATGGTGATGCATAGCAACGAGAGGGGAGAGTGTGATCTACGTACCCTTGTAGACCGACAGCGGAAGCATTAGCACAACGCGGTTGATATAGTCGTACGTCTTCACGGCCCGACCGATCAAGCACCAAAACTACGGCACCTCCGAGTTCTAGCACACGTTCAGCTCGATGACGATCCCCGGACTCCGATCCAGCAAAGTGTCGGGGAAGAGTTCGTCAGCACGACGGCGTTGTGACGATCTTGATGTACTACCGTCGCAGGGCTTCGCCTAAGCACCGCTACAATATTATCGAGGATTATGGTGAAAGGGGGCACCGCACACGGCTAAGAATATGATCACGTGGATCAACTTGTGTGTCTAGGGGTGCCCCCTGCCCCCGTATATAAAGGATCAAGGGGAGGAGGCCGTCCGGCCCCTATTGGCACGCCAGGAGGAGTCCTCCTCCTAGTAGGAGTAGGACTCCTACTAGGAGGGGGAAAGAAGTGGGGAGGGAGAAGGAAAGGGGGGCGCCGCCCCCCCCCCCTCTCCTAGTCCAATTCGGACCAGGGAGGAGGAGTTGTGCGGCCCACCTTTGGCTGCCCCTCTCTCTCTCCACTAAGGCCCATATGGCCCATTACTTCTCCCGGGGGGTTCCGGTAACCCTCCGGCTCTCCGGTTTTCTCCGAAATCACCCGGAACACTTCCGGTGTCCGAATATAGCCGTCCAATATATCAATCTTTATGTCTCGACCATTTTGAGACTCCTCGTCATGTCCGTGATCTCATCCGGGACTCCGAACTAACTTCGGTACATCAAAACTCATAAACTCATAATATAACTGTCATCGAAACCTTAAGCGTGCGGACCCTACGGGTTCGAGAACAATGTAGACATGACCGAGACACGTCTCCGGTCAATAACCAATAGTGGAACCTGGATGCTCATATTGGCTCCTACATATTCCACGAAGATCTTTTATCGGTCAGACCGCATAACAACATACATTGTTCCCTTTGTCATCGGTATGTTACTTGCCCGAGATTCGATCGTCGGTATCTCAATACCTAGTTCAATCTCGTTACCGGCAAGTCTCTTTACTCGTTTCGTAATACATCATCTTGCAACTAACTCATTAGTTGTAATGCTTGCAAGGCTTATGTGATGTGCATTACCGAGATGGCCCAGAGATACCTCTCCGACAATCGGAGTGACAAATCCTAATCTCGAAATACGCCAACCCAACATGTACCTTTGGAGACACCTGTAGAGCTCCTTTATAATCACCAAGTTACATTGTGACGTTTGGTAGCACACAAAGTGTTCCTCCGGCAAACGGGAGTTGCATAATCTCATAGTCATAGGAACATGTATAAGTCATGAAGAAAGCAATAGCAACATACTAAACGATCGGGTGCTAAGCTAATGGAATGGGTCATGTCAATCACATCATTCTCCTAATGATGTGATCCCGTTAATCAAATAACAACTCTTTTGTTTATGGTTAGGAAACATAACCATCTTCGATTAACGAGCTAGTCAAGTAGAGGCATACTAGTGACACTCTGTTTGTCTATGTATTCACACATGTATTATGTTTCCGGTTAATACAATTCTAGCATGAATAATAAACATTTATCATGATATAAGGAAATAAATAGTAACTTTATTATTGCCTCTAGGGCATATTTCCTTCAGTCATGCCTTTTGGTGTTAGCGACCTTGATCGCCTCCAGCTTGTCTTCATGAGCTTCCTTGCAGTGGACTCGCACCAAGGACAGCGCCACGTCAGCACCACACCGGGCGGAGGACTTCTTCCATTCTTGCACTCGGTCAGGGATCTCGTTGAGTCGAGCCATCAGGGATTCCAGGTCATTTTGAAGCGTCGCCCTTGGCCAGAGCAATGAGTCGACTCGTGAGACTGCCTCCTTCAGACGCGCGAGGTAGCTTGTGATGCCGACGACACGAGACTCCAGTCGGAGCACGTACATTGCAGTTTCGTCGCAAACTGGAGAAGCGATAGGGTCCAGACCTGTCTCGACCTTTCCAGCTTCCTCGTCAAAGTCTTGGCAGAATTCTGTGGTCAAAAAAAATTTAGTGAGTCGACCGAACAAGATTCATTTGCAGACGTCAACACAGTCGGTTTAAAAGGAGTACCTTCTAGCATGAGATAGAGCTTCTTGGCAAGAGTCCTCAGATAAGCTTCCGTATCATTCCTCTTGTGGACCGCAGACTCCAGCTTTTCATTCAATACAAGTTTGTCCTTCTTCAGACGACTCACTTCTCGGTTAGATTCATTGAGGCAGGACTTCAACTTGTTCACCTCCCCTTCCAGTGCTCCGACTGAAGCCAGCTTCTGGTCTGCAAGGGCAGTTTTATCTTGGGCTTCCTTCTGCGCAGCGGCGAGGTCCGAGTCCTTCTTCTCCAGAGCCAACTTCATTTTCTCTGCAAAAGAAGCAATCGGATCAGACAAGAGTTCGAAGAAATGATTTAAAAAGACAGTCGACAGGCAGTTACCTTCCATACCAGCAGCTTCATCTTGAGCTTTCTTCAGATTCTGCTGGGCCAACTCCAAGTCGAGGTTGAGTTGCCTCTGCTTCTCCTCAAGTTCAGCAAACTTGGAAATGAGAGTACAAGACTTCTGCAGAAGGCAAAAGACGTGTCAATCGACAAGATCAAAGGTTGTTTACTTCAGAGTGGATAAAACTTAAAGAATTCACTTAGACCCCAACCGACTGCACGCAGTCAACTATGGTCTCGGGGACTACACCCAGCGGGTGCACTTGGCGTGCCCCCGCTGATTAAGACCCAACTCGATCGGTCCGCCCGGATCAGGTAAAAAAGAACTATTCAGACCCCGGCCGACTGCCAGTAGTCGACCGTGGTCTCGGGGACTACACCCAGTGGGTGCACTTGATGTGCCCCCACTGGTTCAGATCCCATTCGACCGGTCCGCCCGGGTCGAGTGGAAGAAAAGAAAGGAAAAAAGAACTCAGACCCCAGTCGACTGCCAGCAGTCGACTGCGGTCTCGGGGACTACACCCAGTGGGTGCACTTAGCGTGCCCCCACCGGTTCAGATCCTACTCGCCCAGACCGAGTGGAAGAGTGCAAATACCAAAGACAACAAAACACCCAATGGGTGTACAGATTCGACGCAAACAACAGGAGATTGTATGGAAGAAAATATTTCAGATAGCATATCCTGACAGAACAAGGTCAGTCGAAAGTTTACGTACCTGGACATTGGCCCGGAGAGCAGCGCTGGCGTCGTAAGCAGCCTAGCTATTCTCGTGCACCATCTTCATCCGCTCCATCATCACGTTAGCCTGATGGATGGCTTCCACAGCCGCATCCGACTAGTTTTCCGGGATAGGGTAGCTGGTGAAGAAGAGGGCAGACGACCCAGGTGCAGCAGCTTGGACCTCCGGGGCGTGAGATGGGACGACGGAAGGAATCACTGGTACAGTCAATGGTGCGGGGCACTCACTCGACAAGGGTACAGCGAAAGTTATAGAGGCCCCGCCCGCATCTTTAGATTGACGGACAATTCGTGTTGTCATTGGTCCCTGCTGAGACGCCTTGCCAGCTGCTACCTTTTTGCTCTTTCTGGGCTTAGGAGCCACATCTTCATCGTCGTCTGGTAGATCGATGACGTTGGGTCAAGCTGCAGGGAAGATCAATCGACCCCAAATAAAGCACTCGAATTCAATCGACCAAGTAATCAAGATCAAGATCATAAGAGTTTTTACCTGGGTTGGAGGTAACCGCGTCTTCCATCTCCTCGTCTCGGTACTAGTAGGAAGAGGTTCCTGATGTAGCAGTACTGCAAACGTCCGCACTCAGTCGGTCACGTTCTATTGCTCGAGTCGACCAAAAGAACAGGTCGGATGATTACCCGGAGATGGTGGGGACGGTCACTTTGATCCTGGGTAAAGCCTTTGGCAGTTTGGAGGAGGAGGCCTTCGGTGCTTTTGGCGCTGGAGGCGGCACGACCTTGAGCTGCTTTGGGGCCTTCTCAATCGGCGCTGGGGAAGACGTCCGAGGGCGCTTCGAAGATTGCCCAGTCGGCGCGGTCGCCAGGTCCGGGTTGCTCTCCGGGTCGTGAGCGTGCTTGGATCTCCTCTCTCTGCGAGGAGGCGAGTCGACCTCTTCGTCATCAGTCGAGTCGTCGCTCTCCTCGTCCTCCTCGGCATCCGAGTACCACTCGCTGCTCTCGCCCCCGCTCGCTCCTTCCTCGACATCTTGCCCCTGCATTCCATTAGGCATCGAGTACATATCAATGAGAGCCTGAAAAGACAACGAGCAAAAGAAATACAGTCGACCATCAACAAGGTGTCACACAGTGAATCGGGAAGATACTTGGCAAAGCAGAATCATACATGTTCCGGCTGGCGCGAGTGGTCGAATGGAATCACCCTCCTAGACCCCCGGGGATTGTCTTAGTTGCTAGTGATTCCCCTCAGCCACTTCTCCAAGGTGTCTTCACTAACGTCCTCTGGGTGGATCCGAGTGGAGTCCTCGAGTCCCGAGTACATCCACATCGGATGGTCACGGGCCTGAAGCGGTTGGATGCGTCGACTGAGAAAGACCTCCAGCAGGTCCATCCCAGTCACCCCGTCGCGGACAAGTTGGATAACCCGCTCGACCAACACCTTGACCTCCGCCTTCTCTTCTGGGACCACCCTCAAGGAGGAGGGCTTCTCCACTCGAGCTAGGGAAAAGGGAGGAAGTCCAGTCGACTGGCCCGGGGTCGGCTGGTCCTTACAGTAAAACCAAGTCGACTGCCAGCCCCGGACTGAGTCGGGAAGGATCATCGCTGGGAAGGTACTCTTGTTCCTCATTTGGATACCAAGGCCCCCGCACATCTGGATCACGTGCGTCCTCTCGTCACTCGGGTTGGCCTTCTTGACCGACTGGGAGCGACATGTGAAGATGTGTTTGAAGAGACCCCAGTGCAGTTGACAACCCAAGAAATTTTCACACATCGACACAAAAGCAGCCAGATAGACTATGGTGTTTGGAGTGAAGTGGTGGAGTTGAGCCCCGAAGAAGTTCAGAAAGCCACGAAAGAAAGGATGGGGAGGCAAAGAAAACCCGCAGTCGACATGGGTGGCGAGGAGAACACACTCACCCTCCCACGGCTGCGGCTCGGTCTCGTTGCCCGGGAGCCGCACCGATTTGTGGGGGGGGATCAGTCCCCCCTCCACCAGATCATCGAGGTCGTCCTGGCTGATCGTCGAGCGGATCCAGTCGCCCTGGATCCAGCCCGGCGGCAGGCCGGATCTTGACGATGATCCACCCCGGCTGGTCCTCTTGCCCTTCGCCTTCGCGGTCGCCTTCTTCGCGCGCTCCAACGCCACCGTCTTCTCTTTCCCCATGGCGGCGGATCGAGTCCGAACGAGGTTGCAACGCCGAGAGTGGAAGCGAGCACGGCGGAGAAGTCTGAGGAAGAAGGAAGAAAATGGGAGCGCGCTGTGGAAAGACACGGTCCGGTGCCTTTTATAAGGTCATTCCCCGAGTGACTGACTGGTAGGCCCAAATGATCTAACAAATCCCGCAACAGTCGCGCGCGCAATACGTGGCGAAAAAGGTGGGGCGGGGATTGAGGCTACCTGCCTAATCCACCCCGATTACCACGGCCCTGCCCGTCTGGCGCGCTTCCCAAAATTCGAATCCCGCGATATCCGCAAAGAGCAGAGCAACTTGTCAGACTGAAAACATCCTCCACATATCATTCGTAACTCTACCATGAAAGTTCACTCGACAAAAACTAAGAATGGACCAAGGCGACTGAAAAAGAAGTTGATGTTATCTCCGCAGTTCATTGATCCAGAGCAAGATATACTCATAGCACGAAGAATGAGTCGGAAGTGTTCTCAACTCCTTCCTCACTCAAACCCTGATCCATTCGCGGGCTAATGATGAAGCTATGTGCCTAGGGTAGGGTCATGGATCTGTCCAAGATACCCTCCCCAAGGACACCTCTAAAAGAACCATAAGCAGTCGAAGAAAAATCATCGTCCACTCGACCATAAAGCTATGTTCCACTTGACAGTCTTGAAGACACTCGACGAGGGCCTAACATCACTCAGGATGGCAACGGTTGGTCATTCACTCTGTAAACTTAAAGATCATTCATATCTCTTTATTACTAGCGTTACCAGTAATGCCCTGCCTTAATGTACGTTGAACCCTTTGTAATGTGGGCTGGCTGGGGTCCTGGCGCACTCTATATAAGCCAACCCCTCCTCCGGGACAAGGGTTCGCACCCCCTGTAACACATATGCGCATAATCCAGTCGACCGCCTCCGGGATCCGAGACATAGGGATGTTACTTCCTCCGAGAAGGGCCTGAACTCGTAAAACTCACGTGTACAACTCCTCCATAGCTAGGATCTTGCCTCTACATTCCTACCCCCCATTCTACTGTCATACTTAGAACCACGACAGGAGGCGCATGGAGGAGGATTAATGGGACACTTTGGCGTCAAGAAGATGGAGGATATACTTGCTACACATTTCTTTTGGCCAAAGATGAGACGGGATGTTGAGCGTTTTGTTGCTCGCTGCACTACATGTCAAAAAGCAAAGTCATGACTTAATCCTGATGGTTTATATATGCCTTTGCCTGTACCTAGTGTTCCTTGGGAGGATATATCTATGGACTTTGTTTTAGGTTTACCTCGAATAAAGAAGGGGAGGGATAGCATACTTGTTGTCGTGGATAGGTTCTCGAAAATGGCACACTTTATACCATGTCATAAAAGCGATGATGCTGTTAATGTTGCTGATTTGTTCTTTCGTGAAATTATTCGCTTGCATGGTGTGCCAAATACTATTGTTTCAGATCGTGATACTAAATTTCTTAGCCACTTTTGGAGATGTTTATGGGCTAAGTTGGGGACTAAACTGCTTTTTAGTACTACTTGTCACCCCCAAACTGATGGACAAACTGAAGTAGTCAATAGAACATTGTCTACTATGCTTAGGGATGTTTTGAAGAATAATAAGAAAATGTGGGAAGAATGCTTGCCTCATATTGAATTTGCTTATAATCGTTCATTGCATTCTACTACTAAGATGTGCCCTTTTGAAATTGTGTATGGTTTCCTACCTCGTGCACCTATTGATTTGTTGCCTCTTCCATCTTCGGAGAAGGTTAATTTTGATGCAAAAGAACATGCTGAATTGATTTTAAAAATGCATGAGTTAACTAAGGAAAAAATTGAGCGTATGAATGCTAAATATAAACTTGCTGGAGATAAGGGTAGAAAACATGTTGTGCTTGCACCTGGAGATCTTGTTTGGTTACATTTGTGTAAGGATAGATTTCCTAATTTGTGCAAATCAAAGCTAATGCCACGTGATGATGGTCCTTTTAAGGTGTTAGAGAAAATAAATGATAATGCATATAAACTTGAGCTGCCTGCAGATTTTGGGGTTAGTCCCACTTTTAACATTGCAGATTTGAAGCCTTATTTGGGTGAGGACGATGAACTTTCGTCGAGGACGACTTCATTTCAAGAAGGGGAGGATGAGGAGGACATCAATACCATTGTTACACCCACAGCTCCTGCTGCTATACAGACTGGACCAATTACTAGAGCTCGCGCATGGCAATTGAATTATCATGTACTTTCGTTTCTTGGTAACGATTCTAATGTTCATGAGAATATGATGCTGCCTAAATTGGATACATTTGTTTTGCTTACAAATGAAGAGCCTAGCTTGGACAAGAAAGATGAACCTTGGAGCAAGTTCAAGCATGGAGATGATGGCATGCGCAAGGGGATCAAGAACGGAGTTACAAGTGATGATTTCAGGACTTCGAAGCCACCATAAGGAGTGCATGAAGCCTTGGACGAAATATACAAGATGCCACTTCATAAATTTCGTCTAGAGGTTATTCTAGGTGCTGCGTCACCTTATTATTGGGCCAGGCCCATGTATTTTCGAAATACTTAAGTATAGGCTATTTTTAGAGTCTGTATGTGTGGGGAAACAAGAGTTAGGGTTGGTTTCGGACCCCTCCTCCAAGGGCCATGAACCCCCCCCCCCTCCTCCTCCATATATACAGCCCTTAGGGCGTCGTTTAGACTTTGGGTTTTGTTTAGATTAAAAGTTCTCCATAGCTGCAACTTCGCATACTTCGTTTGTGTCCAACGACCAGACCAAGACGTCACAGAACCCCACCTTCATTAATAAAGCTTTCCTCTTTTATTCACAATATCCAGATTGTAATCTCAGTTTCCTGCTTGTTCTTCGTTTGCTCGCAGGAAATAGACCTTCGTGGTCAGGTTGATCGTGCTCCGGCGTGGTCAATAACCCTCGGAAGTTGATTTAGCGATTGCTAAGGCGCGACGTCTTCGCATGTTCGTAGTCGGATCATCAAAGTCGACTCCCACAGAAAATGATATCTATCTCATCGAAACATCGAGACACCTTTGCCTCTATCACCCTCCCTTCGAACAAAACCATCGCCCGAGGTCCCCACGCACGCAGCAGCCCAAAAATCACCAACTCAACCCACATACGAGATCCACATCCAAAAACATAGTTCCAGACACGAACAGAGGTCCATGGACCAACAATTAAATCCATTGACCAAACCCCATGCTCACGCCCAGTCAATAAAAAAACAGCTTCACAACCAATAAACGAGGACGAGGTCCATCGACCAAAAATCAAACTTATTTAACCCGCCAACGAATGCCAGTTCTTCTTGGCGTACGAGCTCCATCGAGACACCAGTTATTCTTGGTGTACGAGCTCCATCCAGACGCGAACGCATGCCGCCAAAACAGAAATGCTGCTTCAATCGCCATCCGACCACATTGTTCGCATGTGAATTGTGAGAGCTACAGCCTCTGTTGATCGCCTCGCATGCCGAACCACAACCAGGGTGTCCAAACCACAACCAGGGCATCCAAACCACAACCTCCGCTCGACGGCTGCTGCTGCGTCATCTACTGAGCCCGCGTACCCTCTTCTTCCTCTCTGACAGCAAAGGACGGATATTCACCTTTGTTATGTTTCATGGTGCCCATCACGCCCTAGGTTTACCATCCTAACCTGTTTCAGCAAACAAAGTAGTTATACTACACTCCTGTTCAGAACTTCATAATGTTAGTACTCAGATTGCATCTCTAACTTTTACTCCAACTACATTGAACCTGCTTCATTAGACTAATCAAGTTCTAGAAATTTATACATGTGGACGGGTGCCAGATGGCATCTCAAATGTGTCTTTTCAGCAACTATACTCCATGCAAATGAATGACAGCAAATGTAATACACTCTGCACAACATTTCAACATAGAACTTATTCCCCAAAGTTACAAAATGTAAGGGGTTATGCCACCTTCTCTTGTGAGATTGCCACCTGTTCAGTTGCCACAATTAAGTTCATATTGGAGACCCTGATCCGTAAAGAATATTGCCATGTTCCGTAAAGGATATTGCTATAGTCATATAGTATGTCATATCATTTTTGTAATTCAATTCATATCATGTTTTAATGCAAAAAGACTGCAAGTTTATTTAAGCTTCTATAGGACAGAAAGATGTCACATGAAAGAGGGCATCTCTATCATAAAGTAAAAAAAAGGTATGTGTATGCCGATCACATGTCTGCACATAAGGTATTCAATCAGCTCCATAACTTAACTTACATTAATCTTGTCAGTTGTCGAATATGAGAGGACACCCAGATCACAACCCACCAATACACACCGACCACCATCTAGTTTTTTCATACGCAAACAAACAGGCACTACTAACTACAGTGTTTCATCTTCCGATGATGATGACAATGTGCCCACGCAACTTCCTATGATGATTCCTATAGCCGGCAATCTCACGGGCTTTTAGCCAGCGCCGCATGTGGAAACATCAATCGATATCGACCTTACACAAGACTTTTTTCAGTTTGCATTTGTACATTTGTTAATACAAAATGGTTCTTCAGGAAATCATTCTTGTGAAGGCACTTACTATGATCACCATGCATCATTTCGAGGAACAGAAAGTAGCATTGATCATAATATTGGTTTAGATATAGCACTTGGACTCGACGCTGAAGAAACTGTCGCCGAAGACATTGCTTCAAATGATATCATTAAATCAGACAAAAAACAGAAAAGGCGAGACCAATATATAGCACGGCGAAATAGATTAACACCTGAACAGAAGGAGAAAATCAATGCACGTCACAGAGAAGCTAGGAAAAAATAGAGGAGGAGAGGACTTCCCGTCAAAGAGAAGCCAGGCAACGAATGACACCAGAGGAGAAGCAACGGAGTAACACCCTTAGAAGGGCATCCTACCAAAATATGTCAGTCCATGACAAGCAAGAGAAAAATGCACGTCGAAGAACACGTCTACAAAACATACCACCCAAGGAGAAGCTAAACATGCTAGCTCATCGCAAGAAGAGACTCGAGGCTAGGCGCAACACCCCTTGCGCTGAATCCACCGCAATGCCGTGCCCTGATGCAGCTACCTTAGCTACACCCAACCTGATGTCGAGCACTCATGCGTTAGCATTCAGAGAATCTGAAGCTTCAGCTCCTTCACCCGGTTTGCATGTAAGGTTGGGAACAACTTTGAATCAGACGGTAATCCTCCCATCTTTACTCTACTTGTTGTGTCCATGTGAATTGAACCAGTATTTAACGGCTCCACAACGATGCAAGCGAGTACCTTAGCCATACCCTGGATGATAATGATGCCCCCAGTGGACTCATAAATTGCTAGAAGCAAACCAATGATCACCAAATAGACGACCAACAGAATCAAGCCCATGAGCAGAGGCAGGAGAGCAGAGCACAGCATAGGGCTCGGGAGCGAGCTCACAAACAAAGTATGAGAGCAAAGAACATTCAAGGGTGTGCCTTAAAATGAAGAGCGCGTGGGAAAAGCATACCAGAAGGTGAGAAGTCAGCTTTGCTAGATCGTCGTAATGCAAGCTTTAAAAAAGCGGAGGACTCCAGGCCCAGATGTAAGTACCTTCGATGTGAACAGAGCAGCAACAAGCTCAGAAGCACCGCCCACAGGAGTTGCTTCACTGGCTTCCTCCCCT
The DNA here is from genome assembly GCF_056163025.1 of Triticum urartu. Taxonomy (NCBI): domain Eukaryota; kingdom Viridiplantae; phylum Streptophyta; class Magnoliopsida; order Poales; family Poaceae; genus Triticum; species Triticum urartu. The sequence continues at coordinate 277,548,723 of NC_141876.1, forward strand.
TCATCAAGGATGCCGTCGTACACAATCGGGACCAATGGTAACCCTCTCATATTTACTCCCCTCCTGGTGTGCACTCACAATAAAAACCATTACTTACCGGCTCAACAATGTTACAGCTGACATGGAGGCCTTCCTTAGCAGCATCATGGACGAGAATGCACTGTTCGGTGACCTCATGGATGACGAGTACTACCTATTTGCTAGTTAAGGTACTCCGAGGCGCCTTTCGCTGCTCGTCCCTCTATAATATTGGTTTATGTTGTGCATCCTATCGTGACTTGTTATATCTCCACAATGTTTGCAGCATCCGACACTGATAGCATGGACCTCGATGAGCCCATAGACTCCTCCAACACAGGATCTATCGACCTAGATCCTTTTGACTATGTCTACTCGAACATCCTGAAGCACGCGGCGAACTGCGACCATTGCAAGGCCAAGAAGTTCCAGTACGAGACTGACGGCTTCTGCTGTTGGAACGGGGAGATTGAGCTAGATGAACCTGAGCCTATCCCAGAGCTGATGAGGTTATGGTCTAGCGCGGATGCAGACTCTCGACATTTCCGGAAGAGCATTCGGTTCTTCAACGAGCACTTCACCTTCACTACCCTTGATGTTAGCCTAGACAACAACTACACAAACATGAAGTCCAGGGTGTACACGTTTTGGGCACATGGCATTATGTACCACAAGGTGCACTCATTCGGTCCAAGATCTCACCCTGAACATCTGCAGTTGTACTTGTACGACGACGATCCCAGCTTAAGCCATCGTAAGGAGGCCACCAAGCAATTGTACCAGCACGTTGTCAGCAAGTTAGTGGACGTCCTCACGGAGAACCCCTACTCCCAACAGTTTAGGAGTTTGGGTGCCCTCAAGGAAAACCTTGAGGAGTACCGGATAGACCTCAACATTGACCAGAAGTTAGACCAACGAAGATATAACAGGCCCGTGTCATCCGACGTTGCTGCAATTTGGGTCGAGGGAAGTGATCTAGCAAACAGGTTCAACTACAGCATTACACTCTATGGGGACAACAATGAGAAGTATAGTATACATGCAAAAGATGGTTGTTATGACCCGCTCTCGTATCCCCTCTTTTTCCCAAGGGGGGAGATTGGTTGGCATCCAAATATCCTTAAGCACAATGTCCCTTGGGAGGTTGCACAACAAGCAAGAGGAAACCGTGATAACGATTCAGGTGCGCCTAGTTGGTATGCTTATATGCTAGAAGAAATTCTCTATCCTTCCATATGGTACCTAACCTTCTTATTTCATGTCTTTCCATAGAGGGGAACAGCCAGTTGTCTGTCTCTGTCAGGGACTACTACTGTTACCGGCTACACATGCTCCCTTTTATATTCAACCCCATACTGCATGGAGCACGCCTGTTTTAGCGGTGGGGTGTCGACATGTTCATCAAGATTGAGGGATGTAGGCTAGAGTGTATCAGGGACCACTAGACGGAGATACGTGCCGATCTATACCAAGGCCTTGTGGATAGCATCACGGTTGGGGAGATGTGGGCAAGCGTTGTTGGGAAGAGGATCTTGCTGCCAGGGACGCATCAAGGAAGCAACCGAGACATGAAGCGGAGGCATATGGATGCCATGGCACTGGTGCAGACATATGGGAAGCCTGACATGTTTTTGACTATGACATGCAATTCTGGCTGGGAGGAGATACTGAATGAGCTGCTTCCTGGCCAAACACCCTAGGATCGACCAGATCTTGTCACACGCTTGTTCAGGGCCAAGCTGGATACCATGAAAGAGATGTTGTTCAAAAAGAACATCCTTGGTGTTGTGGTAGCGCATGTGTATGTCGTCGAGTTCCAGAAGAGGAGCCTCCCCCATGCACACTCCCTGTTGATCATGAATTCAAATTATAAACTCGTCGTGCCAGAGCAGTATGACCGCATCATATCTGCAGAGCTCTCAGACAAGCATAAGTATCCAGAGCTCTATGCCATGGTCGTGAAGCATATGATTCACGGCCCATGTGGCAATCTTAATCCCAAAAATGTGTGCATGCAAGACTTGAGTGCAAGATCAAGTACCCACAGACGTTCAACTAGAACACCTTACACGGGAAGGATTCGTACCCGGTTTATCGACGATGGGACGATGGTCGCCAGGCTAAGGTCCGCTGTCAAATGCTGGATAACAGATGGGTCGTGCCTTACAACCCTTATCTATTGCGGATGTTCAATTGCCAAATAAATGTCGAGGTGTGCTCTAGCACCAAGGCCGTCAAGTACCTTTACAAATACGTATGGAAGGGTCACGATCGAGCTTCATTCAACATTGACCAGCCCGACAGCAACGAGGTTGTAGACGAGATTAAAAGGTACGTTGATGCGAGATGGGTTACTCCACCAGAGGTGATGTGAAGGATATTCGGCTTCAACCTTTCTGAGAGTTCACCGTCGGTCCTATAGTTGCCGCTTCATCTCCCTAATATGAATAGTGTCACGTTCAAAGTAGGAGAGGACCTGACCGATGTCGCCGCCCGTGATAATGCATCTAAATCAATGCTGACGGAGTATTTCCTGGCTAATCAGCAGCATGTGTGGGCTCGGGATATCCTGTACAAGGACTTCCCGAGAAGTTTCACATGGCAGAGACAGAAGTACTGGAGGCCAAGAGAAAAGCAGCACAAAGTAGGTCGAATTGTGTCAGCCCATCCAGCCGAGGGGGGCGGTACTTTCTGCGAGTGTTGCTCAACCATGTACCATACAAGACATCCTTTGAGGACCTGCGGACCGTGGATGGTGTGCTCTGTGATAGCTTCCGTGAGGCTGCCGAGAGATTGGGCCTCATCAAGGCCGACAACATGCTCGACGAGTGTCTTACAGAGTCAACACAGTTCGCGATGCCAGCCTCACTCAGGAGGCTCTTTGCAACAATCTTGGTATTCTGCGAGCTAGGTGACGTGCGCGGTCTATGGGATAGGCACCTAGAGGTGATGTCTGATGACTACAGCCGATCACACACGCGCTCAAAGGCAGTGGAGCAGATGGTGTTGCTTGACATCAGGGACATGCTATAGTCCATGGGCAAAGACATAGTGTTGTTCCCTCTTCCGAACATCGACGAGACCTATGACACTACTGGAGGCGAGGCCAGAGAAGTCACCAAGGAATCCTCCATCGTGGTTGTCGCGAACGACGTTGCGTTAGCGTCCTCGCTAAACCCTGAGCAGAAGCTTGCATACGACGAGATACTGGCGATGCTGGTAATGGGGGTGTATTCTTTGTCGATGGCCCGGGAGGCACTGGGAAGACCTTCCTATACAAGGCACTGCTCGCAAAGGTTCGAGGCGAGGGCAAGATCGCGGTGGCTACGGCGACATCAGGCGTTGCGGCTTCCATCATGCCTGGAGGAAGGACAACCCACTCGAGGTTCAAGATCCCACTCAGCATTGAAGATGGTGGGTCGTGCAGCTTCACCAAGCAAAGTGGAACGGCCAAGCTCCTGCACATGGCTTCACTCATCCTATGGGATGAGGCCACCATGACGAAGCGGCAAGCAGTTGAGGCACTGGATAATAGCATGCGGGACATCATGGGACGACGGGACCGACCATTCGGGGGAAAGACTGTCGTGTTCGGTGGGGACTTCAGGCGGGTGCTTCCGGTCGTCAGGAAGGGGTCAGATAATCGATGCGACCTTAGTTCGTACCTATGGAAGGGCATGCGCCAACTAAGGCTCATCACCAACATGAGGGCGCATAACAGCCCGTGGTTCACAGATTACTTGCTAAGGGTAGGCAACGGCACCGAGGAAGGCAACATAAGGCTCCCCGAAGATATTTGTGTGCAACCAACAGAAGATGGCGTTGACCTAGAGAAGTTAATCGACCATGTATTTCCTGATCTAGACGACAACATGGCTGATCCAAATTACATGACATCTCGAGTGATCCTCTCCACCAAGAACGACAACGTTGATAAGATAAACATGCGCATGATAGAGCGCTTCCAGGGCGAAGAGAAGATCTACCACAATTTCGATATTGCAGAGGATGATCCACACGGCTACTATGCCCCCAAGTTCCTGAACAACCTGACTCCCAACTGGCTGCCTCCGCATGCGCTCAAATGGAAGATAAATTGCCCCATTATATCGTTGAGCAACATTGATCCAGCTAATGGGTTGTGTAACGGCACAAGGCTTGTGGTCTCGGGTTTCCAGAGGAATGCCATCGCCGCAAAAATCGTGCTAGGGCAACATGCTGGTAGGAGGGTGTTCCTTCCTCGGATACCTCTCTGCCCATTTCATGACGATATATTCCCTTTCAAGTTCAAGAGGAAGTAGTTCCCTATAAGGCTCAGTTTTGCCATGACAATCAACAAGGCGCAAGGGTAGACCATTCCAATTGTCGGGGTGTACCTACCAGACCCGATATTCTCTCATGGTCAGCTCTACGTCGCATTGTCTAGAGCCACCGTGAAGAGGAACATTAAGATTCTCACCATCAAGGACAACGGCAAGGGTAAGGGAAAGGGCAAGGAACAAATCAAGAATTCAAATAAGCGAAAAAGATTTGAGCCATTATTAATGACCACGAAGAACATAGTCTACAAGGAAGTCCTTAGCACATGAATTTGTCGGATCAAATTATAGCAACTCAAGGTAAAGTGTGTTCAATTATGCATTATGTGACACCCCGAGACCGATACGCCAGGTGTCTTCCAGTTATTCGTTGTTGTTGCCTTGTCTTTTCTGGCGTGTTGCATCTTGCCATGTCATCATGTGCATTGCATCATCATGTTTTCAAACTTGCATCTGTCTGGGTCTCCCAGTTCTTTCCGTTGTCCGTTCTGAGCCCATCCACACTCGCACGCACCCGCGGCACGTTCGAAATAGTATTTTATAAGTGGCAGGAAAATGTTCTCGAAATGGGTTGATATTTGGCATGCAGTGTTGTTATATTGTCAGTAGGTCGCCAGCCAAATTTCATCACATTCGGAGTTCATTTGATACCCCAACGGACAACTATAGTGCCAATATAGTCGGTCAAACCGTCGGACGTTTTCGGTCTCCCAAGACAGTTGTCGGGCTGCACTCCTTCCCTCTCATCTCAGCCCAACCTCCTCTTCACAGTCCACTAGGCCTACCTAACCCCCATCGCGATCGGATCCGTCGGATCATGGTCGGAGGGCTCCGAAACAACCTCTAACCCCCAACCCTAACCCCCCCCCTTTCTATAAATAGCAGCCCCCTTGCCATTTTTGTCACCCCTAACCTCCCTCCTTGATTTCCACGCTGCCCCAATCACTAGCCGCCGCCTCCTTCCCCGTTCTCCTCGCATTCCGGCGCCATCCACCTCACCCGCGCCACGTGGCCGAAAGCCACTGGTCGAGCCCGCCACCCAGCGCCGCGCGCAGCAAACCCCCACGCGCCACGTCGCCCTACCTCCACCGTGCGCCGCCCGGGCCCGCCGAAGCCCGCCCGTGGCCCGCCTCGGGCCGATCTGGGCCTGAGGCGCCCGCACCGCACCGTCGCCCTCAACCAAGATCTAGGGAGAGGAGCTCCCGACTGGCCTCATGCCCGCGACCCCGCCACCTCCGGCCACCGGCCCTCGTCGTCGCCTTCGAGCGCCGCCACCGCCTCAGGTGAGCAGCGCCCCTGTCCTGCTCCTTTTTGCACATGTCTCCCTTCCTCTTTTCTCTCTAACCTCTTTCTCTCTCTCTACCACGGGTGCCCGAGCTCCACACGTCACCGTCCTTGTCCAACTCCGGCCAGATCCGGCGCCCCGAGGCCGGATCCATCCATCCCCGACGTTACCGAAGCTCCTCCCCGCCGCGCCGTCGTTCCACATCGCCGGCAGCCGCCGCCGCATCTGTTCCTGCCTTTGCATCAAGCAGAGGAGGAGGCGACCCCCAGCCCTGTTCACCTCCACGCGTGGGCCAGCTAGGCCATGCGAGGCCCAGCTCCACGCCAGCGCCCGCGTGGGCCACGACCCAGATCCAAGTCGGCCTGCTTCGGCCCGCCTCCACCAACCGGGCCAAGCCCGCAAGGTGAGCAGCGCCCGCTCCCTTATCCATTGCCTAGGGCGCCATATTGTATCCTACACCCAACAGTTTCGGCCCATTCTTGTTTTTTCCCGTTCCTGCGAATTTAGCTTTATTCGTAGTATTACAGATTTGCATAAAAACCCTTGGACATCACGCATTTAATATCTCACAAACCGTGCATCACATGTAAATAATTTATATATGTAACTTGCTTAGAATTTCATCTAGCTTCATAATTTGCAACTTTCACCCATGTTGAAAATGTTTAAAATGTTGTTTGTGTAAATATGCTCATATGCCATGTTAAAATGATTTATTTCATAACTAATAACTGTAGCATGGTTTTAAATAAACTTTATATGTAAATGGGGTAGAAAAATGCCTAGTTTAACATGGTGCACTCATCTTGAATGTTTAACAACTCTAAAATATGGTTTAAAATTTGCATATGAGGATTTTCCGGAATTGTTGTTTGTTGTTCCGGCCTCATTTAAACTTGCCTAGATATGTAGTTTTGTTGTGCTTCACCTCTTGCCATGTTTAAAAACATTTAACATTGTTGGGTACATAACTGAGAGAGAACTAAATAAGTCATGTGGTGTTTCGTCAATATGCAACTCATTGCGCTTTGAGCTCCGCTTAACTTGTAGTGTTGTTTGTGCACTTTGCCACACCATGCCTCATTAAACCAGACATGCATCATACTTGATTGTGCATCATGCCATGTTTATGCTTGTTGGTTTACCATGTTGTTTGCTCCTTTCTGGTGTTGCTTATTCTTGTTAGTCCAGTAACATCGCGTTTGTGAGGATCCGTTCGACTACGTCCGTTCGTCTTCTTCATGGACTCGTTCTTCTTCCTTGAGGCATTGCACGCAAGATGACCATACCGTCGATATCACTTCTATCTTTGCTTGCTAGTTGTTCGTTCCATCACCATGTCGTGCTACCTACCACTTGTTATATCATGCCTCCCATATTGCCATGTCAAGCCTCTAACCCACATTCCTAGCAAACCATTGTTTGGCTAAGTTACCGCTTTTGTTCAGCCCCTCTTATGGCGTTGTTAGTTTCAGGTGAAGTTGAAGTTTGTTCCATGTTGGAACATGGTTATGTTGGGATATCACATTATCTCTTATTTAATTAATGCATCTATATACTTGGTAAAGGGTGGAAGGCTCGGCCTTTTGCCTGGTGTTTTGTTCTACTGTTGCCGCCCTAGTTTCCGTCATACCGGTGTTATGTTCCTTGATTTTTGTGTTCCTAATGCGGTTGGGATTATGGGACCCCCTTGAAAGTTTGCTTTGAATAAAACTCCTCCAGCAAGGCCCAACCTTGGTTTAACATTTGCCACCTATACCTTGTTCCCTTGGGAGTCACGCTCCCGAGGGCCATCTTTATTTTAACCCCCTCCCCCCGAGCCAGTGCTCCTCTGAGTTTTGGTCCAAACTAGAGCCCTTTGCAGCACCACCTCAGGGAAACTTGAGGGTTGGTTTTAGTTGTATCGATTGCTCATCTGGTGTGCCCTGAGAACGAGATATGTGCATCTCCTATCGGGATTTGTCGGCACATTCGGGCGGCTTCGGTGGTCTTGTTTTACCATTGTCGAATTGTCTTGTAACCCGGATTCCGAGACTGATCGGGTCTTTTCGGGAGAAGGAATATCCTTATTTGACCATGAGTGCTTGTGATGGGCTAAGTTGGGACACCCCTGCAGGGTATAAGCTTTCGAGAGCCGTGCCCGTGGTTATGTGGCAGATGGGAATTTGTTAATATCCGGATGTAGAGAACTTGACACTTGACTTAATTAAAATGCATCAACCACCTGTGTAGCCGTGATGGTCTCCTTTCTGCGGTGTCCGGGAAGTGAACACGGTTTGGGTTATGTTTGTACGTAAGTAGTTTCAGGATCACTTCTAGCTTCACGACCGTTGTGTAGCTTCTCATCTTACTCTTATTTGCGTATGTTACCCACCATATTTGCTTATCGCTTGCTACAGCTCCACCTCATTACCTTATCCTACCCATAAGCTTAAATAGTCTTGATCTCGCGGGTGCGAGATTGCTGAGTCCTCGTGATCACGGATACTTCCAAATAGTTGGAGGTGCCGATGACACCTGTGCAGGTGATGCTACCGAACTCAAGTGGGAGTTTGACGAGTACCTTGGCCGTTACTACGTGTCTTTTCCTAATGATCAGTAATGGTGCCCAGTTGGGACGATCGGGGATCTAACATTTGGGGTTGTCTTCTTTATTTTGGTTCCGTAGTCGGACCTTGATTGTACTCTGGATGATGTATGTTTAACTTGTTATTTGTGTGAAGTGGCGATTGTAAGCCAACTCTTTATGCCTTTCTTATTCAGTACATGGGATTGTGTGAAGATTACACCTCTTGCGACAAAACCACAATGTGGTTATGCCTCAAAGTCGTGCCTCGACACGTGGGAGATATAGCCGCATCATGGGTGTTACAAGTTGGTAATCAGATCCATCCCCGACTTAGGAGCCCCCTTCTTGATCGAATCGCTGACGTTGTTGAGTCTAGAACAAAAATGTTTTGAGTCTTAGGATTATATATATTGGAGAGTAGGATTATTTTTACTCCTCAGTCCCTTCGTCGCTCTGGTGAGGCCTCCTGACGTAGATGTTTTGACTTTCCTCTCCTCAAATTTCACTTAAAAATTTAGGTTCACGCGGGTATCTTGGGATCGTTTCGATATCTTGTGACAAGAACATTGTTCTTGGTGCCTCCTGACATTTAGGGGTTGTGGCATTGTCCTGGGGAGTTGAGCTCCGAGGTGTTTTTGTCACAATTTTATCATTGCAGTTCTGGAACACCTGAGTTCGCCGACATCGAAAATCTCTTTTATGCAATTGTTGGTGAGATAACCTCGACGCCACCCAGTACTGGGGCGGGAGTTCGGGAGTATTGCCATAACTCGTATAACGAATGCTTTTTGAAGGTTGAGGTACATGATTTTCGGAGTTTTCTTGGTTATGTGTTGATGGATGGATACAGCTGGATGTAGGGATTGTTTAGTTTGGGTGAGATATATTGCTTCCCCTGTATCCCCAACACTAGATTCCATAACCAAAAAGTTTCGGGAGTTAATAGGTGGGAATTCAAGGAGTTACCTAGGATATCTTTCCGACGGATGCATGCTATGAGATTGGGGTTCGACATCTAGTGGTCCACCTATCCACGGTTGGTTTTATAGTGGTCTCGCTGTGTCTTAAAGAGTCCTTGGCTATGCCAACTTGGGGATTCTTCGTATGTCATGTGCACTGCATTGTACATGATGGCGATGTACGATCGAGCCCGTGTGGGCCCCACCACGAAAATTTCGGACGAAATCTCTATCATATGTTTGTTCCGGCTTATTTTGCAAGACAATCCTTTGTTTTGTTTTGGTTTGTGGTATTCGAGTTGCTTCAATGTCAAGTGTGATTCCATACATTTTTCCTAAGTGGTGTTGTCATACTTCTATGTGAATGCTGATCCTTCTTGATCATCGAGATTGTCTTGTCAATCCTTTTCAACCGGTGCTTTCATCTTCAAGTTATTCCATCCACTTCATCCTGGTAGATCAACTCTCATCTTCCCTACGGTGTCGTTTCACCATCCCCATTCATTTTCTTTCCAAAACACCCGCCCTTTTTTTCACGGAGTCTGAAGTCGCTAATCGAGTATCCTTTTATTCATGCCGATTGGTCATGCCAATTCTTTCCCAACCGACGTGCTCCTCTTCAAGTGGATCCGGGCATTTTCAACATCCGCAAGATCAACTCTAAGTTTTCTCAACAGTGTTTGTTTCATCCGTCCCAAGTTGCCTTTGTTTTTCCCGCCCTCCCACCCTTTTTCTTCAAGGACTCAGATTTCTTATTCAAGTATCATTTTATTGATGGGAAGTCTCTCCATTCTTTTCCATCAATGTTCTTATCCGATGATTCTCAGGAAGATACTAATGGAGCTTCAAGTTGATCATTCTTCATTAGCTTTTCTTTTCTGGTGGATTCAATTCAAGCTTTCGGTGTTGATCATATCCCTTTTTCCTCAGTTCACAATGTTTTATCATACCGGTGCACCTCTTAATCATCCACTTCTCGCCATTCATTTGTTCTGGAGTACTGAAGATATCTTCGAAGATTCGCATTTCCATTCTTAATCCGTTCAAGCTATTTGGAGATTATTATCTCATTAAAGCCATTTAATTCAACCGGCGCAATCTCTCTTTAAATCATTCAATGGTGTACCTTTTAGTGGGCCCTAACCCACAGGTCTTTTCCAGGATCTGACCTGACTCTTCTAATTTTCCCAGAGCTATTCTCAAATTCATTTCAAAGTTTGGCGTAAGAATGAATTATCATCAGTCAAATGTCTTTCTCCAAGATCGATTTCAAATTATTTTTCATTGTCGGCTCAACCTCTTTGTTTTTCATTCCGGAGTATCTCAACAATTCATGGTGGTGTTTCTCGTTGTCATTCTCAGCATTTGAAGACCGGAGAAGAGTTCCTCTTAAATCCTTGCCCGTTCTCTTAAAGATTCATAGTTCAAGCTTGATGCCATCCTCTCATAACTGTTTTCGATTGTGAGTATTCTTCTCACCCATCTGGAGCAATTCAGGAGTCTTTTCAGTTTGATTCTGCGGAGCCAATCATCTCAGAATTATTCATTCCAGCTTTCATCTCTCGTTCTCCAAATCTTACTGGTGCATCATTCAAGTATTCTCTAATCAGCTCATGATCTCTTCATTCTCTTGTATCAATTCCCTCAAGTATTTTCATTCGTTTCTACTTCTTCCCGGTGTTTCTTTATTTTTTTTCTTTGTTCATTTTCAATCCTTATGGCGGTTTGTCAACATTCCTCTTCCATTGTTATTGTATCAATTCATTCGTTGTTTCAATCCTACCGGTGGATCATTGAAGATTTTTCTCAAGTCTACGCTATATCTGTCTTAATCCTTTCTACGAGAATAAGTAGTATGCCAAATCCGCTGCTTGTCTTCAATTTAAATTGGTGAAGGATACGCATAACGTAATTCTTATTATTCTTTCATCCAAGTGATCTAGTTTCTTCTTTCCAGAGTTCTTCATCATGTCACATTTCTCGATTCGAGATGCTTCGTCTCTTATTTTCTGGAGTTCCAAGTTTTTTCCGCTATAAATCATCGCGAAGCTCCATCTAAATCATTGCAAGGCTTCATTTTATTCTTTTTCAATCTTCCTTTCTTTGCGACCATCTTTTTATCTTATCGGAGTTCTTCATGGAGGTTCTAGATGGTGGTTCGTCAAGGATTCTTTTCATTCTTCAATTGTTATTCAAGATTTTCTCTCGAAGTTATGATCCGCCAAGCTTTACTCAAAATTAAACATGGTGCTCAACACATGTTTGTTTTGAGGAGTTCAAGTATTCTTCATCGTGCATTCCAAAGTGCAATTCTTTCTACCTTATCTTTTGAGGTGGTGCTATATCATTCTTGACAATTTCCATTCTTGTTTCGCGATTCACATGTTGTCAAGAATGAGGTATTTTAAATCCATCAATCTCTTCATTGGAGTTATCTTTGGTTATATTTCACCTGAAGCCTTCCCTAAGGAATGTTGCTATTGTGGTGCTTATCAATAATCCAAGGTTCCTCCTATTCTCGCGATGAAAGAAGTTTTCATCTCTTTGTTGCTCTCAAGCAAGCAATTGATTCCGTTAGTGGCAGAATTTCACCTCAGTTTTGAGATGTTTTCCGTAAGCCCACCACAAGCTTATTCTTTTCGTTGTTGGTTTTCCAACAACTCTGTTATAACCTTCTTGGAAGAGTGCTTTCCAAGCTCAATTGTGGCAGAAGCTGGCATTTTCTTCTCCATTCTGTTATTTCAATGATCTATCTTATATTCTTCTTCCGGAGGCATTGTGATGTTGCTCTCTTCACTCATCATCTCGATTTGTGAGGACCGTGTTCTTTTCGTGCTTATCCATTCAATCGGAGTGTGTGCCCTCTTTTCAAGTTCTTCCCATTCTGTCAAGTTTTGCCTCCCTTCTCAACCGGAGTGATGTCTGAAATCTTTCTTACCCATTGTGCCATTCTTTCAATAGTGCCGGAGGCAGTGTGTTGTTGATTTCATCAAGTATCCACTCATCTTGTCAAGTTCATGTTCAATTCCTTCAATTTACAGTCGAAGTGTTGTCCAAATTATATCATTCTTATTCCATCTCTATCTTGTTTTAACTGGAGTGTTGTGTCTATCATTCCTCTTCGAACCAGAGTCTCATCCAAGGGCTTTCATTTGGCAAAGTTCATATTCTATGCCTTCCATTTCCAACCGGAGTGTTGTTGTAATAGATTGTTATCGTTCCTTGTACATCTCGTTTTAACCAGAGTGGTTTCAATTCCTTCTTCTCCATTGTGCTCGGCATTCATAGTTTTGCAACCTCCAAGGTTCTAGTAATGTTCCTTGTTCCTCTTTTCTAACGGAGTGTTTTCAACTTTGTTCATCTTCGCTGTATTCTTTCTTTCAATTTGTTCAACCTCTCAAGGTTCGGGGTTTCACTCATTTGTCCAAGAAGCAACTTAGTTTACCTCTCCTCTTCCTTTTCTGCTTCTCTCCGATGCCATCCTAGATCTCGGGACAAGATCCTCTTATAGAGGTGGAGTGTTGTGACGCCCCGAGACCGATGCGCCAGGTGTCTTCTAGCTATTCGTTGTTGTTGCCTTGTGTTTTCTTACGTGTTGCATCTTGCCATGCCATCATGTGCATTACATCATCATGTTTTCAGACTTGCATCCGTCAGGGTCTCCCAGTTCTTTCCGTTGTCCGTTCTGAGCCCATCCACACTCGCACGCGCCCGCGGCACGTCCGAAATAGTATTTTATAAGTGGTCGGAAAATGTTCTCGGAATGAGTTGAAAGTTGGCATGTGGTTTTGTTATGTTGTCACTAGGCCGCCTGCCAAATTTCATCGCATTCGGAGTTCGTTTAATGCCCCAACGGATAACTATAGTGGCAGTATAGTCGGTTGAACCGTCGGACGTTTTCGGTCTCTGGAAACAGTTGCCGGGCTGCACTCCTTCCCTCTCATCTCAGCCCAACCTCCTCTTCACAGCCCACTAGGCCTGCCTAACCCCCCTCATGATCGGATCCGTCGGATCGTGATCGGAGGGCTCCGAAACAACCTCAAACCCCCAACCCTAACCCCTCTTTCTATAAATAGCAGCCCCCCTTGCCATTTTTGTCACCCCTAACCTCCCTTCTTGATTTCCACGCCGCCCCAATCACCAGCTGCTGCCTCCTTCCCCGTTCTCCTCGCATTCCGGCGCCATCCACCTCACCCGTGCCACATGGCAGCCAGCCACTGGCCGAGCCGGCCACCCGGAGTCGCGCGAAGCCAACGCCCACACGCCACGTCGCCCTACCTCCACCGCGCGCCGCCCGGGCCCGCCGAAGCCCGCCCGCGGCCCGCACCGGGACGATTTGGGCCTGAGGCGCCCGCACCGTGCCACCACCCTCAACCGAGATCCAAGGAGAGGAGCTCCCGACTGGCCTCGCGCCCGTGACCCCACCGCCTCCGGCCACCGGCCCTCGTCGTCGCCGGCAAGCGCCGCCACCGCCTTAGGTGAGCAGCGCCCCCGTCCTGCTCCTTTTCGCACATGTCTCTCTTCCTCTTATCTCTCTAACCTCTCTCTCTCTGCCATCGGTGCCCGAGCTCCGCGCGCCTCCGTCCTTGTCCAACTCCGGCCAGATCCGGCGCCCTGAGGCCGGATCCATCCATCCCCGACCTTGTCGGAGCTCTTCCCCGCCACGACGTCGTTCCACATCACCGGCAGCCACCGCCGCGTCTGTTCCTGCATCTGCATCGAGCAGAGGAGGACGGCGACCCCCAGCCCCGTTATCCTCCGCGTGTGGGCCAGCCGGGCCATGCGAGGCCCAGCTCCGTGCCAGCGCCCGCATGGGCCACATGTTGGGGATCGTAGCAGAAATTTAAAATTTTCTACGCATCACCAAGATCAATCTATGGAGTAATCTAGCAACGAGGGGAAGGAGAGTGCATCTACATACCCTTGTAGATCGCTAAGCGGAAGCGTTCAAGTGAACGGGGTTGATGGAGTCGTACTCGTCGTGATCCAAATCACCGATGATCCTAGCGCCGAACGGATGGCACCTCCGCGTTCAACACACGTACGGTTGGGAGACGTCTCCTCCTTCTTGATCCAACAAGGTGAGAGGAGAAGTTGAGGGAAAACTCCGACAGCACACCGGCGTGGTGGTGATGGAGCTCGTGGTTCTCCGGCAGGGATTCGCCAAGCACTACGGAGGAGGATGAGGTGTTGGAGGAGGAAGAGGGCTGCGCCAGGGGAAGGGTGTGGCTGCCCTCTCTCTCCCTCACTATATATAGGGGGAAGGGAGGATGGGGAGGCACCCTAGGGTTCCCTAGGGGAGGGGCGGCGGCCACAGGGGAAACCCTAGATGGGTTTGGGCGCCCCCACCCCCTAGGAAACTTGCCCCCCAAGCCGGGAGGGGCGGCTGCCCTAGGGGTGGCGCCCCCACCTCTCCTGGTTACGTGAGATGGGATGGGAGGGGCGCTCAGCCCCTTAGTGGGCTGATGTGCCCTCTCCCCTTGGCCCATAAGGCCCCCCAACGCTTGTCGGGGCCTCCGAAACCCCTTTCGGACACGCTGGTCATCACCTGGTACCCACGGAACAATTCCGGACTCCAATACCCTTCGTCCAATATACCGATCTTCACCTCCGGACCATTCCGGAGCTCCTCGTCATGTCCGGGATCTCATCCGGGATTCTGAACAACCTTCGGTAACCACATACTATTTCCCATAACAACTCTAGCGTCACCGAACCTTAAGTGTGTAGACCCTACGGGTTCGGGAACCATGTAGACATGACCGAGACAACTCTCCGGCCAATAACCAACAGCGGGATCTGGATACCCATGTTGGCTCCCACATGTTCCACGATGATCTCATCAGATGAACCACGATGTCGAGGATTCAGTCAATCCCGTATTCAATTCCCTTTGTCCAGTGGTATTGTACTTGCCCGAGATTCGATCGTCGGTATCCCGATACCTTGTTCAATCTCGTTACCGGCAAGTCTCTTTACTCGTTCCGTAACACATCATCCCGTGATCAACACCTTGGTCACATTGTGCACATTATGATGATGTCCTACCGAGTGGGCCCAGAGATACCTCTCCGTTTACACGGAGTGACAAATCCCAGTCTCGATTCGTGCCAACCCAACAGACACTTTCGGAGATACCTGTAGTGTACCTTTATAGCCATCCAGTTACTTTGTGACGTTTGGCACACCCAAAGCACTCCTACGGTATCCGGGAGTTGCACAATCTCATGGTCTAAGGAAATGATACTTGACATTAGAAAAGCTTTAGCATACGAACTACACGATCTTGTGCTAGGCTT
Organism: Triticum urartu; assembly: GCF_056163025.1. Classification (NCBI taxonomy): domain Eukaryota; kingdom Viridiplantae; phylum Streptophyta; class Magnoliopsida; order Poales; family Poaceae; genus Triticum; species Triticum urartu. Next base: position 277,564,172 of record NC_141876.1, read on the forward strand.
AGGATTGGGTCTTGTCCATCACATCATTCTCCTAATGATGTGATCCCGTTGTCAATGACATCCAATGCCCATGGTCAGGAAACCGTAACCATCTATTGATCAACGAGCTAGTCAACTAGAGGCTTACTAGGGACATGGTGTTGTCTATGTATCCACACATGTATCTGAGTTTCCTATCAATACAATTCTAGCATGGATAATAAATGATTATCATGAACAAGGAAATATAATAATAACCAATTTATTATTGCCTCTAGGGCATATTTCCAACAGTCTCCCACTTGCACTAGAGTCAATAATCTAGTTCACATCGCCATGTGATTAACACTCATAGGTCACATCGCCATGTGACCAACATCCAAGGAGTTTACTAGACTCAATAATCTAGTTCACATCACTACGTGATTAACACTCAATGAGTTCTGGATTTGATCATGTTATGCTTGTGAGAGAGGTTGTAGTCAACGGGTCTTGCCATATTAAGATCCCTATGTATTTCGCAAAACTTTATGTCATATCGTAGATGCTGCTACCACGTTCCACTTGGAGCTATTCCAAATTGTTGCTCCATTATACGTATCCAGTATCTCTACTCAGAGCTATCCGGATAGGTGTTAAGCTTGCATCAACGTAACTCTTTACGTCGAACTCTTTATCACCTCCATAACCGAGAAACATTTCCTTATTCCTCTAAGGATAATTTTGACCGCTATCTGGTGATCTACTCCTAGATCACCTTTGTACCCTCTTGCCAGACATGTGGCAAGGCACACATCAGGTGCAGTACTCAGCATGGCATACTGTATAGAGCCTATGACAAGATCATAGGGGACGACCTTCGTCCTTCCTCTTTCTTCTGCCGTGGTCAATCTTCGAGTCTTACTCAACTTCACACCTTACAACTCAGGTAAGAACCCCTTCTTTGACTGATCTATTTTGAACTCATTGAAAAACATGTCAAGGTGTGCGTTCTTTGAAAGTATCATCAGGCGTCTTGATCTATTTCTATAGATCTTGATGCCCAATATGTAAGCAGCTTTATCCAGGTCTTCCTTTGAAAAACACTCTTCAAACAACCGTTTATGCTGTCCAGAAATTCTACATTATTCGGATCTACAATATGTCATCCACATATACCTATCAGAAATGTTGTAGTGCTCCCACTCACTTTCTTGTAAATACAAGTTTCTAACAAACATTGTATAAACCTAAAAGCTTTGATCACTCCATCAAAACATATATATTCCGATTCCGAGATGCTTGCTCTAGTCCATAGAAGGATTGCTGGAGCCAGCATACCTTTTAGCATCCTTAGGATCGACAAAACCTTTTATTGTATCACATACAACTTTTCTTATGAAAACTAGTAAGAAAACTTGTTTTGACATCCATCTGTCAGATTTCATAATCGAAAAATACAGCTAATGCTAACATGATTCCGACGGACTTAAGCATCGCTACAGGTGAGAAATTCTCATCGTAGTCAACTCCTTGAACTTGTGAAAAGACTCTTTCCCACAAGTCGAGCTTCATGGACGGTAACATTACCGCCCACGTCCGTCTTCTTCTTAAAGATCCATTTATCTCAATGGCTTGCCGATCAACGGGCAAGTCCACCAAATTCCATACTTTGTTCTGATACATGGATCCTATCTCGGATTTCATGGCTTCTAACCATCTGTCGGAATACGGGCCCACCATCGCTTCTCCATAGCTCGTAGGTTCATTGTTGTCCAACAACATGATATCTGAGACAGGATTACCGTACCACTCAGGAGTAGTACATATCCTTGTCGACCTACGAGGTTTGATAGCAACTTGATCCGAAGCTTCATGATCACTATCATTAACTTCCTATTCAACAGACGTAGGCGCCGCAGAAAACATCTTTCTGTGTTGCATCACTCTCTGGTTGAAGTAAAGGTTTGACAACCTCATCAAGTTCTATCTTCCTCCCACTCAATTCTTTCGAGAGAAACTCCTTTTCGAGAAAGGACCCGTTCTTAGAGACAAACAATTTGCCCTCGGATCTGAGATAGAAGGTGTACCCAACTGTCACCTTTGGGTATCCTATGAAGATGTGTTTGTCCGCTTTGGGTTCGAGCTTCTCCGGCTGAAGCCTTAAGCATCGCAGCCCCAAACATTAAGAAGTGACAACTTTGGTTTCTTGCCAAACCAATGTTCACACGACGTCGTTTCAACGGACTTAGATGGTGTCCTATCTAAAGTGAATGCAGCTGTCTCTAACGCATAACCTCAAAATGAAAATGGTAGATTGGTAAGAGACATCATAGATCGCACCATATCTCATAGGGTTCGATTACGATGTCCGGACACACCATTACCTTGTGGTGTTCCAGGTGGCTTCAACTGTGAAACAATTCCACAATGTCTTAAGTGATTGCCAAACTCATAACTCAGAAAATCCCCTTTTGATCAGATCGTAGGAACATAATCTTATTGTTATGATGATTCTTAACTTCACTCTGAAATCGCTTGAACTTTTCAAACGTTTCAGACTTGTGCTTCATTAAGTAAATATACCTATATCTACTCAAATCGTCAGTGAGGATGAGAAAATAGCGATATCCACCACACGCTTCAATTCTCATTGGATCACACGCATCAGCATGTATGATTTCCAACAAGTCACTTGCCCGTTTCATTGTACCTGAAAATGGGGTCTTAGTCATCCTGCCCATGAGGCATGGCTCGCATGTGTCAAGCGATTCAAAATCAAGTGACTCCAAACATCCATCGACATGGAGTTTCTTCATGCATCTTACGCCAATATGACCTAAGCGGCAGTGCCACAAGAAAGTGGTACTATCTACATATTTTGGCGTGAACATGTGTATTACCACGACCGAGATTCAATGAACCATTCACATAGGTTGCATGACCATGAAAGGTATTATTCATGTAAACAGAATAACCATTATTCTCTAATTTAAATGAATAACCGTATTGCAATGAACATGATCTAATCATATTCATGCTCAACGTAGACACCTGATAACATTTATCTAGGTTCAATACTAATCCCGAAGGCAGATGGAGCGTGCAATGGTGATCTCATCAACTTTGGAAACACTTCCAACACACATCGTCACCTCGCCCTTAGCTAGTCTCCGTTTAGTCCGTAGCTTTTGCTTCAAGTCACCAATAATAGCAACTGAACCGGTATCCAATACCCAGGTGCTACTAGGAGTACTAGTGAGGTACACATTAATAACACGTATATACTTTGTTGAAGTTGCCAGCCTTCTTATCTACCATACATTTAGGGTAATTCCGCTACCAGTGACTGTTCCCCTTACAATAGAAGCACTCAGTCTCGGGTTTGGGTTCAACCTTGGGTTCCTTCACTGGAGCGGCAACTGGTTTGCCATCCATGAAGTTTCCCTTCTAGCCCTTCTTGAAATCAGTGGTCTTGTTAAACCATCAACACTTGATGCTCCTTCTTTGATTTCTACCTTTTGCGGTCTTAAGCACCGCGAACAGCTCCAGGATCAACTCCATCCCTTGCATGTCATAGTTCATCACGAAGATCTAGTAGCTTAGTGATAGTGGCTAGAGAACTCTATCAATCACTATCTTATCTGGAAGTTTAACTCCCACTTGATTTAAGTGATTGTAGCACCAAGACATTCTGAGCACATGCTCACTAGCTGAGCTATTCTCCTCCATCTTGTTGGCAAAAGAACTTGTCAGAGGTCTCATACCTCTCAACACGGGCATGAGCCTGAAATCCCAATTTCAGCTCTTGTAACATCTCACATGTCTTATGGCGTTCAAAACGTCATTGGAATCCTGATTCTAAGCCGTAAAGTATGGCGCACTAAACTATCAAGTAGTCATCAGGATGTGTCTGTCAGGTGTTCACAACATCCACAGACGACGTTGTAGGGGTTTGCAGATCGGGCGGTGCATCAAAGACGTAAGCCTTCTGTGTAGCAGTGAGGACACTCCTCGGACTACGGACCTAGTCCGCATCATTGCTTACAATATCTTTCAACTTGGTCTTTCTCTAGGAACGTAATGAAACAGGGAGCTACAACGTGAGCTATTTATCTACAACATATTTGCGAAGACAATTTAGACTATGTTCATGATAATTGGGTTCATCTAATCAAATTATTTAATGAACTCCCACTCAGATAGACATCCCTCTAGTCATCTAAGTGAAACATGATCCGAGTCAACTAGGCCGTGTCCGATCATCACCTGAGACGGACTAGTCAACATCGGTGAACATCTTCATGTTGATCGTATCTTCTATACGACTCATGCTCGACCTTTCGGTCTTTCGTGTTCCGAGGCCATGTCTGTACATGCTAGGCTCGTCAAGTCAACCTAAGTGTATTGCGTGTGTAAATCTGGCTTACACCCGTTGTATTCGAACGTTAGAATCTATCACACCCGATCATCACGTGGTGCTTCGAAACGACAAACCTTCACAACGGTGCACAGTTAGGGGGAACACTTTTCTTGAAATTTTAGTGAGGGATCATCTTATTTAAGCTACCGTCGTTCTAAGCAAATAAGATGTAAAACATGATAAACATCACATGCAATCAAATAGTGACATGATATGGCCAATATCATTTTGCTCCTTTTGATCTCCATCTTCGGGGCTCCATGATCATCGTTGTCACCGGCACGACACCATGATCTCCATCCTCATGATCTCCATCATCGTGTCTTCTTGAAGTTGTCTCGTCATCTATTACTTCTACTACTATGGCTAACGCTTTAGCAATAAAGTAAAGTAATTACATGACGTTTATGTTGACACGCAGGTCATAAATAAATTAAGACAACTCCTATGGCTCCTGCCGGTTGTCATACTCATCGGCATGCAAGTCGTGATTCCTATTACAAGAACATGATCAATCTCATACATCACATATATCATTCATCACATCCTTTTGGCCATATCACATCACAAGACATATGCTGCAAAAACAAGTTAGACGTCCTCTAATTGTTGTTGCAAGTTTTTACGTGGCTGCTATAGGTTTCTAGCAAGAACGTTTCTTACCTACGCGAAAACCACAACGTGATATGCCAATTTCTATTTACCCTTCATAAGGACCCTTTTCATCGAATCTGATCCGACTAAAGTGGGAGAGACAGACACCCGCTAGCCACCTTATGCAACTAGTGCATGTCAGTCGGTGGAACCAGTCTCACGTAAGAGTACGTGTAAGGTCGGTCCGGGCCGCTTCATCCCACGATGCCGCCGAATCAAGATAATACTAGTAACGGCAAGCAAATTGACAAAATCGACGCCCACAACAACTTGTGTTCTACTCGTGCATAGAAACTACGCATAGACCTAGCTCATGATGCCACTGTTGGGGATCGTAGCAGAAATTTAAAATTTTCTACGCATCACCAAGATCAATCTATGGAGTAATCTAGCAACGAGGGGAAGGAGAGTGCATCTACATACCCTTGTAGGTCGCTAAGCGGAAGCGTTCAAGTGAACGGGGTTGATGGAGTCGTACTCGTCGTGATCCAAATCACCGATGATCCTAGCGCCGAACGGATGGCACCTCCGCGTTCAACACACGTACGGTTGGGAGACGTCTCCTCCTTCTTGATCCAGCAAGGTGAGAGGAGAAGTTGAGGGAAAACTCCGACAGCACGACGGCGTGGTGGTGATGGAGCTCGTGGTTCTCCGGCAGGGCTTCGCCAAGCACTACGGAGGAGGATGAGGTGTTGGAGGAGGAAGAGGGTTGCGCCAAGGGAAGGGTGTGGCTGCCCTCTCTCTCCCTCACTATATATAGGGGGAAGGGAGGATGGGGAGGCACCCTAGGGTTCCCTAGGGGAGGGGCGGCGGCCACAGGGGAAACCCTAGATGGGTTTGGGCGCACCCACCCCCTAGGAAACTTGCCCCCCAAGCCGGGAGGGGCGGCTGCCCTAGGAGTGGCGCCCCCACCTCTCCTGGTTACGTGAGATGGGATGGGAGGGGCGCTCAGCCCCTTAGTGGGCTGATGTGCCCTCTCCCCTTGGCCCATAAGGCCCCCCAACGCTTGTCGGGGCCTCCGAAACCCCTTTCGGACACGCTGGTCATCACCTGGTACCCACGGAACAATTCTGGACTCCAATACCCTTCGTCCAATATACCGATCTTCACCTCCGGACCATTCCGGAGCTCCTCGTCATGTCCGGGATCTCATACGGGACTCTGAACAACCTTCGGTAACCACATACTATTTCCCATAACAACTCTAGCGTCACCGAACCTTAAGTGTGTAGACCCTACGGGTTCGGGAACCATGCAGACATGACCGAGACAACTCTCCGGCCAATAACCAACAGCGGGATCTGGATACCCATGTTGGCTCCCACATGTTCCACGATGATCTCATCAGATGAACCACGATGTCGAGGATTCAATCAATCCCGTATTCAATTCCCTTTGTCCAGCGGTATTGTACTTGCCCAAGATTCGATCGTCGGTATCCCGATACCTTGTTCAATCTCGTTACCGGCAAGTCTCTTTACTCGTTCCGTAACACATCATCCCGTGATCAACTCCTTGGTCACATTGTGCACATTATGATGATGTCCTACCGAGTGGGCCCAGAGATACCTCTCCGTTTACACGGAGTGACAAATCCCAGTCTCGATTCGTGCCAACCCAACAGACACTTTCGGAGATACCTGTAGTGTACCTTTATAGCCACCCAGTTACGTTGTGACGTTTGGCGCACCCAAAGCACTCCTACGGTATCCGGGAGTTGCACAATCTCATGGTCTAAGGAAATGATACTTGACATTAGAAAAGCTTTAGCATACGAACTACACGATCTTGTGCTAGGCTTAGGATTGGGTCTTGTCCATCACATCATTCTCCTAATGATGTGATCCCGTTGTCAATGACATCCAATGCCCATGGTCAGGAAACCGTAACCATCTATTGATCAACGAGCTAGTCAACTAGAGGCTTACTAGGGACATGGTGTTGTCTATGTATCCACACATGTATCTGAGTTTCCTATCAATACAATTCTAGCATGGATAATAAACGATTATCATGAACAAGGAAATATAATAATAACCAATTTATTATTGCCTCTAGGGCATATTTCCAACACCACAACCCAGATCCAAGTCGGCCTGCTTCAGCCCCCCTCCACCAACCGGGCCAAGCCCGCAAGGTGAGCAGCGCCCGCTCCCTTATCAAGCGCCTAGGGCGCCATATTGTATCCTACGCCCAACAGTTTCGGCCAATTCTTGTTTTTTCTCATTCCTGCGAATTTAGCTTTATCCGTAGAATTACATATTTGTAGAAAAACCCTTGGACATCATGCATTTAATATCTCACAAACCGTGCATCACATGTAAATAATTTATATATGTAACTTGCTTAGAATTTCATCTAGTTTCATAATTTGCGGCTTTCACCCATGTTTAAAATGTTGTTTGTGTAAATTTGCTCATATGCCATGTTAAAATGATTTATTTCATAACTAATTAACCGTAGCTTGGTTTTAAATAAACTTTATATGTAAATGGGGTAGAAGAATGCCTAGTTTAACATGGTGCACTCATCTTGCATGTTTAACAACTCTAAAATATGGTTTAGGGTAGAACAGTACCAACTCTAAAATTTGCATATGAGGATTTTCTGGAATTGCTGTTTGTTGTTTCGGCCTCATTTAAACTTGCCTAGATAGGTAGTTTTGTTGTGCTTCACCTCCTGCCATGTTTAACAACATTTAATAATGTTGGGTACATAACCGAGAGATAACTAAATAAGTCATGTGGCGTTTTGTCATTATGCAACTCGTTGCCTTTTAGCTCTGCTTAACTTGTAGTGTTGTTTGTGCACATTGCCATGCCATGCCTCATTAAACCGGACATGCATCATACTTGATTGTGCATCATGCCATGCTGATGCTTGTTGGTTTACCATGTTGTTTGCTCCTTTCCGGTGTTGCTTTTTCTTGTTAGTTCCGGTAACGTCACGTTTGTGAGGATTCGTTCGACTACGTCCGTTTGTCTTCTTCATGGAATCGTTCTTCTTCCTTGCTGCATTGCAGGCAAGTTGACCATACCCTTGATATCACTTCTATCTTTGCTTGCTAGTTGTTCGTTCTATCACCATGTCGCGCTACCTACCACTTGTTATATCATGCCTCCCATATGTAACGCCCCGAGACCGATGTGCCAGGTGTCCGTCAGTTATTCGCTGTCGTTGTCAGGTCTTTTGCTTGCGTGTTGCTTTTCATCATGTCATCATGTGCATAGCATCATCATGTTTTCAAAACATGCATCCGTCCCGGCCTCCCTGTTTCTTCCATTGTCCGTTCTGAGCCCAGACACACTTGCACGCGCCCGCGGCACGTCTGAAATATTATTTTATAAGTGGCCGGAAAATGTTCTCGGAATGGGTTGAAAGTTGGCATGCGGTGTTGTTATGTTGTGGGTAGGCCGCCTGCCAAGTTTCATCGCATTCGGAGTTTGTTTGACACCCCAACGGATAACTATAGCGGCAATATAGCCGGTCTAACGTCGGACGTTTTCGGTCTCCGGAAACCGTGCCGGGCTGCATCTCTCCCCTCTTCTCTCAGACCAACCCGCTCTTCACAATCCGCCAGACCCAACCTAACCTCTCTCGTCAGCCCGCGGCCCTGCTCGCGCGCGCGTCCGAAAGTTGTCCCGGACCCGACCCGAGCAGTCGCCACCGTTGGATCCGGATCATCCCCAAACATCTACAAAATATCACCGTTTTCTTATTTGGACTCCCTAGCCTACTTTTCCTGATCGTCTGATTTTGATCGGAGGGACTAGGTACCCCTAACCTAATCCCCTGCTATATATAAATAGGTCCAACCCTAGATCCTAGGTGCCTTGTCCCATCGATCCAATCGCGCCGCCGCCACTCCTCCAGTCCCTTCTTCCTCGGGATCCCCTCCCGATCCAGTCCACCGATCGCAGCCTCCGACCACCTCGCTTGTTCTCCGCGCCGCTCCATTCCCAGCCTCCCGCGCGCAGTCGCATGCCCGACCTCAAGCTCTCCCGCATCCAGCCGACGCTCGATCCAATTTGAGATCGAGGCCACATCCTCGACGACCAAGCGCCCTTGACTCTCCCCGTGCGAGTTGTCGCCACCAGGCCGCTGCTTCCTCCTGCCTGTGCCCCACGCCGAGCTCGTCCTTGAGCACGCCACCGCCCTGTTGACCGCCGTCGACCAGGCCAGACCTCCCCTGCTCCTTTCCTTCTCCTTCCATGCCTCTACTCCCTCCTCTCACATCTCTCTCTTCCTGTTCGTGAAACAGGAGCTATGCCTCGACGCCATGGCCGCCGCCCCGCTTCTTCGAGACCACCCGACGACGGCCTTGCCGGAGCAGCGCCGCTGCATCAGGCCAGGGCCCTCGCCGCCGTCCCATTCGTCTTCCTGCAGAAGTGCTACACCACCAGCGTCGTGCCCCGCCATGCTTCGTGCCTTGCCGTTTGTCTCCGAGAGCGTGCTGCGCCCCTCACTAAACCTTGCCGTCTCCTTGCCTGCTCTGCATCCAGACTGCAGCACCGTGGAGAGGCCTCTGTGTGGACCCCACCAACCCGTCAAGCTGCATCCCCGACATCCCCGTCGCCAAGACCCGGAGGTCGCGTCCTCGTCGGCCTCGCTGTTTTCCCCTTCAGATCCAGCCTGCTCGATCCCTTGCTTCAGGACCGAGACGTCGAACGCTGCCCCCGCACGTTGACCGTCCAGCAGGCCAAGGCCCAGCGGCGCCCAAGGCCCAGCTCTTCCCGAGCCGGCCCCTCTCCACGTCGCCCACGCCCTGGCCTCAAGCCTGATCCGGCCTGCCCTGCCTCCTCCACAAATTGGGCCAGGCCCACTAGGTGAAGCCACAGCCCAGCGCCAGCCAGTTTCGGCCTGCTCCGTTTTTTTCCTGATCTGTGTATTTCCTAATTTTCCAGGGGATTGACAGTTTTACAGAAAAGCCCTTCAAGTCCATGCATTTAATAACTTAATAACCGTGCACCATATTAAAATGATTTATATATGAAAGTTGCTTAGAATTTTGTGTGGATTCATATTGTGCAACTTTCATCTATGTTTAAAATGTTTAAAACGATGTTTGTTCATAATTTACCTAATGCCATGCTAAAATGATTTATTTCATAACTATATAACCGTAACTCGGAATTTAATAAACTTTATATGTAAATGGGGTAGAATTTTGCCTAGTTTAACATGGTGGCATCATATTGCATGTTTAACAACTCTAAAATTGTGTTTAGGGCAGAACAGTGCCAAATCTATTATATGCTCATGAGGAGTTTCCGGAATTGTTGTTTGTTGTTCCCGGCCTCATTTAAACTTGACTAGATAGGTAGTTTTCTCTTGCTTCACCTCTTGCCTTGCTAACAACATTTAATATTGTTGGGTACATAAACGAGAGAGAACTAAATAAGTCATGTGGTGTTTTCTTCAGTATGCAACTTCGTTGCATAATGAGCACCACTTAATTTGTAGGATTGTTTGTGCAGTTTGCCATGCCATGCCTCATTAAACCGGACATGCATCATACTTGGTTGTGCATCATGACATGTTTATGTGATGATTGTTTACTATGTTGTTTGCTCTTTTCCGGTGTTGCTTCTTCGGGTTGGTTCCGATAACGTCGTGTTGTGAGGATTCGTTCGACTATGTCCGTTTGGCTTCTTCATGGACTCGTTCCTCTTCCTTGCGGGATTTCAGGCAAGATGATCATACCCTCGAAATCACTACTATCTTTGTTTTGCTAGATGCTCGCTCTTTTGCTATGCCTATGCTGCGATACCTACCACTTGCTTGTCATGCCTCCCATATTGTTGAACCAAGCCTCTAACCCACCTTGTCCCAGCAAACCGTTGATTGGCTACGTTACCACTTTACTCAGCCCCTCTTATAGCGTTGTTAGATGCAGGTGAAGATTGAAGTTTGTTCCTTGTTGGAACATGGAGATGTTGTTCCTTGTGGAAACATGTTTACTTGTTGGGATATCACAATATATCTTATTTAATTAAGGCACCTATATACCTGGTAAAGGGTGGAAGGCTCGACCTTATGCCTGGTGTTTTGTTCCACTCTTGCCGCCCTAGTTTCCGTCATATCGGTGTTATGTTCCCGGATTTTGCGTTCCTCACGCGGTTGGGCTATTATGGGAACCCCTTGACAGTTCGCCTTAAGTAAAGCTCTTCCAGCAATGCCCAACATTGGTTTTACCATTTGCCACCTAGCCTTTTTTTCTTTTCCCTTGGGAGTCGCGCTCCTGAGGGTCATCATTATTTTACCCCCCCCCCCCGGGCCAGTGCTCCTCTGAGTGTTGGTCCAACTGAGCGATGTCCGAGGCTACCAGGGGCAACTCTGGGCTGGCTTACCCGACGTCTTGCTCATCCGGTGTGCCCTGAGAACGAGATATGTGCAGCTCCTATGGGGATTTGTCGGCACATCTGGGTGGTGTTGCTGGTTTAGTTTTACCCTGTCGAAATGTCTTGTTGTACCGGGATACCGAGTCTGATCAGAATGTCTCGGGAGGAGGTCTATTCCTTCGTTGACCGTGAGAGCTTGTGATGGGCTAAGTTGGGACACCCCTGCAGGGATTTGAACTTTCGAAAGCCATGCCCGCGGTTATGGGCAGATGGGAATTTGTTAACGTCCGGTTGTAGAAAACCTGAAGTTGACCTTAATTAAAATGAATCAACCGCGTGTGTAACCGTGATGGTCTCTTTCCGGCGGAGTCCGGGAAGTGAACACGGTTGTTGGAGTTATGCTTGACGTAGGTTGCTCTAGGATCACTTCTTGATCATAGTTTCTCGACCGTGCTTTGCCTTCTCTTCTCGCTCTCATTTGCATATGTTAGCCACCATATATGCTAGTCGCTTGCTGCAGCTCCACCTCATACTTTTACCTTACCCATAAGCTTAAATAGTCTTGATCGCGGGGGTGCGAGATTGCTGAGTCCCCGTGGCTCACAGATACTTCCAAAACCAGCTTGCAGGTGCCGATGAGTCCGTGCAGATGACGCAACCCAGCTCAGGAGGAGCTCGATGAAGATCTTGTCCTTTACTTTGTTTCGTTCTAGTTGATCAGTAGTGGAGCCCAGTTGGGGTCGATCGTGGACCTTTGTCGCATTTGGGGTTCTTCTTTTATTTTGGTTCCGTAGTCGGACCTTGAGTGTATTTGGATGAGGTAATGCTTTATTTATGTAATTGTGTGAAGTGGCGATTGTAAGCCAACTATGGATCTCTTTCCCTTATGTATTACATGGGTTGTGTGAAGATTACCTCACTTGCGACATATGCCTTCAATGCGATTATGCCTCTAAGTCGTGCCTCGACACGTGGGAGCTATAGTCGCATCGAGGGTGTTACAAGTTGGTATCAGAGCCATCCCCGACCTTAGGAGCCCCATTGCTTGATCGTTTTTAGTGGCCGAGTTGTGTCTAGAAAAAATTGTTTTGAGTCATTTAGGAATTATATATCGGAGAGTTTAGGAATTCTTTTTACTTCCCAGTCTCCTCATCGCTCTGGTAAGGCATCCTGACGTAGAGTTTTGACTATTCTCTTCTCAAATTTCACTAAAAAAATTTAGGATCACGCGGGTATCTTGGAATCGTTTCGATGGTTTTATGACGAGAACATTGTCTTGGTGCCTCTTGTCAGGGGTTTTGTGGAAGTGTCCCGGGGAGTTGAGCTCCGAGGTGTTGTCGTCATAATTTTATCGTTGCAGTTCTGGAATACCTGAGTTTAGTACGCCGACATCGAAAATCTCTTTTATGCAGTTCATTGGTGAGATAACCTCGACGCCACCCAGTACTGGGGCGGGAGTTCGGGAGTATTGCCATAACTTGTATAACGGATGCTTTTCGAAGGTTGAGGTAGACGATTTCCGAAGGTTTCTTGGTTATGTGTTGAAGGATGGATACAGCTGGATGTAGGATTTGCTAGTTTGGGTGAGATATTATGCTTCCCCTGTATCCCCAACACCTGATTGCATAACCGGAAAATTTTGGGAGTTTATAAGTGGGAATTCAAGTAGCTCTTAGGATATCTTTTTGACAGATGTATGATATGAAATTGGGGTTCGACGTCTAGTGGTCCGCCTATTCACGGTCGGTTTTACAATGGTCTCGTTGTGTCTTAAAGAGTCCTTGGCTATGCCGACTCGGGGACGCTTCGTATGTCATGTGCACTGCCTTGTACATGATGGTGCTGTACGATCGAGCCCGTGTAGGCCCCACCACGAAAACTTCAAACGAAATCTCTATCATATGTTTGTTCTGGCTTATTCTGCAAGCCAAACCTTTGTATTTGTTTTGAGTTGTGGTATTCGAGTTGCTTCAATGTCAAGTGTTGATTCCATACCTTCCCGAAACAGTGTTCTCATACTCCGATGTGAATACTAATCCTTCTTGATCACCGAGATTGTGTTGTCAATCCTTTTCAACCGGCGTGTTTCTCTTCAAGTGAATCCGTTCATTTTCAACATCCGCAAGATCAAGTATCAGTTCTTCTCAATGGTGTTTGTTTCATCCGTTCCAAGTTGTCTTTGTTTTTCCCACCCACCCACCCTTTTTCTTCAAAAACTCAGATTTCTTAATCAAGTATCATCTCATTGATGAGAAGTCTCTCCATTCTTTTCCGTTAATGTTCTTATCCGGTGATTCTCATGAAGATATTAAAGAAGCATCAAGTTCATCATTTCTTCGTTCTTTTCTTCTTCAGTGGTTTCAAGTCAAGCTTTGTTGATCATGTCTTTTCCTCGTTTCAATGCTTTCTTATGCCGGTGCAATTCTTAATCATTCACCTCTCGCTATTCAATTATTCCGGAGTGCTGAAGATATCTCAAAAGGCTCGTCTTGTCTTTCAAGATCAGTTCAACCTATTTCGAGGTTGTTATCTCATTCTAGCCATTTAATTCAACCGGTGCAATCTCTCTTTTTAATCTCTTCAACAGTATTTCTTTTGAGTGGGCCCTAACCCACAGGTCTTTTCCCAGGATCTTACCTGACTCTTCTTATTTTCCCGGAGCTATCCTAAATTTCTTTTCGAAGTTTGACGTAAGAAGGAATAATCATCAGTCTTATGTTTGTCTTCAAGATCTTCCAAATTCTTTCATCGTTGGCTCAACTTTTCCATTTTTCATCCCGGAGTATCTCAACAATTTGGTGGTGTTTCTCATCGTCATTCTCAGATTTTGAAGACCGAAGAAGAGTTTTTCCTCCATATCTTATCCGTTCTCTCAGAGACTCGTGGTTCTAGCTTATTGCCATCCTCTCATAGTTATTTTTGATTGTGAGAATTCTTTTCAACTATCCGGAGCAAATTCAAGAGTCTTCTCAATTTCTTATCCGGAATCCATCTTTTCAAATATTATTCATTCTCAGCTTTCAGCTCTCGTTCTTCAATTTTACCGGTGCTTCATTCAAGTAATCTTTAATCGGCTCGTGAGCTCTTCGTTCTCATGTATCTAAATCCTCTCAAGCATCTTTGTTCATTTTATAATTCTTCCCGGTGTTTCTTTATCTTCTCTTCGTTCATTTTCATTTCTTACAGTGGTTCGTTCAAGATTTCTCTTCCTTCGTTATCATATCAATTTATTCGTTGTTTCAACCCTACCGGTGGTTCGTCGAAGACTTTATCAAGTTCGCGCTATATCTATCTTAATCTTTTATACGAGAATTAGTAATATGCCAAATCCGTGATTGTCATCAATTTAATTGGTGAATGATAGGCATAATGTAATTCTTATTCTTGTTTCATCCAAGTGATTAATTCCTTATTCCGAAGGTTCATCAAAATTCTTGTTTCCAATTTTTCATCTTCTCTTTTTCCCGGAGTTCAAACCTTTTTCAACTATTTCATCGCGAGATCCATCTAATCATTGCAAGGATTCACCTTGTGTTTTCAATTTCTCTTTCTTTTATTCTTTTGTTACCGGAGTTTCTTCTTGGAGGCTATACATGATGGTTCATAAAGGATTTAATTCATTCTCTAAATGTTCATCAAGTTTCTTTTCACAAAAGCTAAAGCATTCTTCATATTGTAATCCGGAGTGCATTCTTTCTTCCGTATCATTGGAGGTGCTATTATGTCATTCTTGATAATTTGAATTCATGTTGTCATGAATGAGATATTTTAAAACCATCAACCTCGTCATTGGAGTTATCTTGGGTTATATTTCACCTAAAGCCTTCTCTAAGGTTTGTTGCTATTATGGTGCTTATAAATGACCCAAGTTCTTCTTTTATCCTCTCGATGAAATAAGTTTCTCGTCTCCTTGTTGATATCAATCCAATCAAATCTTTTGCGTGAGTGGCAAGTTGTCACCTCATAATTTCGAAATGTATTCCATAAGACCATATCAAGCTTATTCTTTACGTTGTTGGTTTTCCAAAAATTCCGTTCTAGCATTTGTTGTAAGCGTGCTCTCGTTTTCACTTCGTTCATTCCATTCTTATTTTTGTTCCGGAGGCATTGTGATGCTGCTTTCTTCAACCATCATCTCGTTTTGTCAAATATCATGTTCGTTTTGTGTTATCCATTTTACCGGAGTGTCGTGCCCTCTTGTCAAGTATTTTCTCATCTTATCAAGTTATTATTCAATTCCTTTTCTTTTCAACCGGAGTGCTGCTCGAAGTTGTTCCTCCTCGTTGCTCTTCCCTACCGGAGTGTTTTCAACTTTGTCTTCCTCGTTGCATACTTTCTTTCAATTTGTTCAACCTTTCAAGGTTCGTAGTTTCACTCGTTTGTCAAAGAAGCAACTTAGTTTTACCTCTTCTCTTTTCTCTTCCGTTTTCCCTCCGGTGCCATTCTAGATCTCGGGACGAGATCCTCTCGTAGTGGTGGAGTGTTGTAACGCCCCGAGACCGATGTGCCAGGTGTTCGTCAGTTATTCGCTGTCGTTGTCAGGTGTTTTGCTTGCGTGTTGCTTTTCATCATGTCATCATGTGCATAGCATCATCATGTTTTCAAAACATGCATCCGTCCCGGCCTCCCTGTTTCTTCCGTTGTCCGTTCTGAGCCCAGACACACTTGCACGCGCCCACGGCACGTCCGAAATATTATTTGATAAGTGGCCGGAAAATGTTCTCAGAATGGGTTGAAAGTTGGCATGCGGTGTTGTTATGTTGTGGGTAGGCCGCCTGCCAAGTTTCATCGCATTCGGAGTTTGTTTGACGCCCCAACGGATAACTATAGCGGCAATATAGCCGGTCTAACGTCGGATGTTTTCGGTCTCCGAAAACCATGCCGGGCTGCATCTCTCCCCTCTTCTCTCAGACCAACCCGCTCTTCACAATCCGCCAGACCCAACCTAACCTCTCTCGTCAGCCCGCGGCCCTGCTCGCGCGCGCGTCCGAAAGTTGTCCCGGACCCGACCCGAGCAGCCGCCACCGTTGGATCCGGATCATCCCCAAACATCTACAAAATATCACCGTTTTCTTATTTGGACTCCCTAGCCTACTTTTCCTGATCGTCTGATTTTGATCGGAGGGACTAGGTAGCCCCTAACCTAATCCCCTGCTATATATAAATAGGTCCAACCCTAGATCCTAGGTGCCTTGTCCCATCGATCCAATCGCGCCGCCGCCACTCCTCCAGTCCCTTCTTCCTCGGGATCCCCTCCCGATCCAGTCCACCAATCGCAGCCTCCGACCACCTCGCTTGTTCTCCGCGCCGCTCCATTCCCAGCCTCCCGCGCGCAGCCGCATGCCCGACCTCAAGCTCTCCCGCATCCAGCCGGCGCTCGATCCAATTTGAGATCGAGGCCACATCCTCGACGACCGAGCGCCCTCGACTCTCCCCGTGCGAGTTGTCGCCACCAGGCCGCTGCTTCCTCCTGCCTGTGCCCCACGCCGAGCTCGTCCTTGAGCACGCCGCCGCCTTGTTGACCGCCGTCGACCAGGCCAGACCTCCCCTGCTCCTTTCCTTCTCCTTCCATGCCTCTACTCCCTCCTCTCACATCTCTCTCTCCCTGTTCGTGAAACAGGAGCTATGCCTCGACGCCATGGCCGCCGCCCCGCTTCTTCGAGACCACCCGCCGACGGCCTTGCTGGAGCAGCGCCGCTGCATCAGGCCAGGGCCCTCGCCGCCGTCCCGTTCGTCTTCCTGCAGAAGTGCTACACCACCAGCGTCGTGCCCCGCCATGCTTCATGCCTTGCCGTTTGTCGCCGAGAGCGTGCTGCGCCCCTCACTGAACCTCGCCGTCTCCTTGCCTGCTCTGCATCCAGACTGTAGCACCGAGGAGAGGCCTTTGTGTGGACCCCGCCAACCCGTCAAGCTGCATCCCCGACATCCCCGTCGCCAAGACCCGGAGGTCGCGTCCTCGTCGGCCTCGCTGTTTTCCCCTTCAGATCCAGCCTGCTCGATCCCCTGCTTCAGGACCGAGACGTCGAACGCTGCCCCCGCGCGTTGCCTTCTAGCAGGCCAAGGCCCAGCGGCGCCCAAGGCCCAGCTCTTCCCGAGCTGGCCCCTCTCCACGTCGCCCACGCCCTGGCCTCAAGCCTGATCCGGCCTGCCCTGCCTCCTCCACAAATTGGGCCAGGCCCACTAGGTGAAGCCACAGCCCAGCGCCCAGCCAGTTTCGGCCTGCTCCGTTTTTTTCCTGATCTGTGTATTTCCTAATTTTCCAGGGGATTGACAGTTTTACAGAAAAGCCCTTCAAGTCCATGCATTTAATAACTTAATAACCGTGCACCATATTAAAATGATTTATATATGAAAGTTGCTTAGAATTTTGTGTGGATTCATATTGTGCAACTTTCATCTATGTTTAAAATGTTTAAAACGATGTTTGTTCATAATTTACCTAATGCCATGCTAAAATGATTTATTTCATAACTATATAACCGTAACTCGGAATTTAATAAACTTTATATGTAAATGGGGTAGAATTTTGCCTAGTTTAACATGGTGGCATCATCTTGCATGTTTAACAACTCTAAAATTGTGTTTAGGGCAGAACAGTGCCAAATCTATTATATGCTCATGAGGAGTTTCCAGAATTGTTGTTTGTTGTTCCCGGCCTCATTTAAACTTGACTAGATAGGTAGTTTTCTCTTGCTTCACCTCTTGCCTTGCTAACAACATTTAATATTGTTGGGTACATAAACGATAGAGAACTAAATAATTCATGTGGTGTTTTCGTCAGTATGCAACTCCGTTGCATAATGAGCACCACTTAATTTGTAGGATTGTTTGTGCAGTTTGCCATGCCATGCCTCATTAAACCGGACATGCATCATACTTGGTTGTGCATCATGACATGTTTATGTGATGATTGTTTACTATGTTGTTTGCTCTTTTCCGGTGTTGCTTCTTCGGGTTGGTTCCGATAACGTCGTGTTGTGAGGATTCGTTCGACTATGTCCGTTTGGCTTCTTCATGGACTCGTTCCTCTTCCTTGTGGGATTTCAGGCAAGATGATCATACCCTCGAAATCACTACTATCTTTGTTTTGCTAGATGCTCGCTCTTTTGCTATGCCTATGCTGCGATACCTACCACTTGCTTGTCATGCCTCCCATATTGTTGAACCAAGCCTCTAACCCACCTTGTCCCAGCAAACCGTTGATTGGCTACGTTACCGCTTTGCTCAGCCCCTCTTATAGCGTTGTTAGTTGCAGGTGAAGATTGAAGTTTATTCCTTGTTGGAACATGGAGATGTTGTTCCTTGTGGGAACATGTTTACTTGTTTGGATATCACAATATATCTTATTTAATTAAGGCACCTATATACCTGGTAAAGGGTGGAAGGCTCGGCCTTATGCCTGGTGTTTTGTTCCACTCTTGCCGCCCTAGTTTCCGTCATATCGGTGTTATGTTCCCGGATTTTGCGTTCCTCACGCGGTTGGGCTATTATGGGAACCCCTTGACAGTTCGCCTTAAGTAAAGCTCTTCCAGCAATGCCCAACATTGGTTTTACCATTTGCCACCTAGCCTTTTTTTCTTTTCCCTTGGGAGTCGCGCTCCTGAGGGTCCTCATTATTTTACCCCCCCCCCCCGAGCCAGTGCTCCTCTGAGTGTTGGTCCAACTGAGCGATGTCCGAGGCTACCAGGGGCAACTCTGGGCTGGCTTACCCGACGTCTTGCTCATCCGGTGTGCCCTGAGAACGAGATATGTGCAGCTCCTATGGGGATTTGTCGGCACATCTGGGTGGTGTTGCTGGTTTAGTTTTACCCTGTCGAAATGTCTTGTTGTACCGGGATACCGAGTCTGATCGGAATGTCTCGGGAGGAGGTCTATTCTTTCGTTGACCGTGAGAGCTTGTGATGGGCTAAGTTGGGACACCCCTGCAGGGATTTGTAACTTTCGAAAGCCGTGCCCGCGGTTATGGGTAGATGGGAATTTGTTAACGTCCGGTTGTAGAAAACCTGAAGTTGACCTTAATTAAAATGAATCAACCGCGTGTGTAACCGTGATGGTCTCTTTCCGGCGGAGTCCGGGAAGTGAACACGGTTGTTGGAGTTATGCTTGACGTAGGTTGCTCTAGGATCACTTCTTGATCATAGTTTCTCGACCGTGCTTTGCCTTCTCTTCTCGCTCTCATTTGCGTATGTTAGCCACCATATATGCTACTCACTTGCTGCAGCTCCACCTCATACTTTTACCTTACCCATAAGCTTAAATAGTCTTGATCGCGAGGGTGCGAGATTGCTGAGTCCCCGTGGCTCACAGATACTTCCAAAACCAGCTTGCAGGTGCCGATGAGTCCGTGCAGATGACGCAACCCAGCTCAGGAGGAGTTCGATGAAGATCTTGTCCTTTACTTTGTTTCGTTCTAGTTGATCAGTAGTGGAGCCCAATTGGGGTCGATCGTGGACCTTTGTCGCATTTGGGGTTCTTCTTTTATTTTGGTTCCGTAGTCGGACCTTGAGTGTATTTGGATGATGTAATGCTTTATTTATGTAATTGTGTGAAGTGGCGATTGTAAGCCAACTATGGATCTCTTTCCCTTATGTATTACATGGGTTGTGTGAAGATTACCTCACTTGCGACATATGCCTTCAATGCGATATGCCTCTAAGTCGTGCCTCGACACGTGGGAGCTATAGTCGCATCGAGGGTGTTACACCATATTGCCATGTCAAGCCTCTAACCCACCTTCCTAGCAGACCGTTGTTTGGCTAAGTTAGCGCTTTTGCTCAGCCCCTCTTATAGCGTTGTTAGTTTCAGGTGAAGTTGAAGTTTGTTCCATGTTGGAACATGGTTATGTTAGGATATCACATTATCTCTTATTTAATTAATGCATCTATATACTTGGTAAAGGGTGGAAGGCTCGGCCTTTTGCCTGGTGTTTTGTTCCACTCTTGCCGCCCTAGTTTCCGTCATACCGGTGTTATGTTCCTTGATTTTTGTGTTCCTAACGCGGTTGTGGTTATGGGACCCCCTTGACAGTTCGCTTTGAATAAAACTCCTCCAGCAAGGCCCAACCTTGGTTTTAACATTTGCCACCTATACCTTTTTCCCTTGGGAGTCACGCTCCTGAGGGTCATCTTTATTTTAACCCCCCCCCCCCCCGGGCCAGTGCTCCTCTGAGTGTTGGTCCAAACTAGAGCCCTTTGCAGCGCCACCTCGGGGAAACTTGAGGGCTGGTTTTATATGTATGGATTGCTCATCCGGTGTGCCCTGAGAACGAGATATGTGCAGCTCCTATCGGGATTTGTCGGCACATTTGGGCGGCTTTGTTGGTCTTGTTTTACCATTGTCGAAATGTCTTATAACCGGGATTTCGAGACTGATTGGGTCTTTCCGGGAGAAGGAATTTCCTTCATTGACCGTGAGAGCTTATGATGGGCTAAGTTGGGACACCCCTGCAGGGTATAAACTTTCGAGAGTCATGCCCGCGGTTATGTGACAGATGGGAATTTGTTAATGTACGGTTGTAGAAAACCTGAAGTTGACATTAATTAAAATGCATCAACCGCGTGTGTAGCCATGATGGTCTCTTTTCAGCGGTGTCCGGGAAGTGAACACAGTTTGGCTTATATTTATACGTAAGTAGTTTAAGGATCACTTCTTGATCACTTCTAGCTTCACGACCGTTGCGTAGCTTCTCATCTTACTCTTATTTGCGTATGTTAGCCACCATATTTGCTTATCGCTTGCTACAGCTCCACCTCATTACCTTATCCTACCCATAAGCTTAAATAGTCTTGATCTCATGGGTGTGAGATTGCTGAGTCTTCGTGACTCACAGATACTTCCAAATAGTTGCAGGTGCCGATGAGACCAGTGTAGGTGATGCTACCGAACTCAAGTGGGAGTTCGACGAGGACCTTGGCCGTTACTACGTGTCTTTTCCTGATGATCAATAGTGGTGCCCAGTTGGGACGATCGGGGATCTAGCATTTGGGGTTTTCTTCTTTATTTTGGTTCCGTAGTCAGACCTTGATTGTACTCTGGATGATGTATGTTTAACTTGTTATTTGTGTGAAGTGGCGATTGTAAGCCAACTCTTTATCCCTTTCTTATTCAGTACATGGGATTGTGTGGAGATTACCTCTCTTGCGACAAAACCACAATGCGATTATGCCTCTAAGTCGTTCCTCGACACGTGGGAGATATAGCCGCATCGTGGGCGTTACACATTACAACCACATAATTATATTAGATCTTAATGCGCACTAACCCGAGTTTGTTGTTGCGTAGTACTCTAGGGAGCATAGTTAGTCTTCAGAAACCATGATTATTCCTTTCACGACATCTACCCGTACTATACTTGCTTGAAGATGCACCTATTTAAGCTCGAAATAACAAGAGATAACATGAAATTCCAAACAGATGCAGGAGAAAGATGCTTGGACAGTGTGTCATATTTCTTTCTAAGGCATATGCTTTTTAATATGATAAATACCTGAGGCATGTAATATCATATAGAAAAATAAAAACTAGCTTAAACTTCAGTTGCATAGAATCTCTCATTGGAAATACATGGATTTGAAACTATGTTTCTGATATTTTATTAAGAATCCAAATTCGAGTTGAGTTTGACAGCGCCTCACATCTCTATTATCTCTATTATTAAAGGATTTAGCACACGGGTGTCCTTAAATTCTAATGCGTTCTTAAACTTCAATCTCAGGCCTCAAGATTCATTGCTGACGGTGATTCCAAAGTGCCATGTACAGGATTAGAAAGATCAACCCTTAAGCTATTCAGCAAGAGCGTTGTGCTGACTACTGAAACAGTCATATTAGACTCTAAATACAAGCACCGCTAACCTGCAAAATGGCAAGGACCTCGTAATGGATGCTTTGGCCAATACCACTATAGTGCATTATGCTGAGCTCGTTTGCAAAAAGATGCAGAGCCAACTTTGCATTTGTTTTTTTACAATTGGTACATCAGTATGATTGTCATCATTAGAGAGTGATGACTTTTATGTCAGGTTACCTTTCATAAAATTGTATGATTCTCTCATTCAGTTTTGCTTTGTTGTAATGCATTGTGTGTGTATGCGGGGGTACAATTTGAAATTTGATCAGGATTGGCATGTCGACTCTCCAGGAAAAGGAAGCTAGCCACTTTGACCATAGTTTTTTTTTCTTTTTTGAAAGTTTCAAGCCATGCCTTTCTGAATAGGAAGGACTAAAATGGTTTATAGAAAAACTACTAAAGCCCACTTTTCCTGTTGTACTAAAACCAACTTTTACTTGTTCTGCCCCTAAAACTATATTTTTTACGCTAACTAATTTCAGGTTGTTAGACCTTTAAATGAGTTTATGGGAAAAAGAATTGGCTAAAATTCCGAATCCAAACAACCCCGAGAAAATGTTGTATCCTCATCTCACAAAATAAACAACTTAATCCTAATCATATACCCATTACTACTCATCTAGCAAGCCATCAAACAGTGTACATCCAACACAGCTACCAATGCAGAACATGAAGGGAGAGGGGGGAGCCGACCGTGACAAGGTAAGATCTGCGGGCACCTTGATTCTAATGCAGAGGGAGGGGAGCAGAGCTTGGTGGCAAAGAGAAGCCGTCGACGACGTCATGCACCACGTAATCCACTCATGCTCGATCTCCGCCCATCCGGGCGAGCACGGCTTGTTGCAGGGTCTCCTCGCGCTGCACGGCGCACGCTTGTCGCTGGGCGTTGCCACCACGAGATTCTTACTGGCGTGGCACCGTCATAGCGGGGTGGGGGACGCAGGGCAGGGGGCGCCGCATGGTGGATGCCGCCACCCAGACTGCACGCGCGCCCGTGAGAGCGTTGCCCCCCGGATCTTGCCGGACAACAAGGAGTGATTGGGGCGGGTGTGGGAGGCTCGCGACGGCGCAGCCAATGGTAGGGATGGTGCGGAGGCGGGGGTGGGAAGTTGGGCCGGGATGGGTGCCTCGCATCGTCACACGGTGTGCGGATGGGCGCCATGATGCGCCGGCGGCTGCACAGGAGAGCTGGGTGGCTAGCTGAAGGGGAAAGGGGTGAGCCGTGAGGAGAAAGTGAGACTGAGAGTCACCGCTGTAGAATTGTTTTTTGTCGCAAGGCTCTATATTATATATATATATATATAATATATATATATATATATATATATTGGAGTATATTATAGGATATACCCACTTCGTCCCCAAAATAAATGTCCCAATCTTAGTATAATTTTGTATTAAAGTTAGTATAAAATTGAGACATTTATTTTGGGACAAGAGAAGTAGAACCGAGGTATTTAGACGGTTGTCAGGGCTATCAAAATTCTTAGATGTAGGCTTTTTAACCTTTTATTTTGCATGTTGCATATGAATTGTGATACTACTCACCGGAAAAAATTATACCTCTATTTAAATCATAGTTGTATATGAATTTCAGTTTTGCAAGATGTGTCAGTGGTAGATATGGATATTGTTGACCATCAAAAAGAACATATCAACAAGAGCCCGAAGGTCATGTCGCTGGAAGAGACTAAAAACTCAGCAAGTTCTATACAACCTACAATGAACAGATAGAAATAACCAATTTACCAAACCAAGAAGAGCAAATACAAATATTACACCACAAGGTACTTACTTTAACCGTGATTAACAATCTTTTCATTTCATTGGTCTTTTTTATATGTAACTAATTTGGCTTGCCACTATGCTTCGTAAGGATTGCAAATACGGTAGTTGACGCATCTATACGAATATGTGTATTGCATATTCTAAGAAAGTGTATTGTTATGTTGACCTAAATATTTTTTTATCTTGACAATAGGAAATCTAGAAATTTCAAATTACACCACCCTTGCATTCAACCCGGATCATATTCCAGCATGCGCACTTGATGGTGAGTGGTTATGACTTATTATCAACTACAAATCAATTACATATGATTGTTATTAATATATGTAGAAAAGTTTAAATATTATTAGAAGCAACATTTATAATATATATTTTTGCAGATATTCGCCGGAAATAATAGGTGGGTTGATTGATATGAAGTTTGTTCAGCAATTTACTGAGTGGAGGTGGGCTTTCCTAGCAAGTGAGTTGTTTACAAAGGATCTCGACACACAATGTATACAAAGAAAGCTCGGTGCATTGTAACACAGATAGTAGACATTGGTTATGTTTTTGTGTATTTTAATTTTCAAGTATAGTTATTATGTACTTGGTTTGTATCTACTATATAGATGATTGTTTCGTCACGTTTGTTTGTGTCTATGGTGTTTTAAGAGCTGTGCTAATTTCAGGGATGATTTAGTTATTATCTACATTTAAAAACAAGTTTGTCCATGTTCATAGATTTTGAATTACCTTTCACATTATTCTTTTGTCGAAATATATTCCATAAAATGCACTAATTTAAAATATTCATGTTCATGCTATCACTTTGTGAGTAATCTTTTCACATTATACTTCCTGTGTCCGCCGCTAAATTCCCATTCGCTCTCGTTTCTTTAATTATCTTTAACCAAACAAACACGCTGTACTCTTGTGTGAGGAGGCGATCCCTGACTTGTCTAGTTCTTGAGAAAGTCAGAGGATCCGGCTCGGCGCCCCGCAGGAACCCTAGCTATCCTCTTGTCCGAGGAGGCCATCCGATATGGAGGAGGTCGCCGGCGGCGGTTCATCCTGGCCGTACGCCAAGAAGCCGCAGCCGCACCAGCTGGGGCGGTCGCTGACGTACCACCACCCCTACCAGGGCCAGGGGCGCCGCCTGCAGCCTGCGCAGCGCCACCAGCTCCCTGACGTGCGTGCCCCGCGGCCGGCGGTGGTGCTCTACACGACGTCGCTCCGCGGCGTGCGGCGCACCTTCACCGACTGCTCCGCGGTGCGCGCCGTGCTGCGCGGCTTCCGCGTGGCCGTGGACGAGCGCGACTTGTCCATGGACGCCGCGCTCCGGCGGGAGCTCCAGGGGCTGCTCGCGGCGCGGGGCCGCGCCTTCTCCCTCCCTCAGCTCTTCGTCGGGGGCCGGCTCGTCGGCGGCGCCGAAGAGGCGAGGCAGCTGCACGAGGCCGGCGAGCTGCGGCGCCTCCTCGAAGGCGCCGCGGGGCAGGACCCGGCCTTCGTTTGCGACGCCTGCGGGGGTGTCCGCTTCGTGCCCTGCCCCGCCTGCGCTGGCTCCCGCAAGGTTTTCGTGGAGGAGGAAGGACGCACCAGCTGCTGCGGCCACTGCAACGAGAACGGCTTGGTACGATGTCCCGCTTGTTCTTCTTGATCGCTTGCTATGCCTCCTATAAATGGTAGTACTGCAAGAATTAGAGACATGCAGTTTCTGAATTCTCGTGGTCATGGACACTCAATTGCTGCTTGTGCTTGGCTTGGCGGACGAGAACAATGGAGTTCTTGTCCCTATATACGTAGTTGTGAAGCCAAAAGAATGGCCTTTCGCGGGTCTGTGATTAGATTATATGTTTGTATGTACCAAATGTACTCCATTGAATTTGTTTGATTAATGTAAGTAACTGGGTTTCTGCTAATCATCGTTCGTTGCATGCATATTATCCATATTTCTCTCCATCTTTAGCACAATGGTTGGTTTGCGTTGACTTGACCTCAAGGTAGGTACATAGATATGTTGCTGCTTTGAAACATTACATGATTTCATTTAACACCATCAAGAATCCTACACGTCCCTCATCTCAGTACTCCCTCTGTAAAGATATAGAAGAGCGTTTAGATCCTCATCTCAGTACTCCCTCTGTAAAGAAATAGAAGAGCGTTTGGATCATTAGAGGGAGTATTATCTTTCTCTTCTCAAAAAGGTAAAAATAAAAATAAACAGCCCCAACGTTGCTGTGTGCGCTAATGTGTGGGTAGGAGCCCCAACATTGGTTCTGTAAGCTGGAGCGAGCCATTTTATTAGCGTCAGAACAGTTGGCATGGCGTTGACAAGAGCCATCTCGATTCACGCTCAAAAGGACACATTCCTGAAATTAGTTTGCAACGCCAACTCCAATGTTTCTTGCATTTCATCATGATAAAATCCACGTTCTAATTCTCAAGCTGTTACACATCCTCTTAAATGAATCATGGAAACGGAGTTTGGAACAGAGAACGAAAGCTACATAGAACCTTTACATCTCATGTGTTGCCAATAGGCTCCCCTATGCTACAGAATGGCAAAGAGGAGATTCCTACAACAGTATCGCTGTCACCCAGGTTATCTGAGCAGACACCAATCGAGCAGACGATGGCTAAAACAGGCTACAGGTATTACAATTTGCACGCTTCAGAATCAGCCCCTAGGAAATACAGTTTTCATGATGCGACCCATGGGCTCATTCATACCAGGGAAATGGATGAATCGGCTGGATCATTTCACTCTTCTTTCCAAATCCTCCCGGTGACCCTCAATTTAAGCTCCTTCCTCTCACCACCAGAGAAGAACAAGGCCATGTTCCGTTGGATTATTAGCCCATCATAGCTATCTCTGACCTTCCGATGGCCGTCTCGGATGCTCCGGGGAACCCCTTGAAAGATCATCTTGCGCCCACCACCTCCTACCTCCAGGCTGTAGCTGTACTTCTTTGCTTCCGCATCATCTCCCATGAACCTCAGGAAAGCGATGTACACAGGTGCCATGCCCAACTGAAATGCCTCGAAATGCAGGCAGAAGTACTGGCCAAAGCAGCTGAAAACCTACATGGAGAAACTCTATCTGTTTACTTAGCTTAATAGAAAGAAAAAACGTAACAAAATTGGATTGCACTTCAAACAGTGAATTGAGGAAATGTAAAGGATAAAGAGGACATCTGGAATGTTGTTAAATCTGCTGCAAGACAGGCAGACCGTTAAAATTGGAAACAGATGCAGGTGGATCTGGGCATGTGCAGTGTCTTCATTAAATATTTAAGAATACGATGAGCAACTATTATGGTCCAACAAGTATGCAACATGATCACCATTTTGTTTTATACTGCATGACAAATAATTGGCATATAAAAACAAGTACAATAATCATAATTTAAGAATAGGACAATTTCTCCTTTAGTTTACAAAAATGTCTCCATATGTTTCTATGCAAAAAATGAACGTAGTATCTTTGCAGAAAGGGAACTAATCATTTCTCACTTGGTGGTGGGAAGTATTGGTGTACAACACACACCCACCACACAGGTTTCAGAGTGCTTATTTGAATTGATATGATATCTGGTTCTTCCTAGGTATTCTTGTTTTATTTTGCATCTTCACAAGATGTAAAGGCAGTAGAAAGATGCTACATGGAAATTCTTAGTCCACATGTTGGTGTTGATGATTAATACCGTAAGCATCCAGGTCGCATTCTCAACTTCATGAGGATTTGACTTGACATAGCGATGGTTGAAAGTGCTTCCGCTATGCATGTCAACTTTGTGATCATCTTTCAAATGATTTACCAAGTATGGAATGTCACCACCAACTGTACATTCAGATCCAGCGTATGGACAACTATAAGGCCTATATTGGCACTGTGACTCATGCTTCAGCTTGCAGTAGTATGGGTAAATGCCTAAGCAACCAAAGTTCTGGTACTTGCATGGAAGCTCAAGAGATGCAGCCACCTTCTCAAGAGCAAGGCATCTTATGTTACCCAGTTCATGCCTACAAGTTGGACAGCGATTGTGAACCCTTGGCTTGCATCCAGAGCACAATGTATGGCCATTAGAGCACTGCATACACAAAAGGTGTGTTACAATACAGTAAAAGAATATGTGGGTTGCACAATGTATTTAGTCAACTCTTTTTTTTGTAAGCATATGAAATAACATTTCAACAACGGAACAGAGCATATACATGCACAACATAAGTTTTTTCCATGGCACTCAATGGAACAGAACATAAACTAAATGAATGCGCTGGAGCAGCACAAATGCACACCTGATGTATAGGAGGGTACATGGCACTCAAGCAGACAGGGCATTCCAAAAGTTCGCGAACGCTGCTAGAAGCTACCACATTTGATTTTTGTGTAAGCTGGATATGATCGCCGACAAGTTCAGCAACATCCAGTACCTCAGACTTTGGAGGATCAATAACCTCGGAACCAGAATCATCAGTATAAGCAGCCGAGGCCATGGGAAAACTCCGGAGGTTGTACTAGACCTGCTAAAAAAGGACAAATATTTGCCTTATTAACTTGAGGATTATCAAGGGGGAAATGATTGCCAGTGAACTCATAGTCAGTACTTTCTACTAGCACTGTTCAGAAGAACATTGCCCCATCAAACCATCTTTCGAACACAGGCACAATTGCTTAATTCCATTAGTCTCGTTACATGATTGGAAACTGCCTAAAGGCTTTGAAAGAGACAGGGCCCTGATGGGGAGTGGAGCAGAAATTATAAGAGTACATGGGCTAGGGCCTCATAAGATCCAATCAAGTGTAGACCGGGCCTTTTTAGTTCTTACTAGACCTGCACCAACACATCACAAGTTTCAAAGAACTTGCTGATGTTAGGTATCATATTAAGCTTTTAAGTTGCAACATTCTAAAAATGAGTGCTATTTGGAGTGCATCTTTAACCATTTTTGCACTTGTGCTTCTAGTGCATGGAATTAATGCTTACCCGTTTTGGGAAGCATGGTCTCTTTTGGGGAAGAAAAAGGCAAACCATTATTAAAATGTGAACATAGAAAACCTTGCAGATAAACCCTAATGTGTAGAAAGTACTGACTATAGTACCTTGCTGAGAGAAGCGAATTTTCTACTCCATCCGTCCCATAATATAAGAGCGTTTTTGACACTAGTGTCAAAAATGCTTCTATATTATGGGACGGAGGGAGTAATTGCGTAACATAGGCGCAAATGGTTCACCAATAATAAACAAACGCGCGCAGGTTGATAGGGGAGAATCTGACACTGCTAGAGGAGAAGTACTAAATAGTACTCCCTCCATCCCAAAATAAGTGTCTCACCTTTGTACTAATTCTAGTACAAAAGTTGTACTAAGGTTAAGACACTTATTTTGGGACGGAGGAAGTAGTAACAAAACTTTACTCTTGAGCAAATCATGAGCTGAGCCATGAGTAGAGGAATCCATATCTCTACTGAAACCTACTACAACAAGGCATACATAATCATCTCCCCGTTAATGACACCATCTCGAGCTCCATTACTGGCAGTTAATTACGCACAAGGAGCAGTCACAGAGGGGAAATGCCGAGAACCTTATGGGTCCGGTTCTGTCTATCAAACACACGCTCTAATGTGGGAGGAGCCAAGAATGAATCGCATCTGCACGGCACGAAACCGCCCTAGATCGAGAAGCAACCCTAGATGCCCGAAGCAGGCAGGTAGCGAAACCCCTGCGCCTCCGGCCGCTCCTGCTCTAGCATTTGAACCACTGGAACGGAATCGAGTGCGGACTCATTGGACGAACATCTCGGGAACCTCCCTCCAAAGGCCCAATCTTCCGCCACCCAAGAGCTATGGGGAAAAAAATCCACGCATGAAGAAAATAGATGAAACAGCTAGCAATGGTGCCATGAGAACGGCGCTACTACCTCGCGGGGAAGAGGGAACGGAATGGGGGGCCTGCTCCGGCACTGGCGAACGGCGATCTATTGCGGCGCCGGCTAGCGAGGGGGAGAAGAGTCCGAGGAGAGAGAGGCGACAGAATTCGAATTAAGCTTCTCTCTCCTT
The DNA here is from genome assembly GCF_056163025.1 of Triticum urartu. Taxonomy (NCBI): domain Eukaryota; kingdom Viridiplantae; phylum Streptophyta; class Magnoliopsida; order Poales; family Poaceae; genus Triticum; species Triticum urartu. The sequence continues at coordinate 277,594,230 of NC_141876.1, forward strand.
CCCCTTGCGTTTTGTTTATGTTCCGCAGCTCCGTCCGCGAGTCCGGTCCGAGATTGCGGAGCGAGAGCAAATGTCGTAGACGAAGTAGTCGAACACGTAAAAGTAGATAAACACAGGAAAGTATGAAGGAGACTATCTTTAGGATGCCGATAACTGCCACACGTGTGGCATATCGGCTGGTTGTGCCGCACACCTTGTGTGGAATGGAGACGACCCCGCCCGCACGACCGCGTCCGGCGCGCGCAGTCACAACCTGCACGTCCAGTGTGTGGCAAAATCGCCCACACGTCCGGGTGTACCACTGCGCTGCCCGCACGACCCAATACGCCAGTCGTCCCGGACTCCTTTCGATCCCCAGATCGACCTACCGCCGTCGTCTACTACCTCTCAATCCCCTTCCTTCATCGCCTTTCTTCTCTGGTTGCTAGCAGATCCCTAGCGCCTCCCCACCGCTAACCACCCACCCCCACCCCCAACCCCGCCCTCCCAAGACGACAAGCTAAAAACAGGTGGATCTCCGATCTCCTTCTGTTTCTCGCCTTTCTTCTGTCCAGAAATTTGAAATTGCACATTGCCGACGAAGAAGGCGACTAGATCCACGTTGTCAAGGCAAACATGCCACAAATTTGTGTGTATTCGCATTTGCCCACCGACATATGCCAGATCTGCCATATACTATGCTAGAGTTGAGCTAAGTTTATGGGCTGGCTTGGTGCGAGTAGTTGATAATGAAGGATGCGTAGGAATCACTAAAAATAGGGAGAGAAGGGAGGAATTTGGCATAGGGAGGGAGGAAAAATAATTGCCACTTGTCTATAACATCAGTTGCCACCTATCATTGTCGTTAGCTGCCACCACGTTATGTTCTTGTTTGCCATCCTATTTTATTGACTGTTGCCATCGCTTCAAAATGATAGCTGCCGTCCAGATTTTAGAAAACAGACTCAATGTGCATGTCCTACTTGCCATGATGTGTTGGTTGCCTACGCAGGAAATGTGATAAGATTGCTGTGTTATCTTCTATGTGCAAACAACAAGAATGCATTTTGCGAATTGTTGATGCGTTCTTGTTCATGCAGTGACTGAAAACACAATAGCGGAAAAAAGCGGAAGAAATGAATCACGAAGACAGCACCGATTCTTGATTTTCCCAAAGGCCGCAAACACCCCTTGGGATGCAGTAGAGTACAATCAACTAATTTCTGCAGGGCCGTTGCTGCCACTACTAGAGCAGTACGCGGGCATCAGGATGATGCATGATAAAAAAGAAGGAACAATTGACATGTTTGTGATGAGGAAGATGCCATTCTACTTATGTCATACAATGTCATTTTTCGCAGGTTCTTATGACTCAACCACACTCAGGGGAATACCATGGCAATTCAGTCACAGGGTGCTAACGCTGATAAATGTACGAGCGACCAACTTCAAGTAGCTAATGTGGCAAATCAAGGTAACGCATATGAAAAAGAAACATACCGGTGTGGCCACGAAATTACACTTGCAAGGATGGCAAAAGACTCATGAGTTATATGGGAAAAAATGTAGGACCTTCATGCAGCACGTGGCATCAGGCGGCAACCATGTACCTGCCATCAACGTCGTACACAGGTGAGTTCATGAAGTGAAGTTGTGGATAGTGAATTAGGAGAAAGAACATAGGTGACATTGGGGTTGCCATGCCTGGACAACTGCAGTTGCCATGCCTGGATAACTGCAGTTGTCATGACTGGACAGCTGCAGTTGCCATGTGGCATAAAAATGTGATTGCAAATGTCTAAACAACTGTGAATGACAGGTGTGAACAAATATGTGTGGCATGGATGCACCGCTACATGTGCCATGTTGTACAAACTACATTTGCCATGCATTGACCAACTGCTAACATGATCACAGGTTGTTATGGTGCAACCACATCGGCAAACGTCTCATGGCAAGCTTCATAGTTGCAGGACAACACTATTGCAGATAGAGTACATCAAATTGGAATGATAAACCGGATACGATAAGCACATGCGGCACAACAAGGTAAAAAAATGTGAACCAGAAAAACAGTAGTTCATTTGCTTTTGTGGAAAAAGCATGGGAGGAAAAAGTAGATTTGTCACGGATGGTGATGGAAAAAACAAACAAAAAATGCTACCAAGTGGTCGCGTGCAAAAAGTCATCTATTGTGTTCAGGATTTGCCAACTGCTATATGATTGTGTGCAATATTAATGATTGATCACATTTGACTAGTGAACTCGTACCTAGAGTACAAGTTTTGATGCCAAAAAAGATGTTGGTTGTCATGTCTTGGCAACAGTAGTTGACATCTTTGTTGGATTGTAGCTGCCATGGCTATAGAATCGAAAGTTTTGATGCTAAAAAAAATGCAGGTTGCCATGTCTTGGCAACAGTAGTTGCCATCTTTGTTGGACTGTAGCTGCCATGACTGGAGAAATATAGTTGCCATGCATGGCCATATGTAGATTTCACGGCTTGCTGTGTGAATGATGTCTGTTAGGATCACATGCAGCTGTTGTATTCCGTTACGATAAACATGCCATCCAAGCAATGCTTACCCTTGTACCTGTTTTTTAATTACAGGACCTTCAACTACAATCAACAGCGGCGTGGGGACATCTACTATGAGAAGCTCTGAGCGCACGGAGGAAGCGTTCAACCAGCCAGCCAACAATCATGCCACAAACAATGCGGAGTCAGTGTCGGAAATGACAATCGTTCCAGCAATGCCGACAAGCACACATTTGCACACCAGCACAAGCAACACTCAAGCAGATGAAACAGCCGCCGATACTGAAGTGAATGATGAAACTGATGATAAAGCACAAGGGGATGAAGATGGTGGGCAATCAGAAATCATGGTACCTCAGCCGCCGTATGTTGGGCAGAGATTTGATTCATTCGAAGATGCCAAAGAATTCTACCAGAGATATGCAATGTTCCATGGGTTTGCGGTCAACACCAAATACCATAGGAAAATTAAAAAAAACTAAGGAGTACAGTAGAGGTGAGATGAGGTGCTACAAGGCCCGAAGGAACAAGAAGGGTAAAGGTGTTGCGCCTGTCATTCCGGAACAAAAAAGAGGTATCATTGTCAAGACGGAATGCCCTGTCCGGTGTAAGCTAAATGTAGACGAAGCACGATGGGTGGTCACTGAATATTTTGACGAGAACAACCACGAACTCATAAAGAAGTTTGACCTGGTAAAATTTCTGAGCGCCCATAGAGGATTCACCCTCCTCGAGAAGAAATTCTTAAAGCTGCTACATGATTGTAACGTTGGTGCATCAAGAATGGTCCAAATACTATCCCTCATCCACAGCGAAGATGGTAGGCCGAGTAGCATGCCCTACATACCGGCAGACGTCACAAACCTAAAGGCAAAGTACCATAGAGAGAGCAGGTTGGCTGACATAGAAGACACGATAGCCTACTTCGATGAGAAAGCGAAAGCAGATCCAGATTTCTTCTACATGATAAGATTGGACGATGAGGACCGTGTCAGGAACATGTATTGGGTGGATGGTGCTGCAAGAAGAGCCTACAAACATTTCCGAGATTGCATTTCGTTCGACGCGACATATCTCACTAATATGTACAAGATGTCATGTGCTCCATTCATAGGAATAAATAACCACAATTAGTCATTGCAGTTCGGATGCGGGCTCGTTCGGAACGAAGACACGGATGGGTACACTTGGATGTGCAAAACCTTCCTGGAATGCATGGGTGGACATGCTCCGATGAACATAATAACAGACCAGGATTTTAGCATATGTGCAGGCATAAAGGAGGTCTTTCCATTGGCAGTGCACAGGCACTGCAGGTGGCACATTATAAAGAAGGCTGAGGAGACGCTAGGACCGTTCTTTGCCGACCGTCCAGAGCTGCACAAGGCATTCGAGCTGTGCGTGGACCACAGCTTGACGGTGGAGGAGTTTGAACGGAGCTGGATGGCTATGATTGAAACATATCAAGTCCAAGACAACGAGACGCTTGCTAGCCTGTGGGAGAAGCGAATGTACTGGGTGCCGACCTACTTCATGCAGTGCTTCTTCCCATTTCTGCAGACTACGCAGCGCAGCGAGGGGTTCAATGCCGTTCTGAAGTGGTACGTGAGCCCTGGCAACTCATTGCTGTAGTTTGCCAAGCAATACACGGCTTTGTAACAAAAAATACTGGGATCTGAGCTTCAGCAGGAAGCAAACACCGCGCTCAAGCAGCCTAAATTGCTAACATATTTACCGATGGAGAGGCAGATGAGCAAGACATATACCAACAAGATTTTTAACAAGTAAGTCAGTTGTGTTACAGTCTTATTTGCACAAGCATGAAGGTAGTAGGAGCCATGTAAAATGCAATGCAGTTGCCAGCTTTTTTGAAATGCTGATATGTTGAAAGTAGCCATTGAGTACAGCGTAACCATGGTATGTAGTTGCCATGTTAATGAACTGCAGTTGCCATGTGAAGTCAACTACAGTTGCCGCGTTTAATGAACTACAATTGCCATGTTAAATGAACTGTAGTTGCCATGTTTAATGAACTGTAGTTGCCATGTGAAATCAACTATGATTGCCATGTTTAATGAACTGTACTTGCATTTCCCATGTTGGTATGGAATGCACTTGCCAATTAAAATGTTATGCATTTGCCATGTGAAAAATATCATGCAGTTGCCATAGCCATCATTCATTTTAGATGCCTTTGCTACGTTACAGCCTACATCAACATAAGGTGCTACAAAACATCATATAAGAGTTAACAGAACCACAAAAAACTTGCAGATTCTAGGAAGAAATAAAGCGTGCCAGCATGTACACGGCTTACCAGGTGGACGAACATACGTTCAAGGCGTGTTCTCTCTTGGGCATGTCGGATTCAGAACCTGAAGACCCAGACAAAGGAAGGAACTACTTTGTGAAGGCCTCGATAAGCAAAGGCAAATACTACTGCCAATGCTGCAAATTCGAACGGGACGGGATTGTGTGCTGTCACATACTAAAAGTAACAGACATGAACGCGGTGGCACGAATGCCTCGCCATTTCATACGGCGGCGATGGACTTGGGATGCTGACGATGCATTGGGGCCACAAACATCAAATGCAGTTTTGGCTGTGCATGATGAGAGACCAGAGTTAACCATGAAAGCCGTGAGGCACGTTGTGTTGACAAAGAACTATGCTGAACTAATAGATGAAGCATGCAAGAGTGATGAGACAGCGAGGGTTGCAGAAAAACACAGGAAGACCCTGAAAAGAGAGCTTGATGAGATCAAAAAGAGGAAAGCTGAGAAAGCCTTACACAGGTTCCCCCGCACCTTAAGTGTGCTTTCGTTCACGGGGCCATCATCTGAAAACTCGAAGGTAGGATCTGGAACAGCAAGCACACAAACCCAGGTCAGGAATCTGCCCCGTTCCATCATAAAGGGGCGTCCAAAAGAGATAAGATACAAATCGGGATAGGAGATTCAAGCAAAACACAAGAAAACAAAGAAAGGGGTGGGCAATCCGTAAGCAACATTGGAGCACTGTGACTTGATTTGTTGGTGAATTTTTTTGCAAGATAGATGTTCTTGATACGTCTTCAACGTATCTATAATTTTTGATTGTTCCATGCTATATTATATTCTGTTTTGGACATTATTGGGCTTTATTATACACTTTTATATTATTTTTGGGACTAACCTATTAACCGGAGGCCCAGCCCAGAATTGTTGTTTTTTTGCCTATTTTAGGGTTTCACAGAAGAATAATATCAAACGGAGTCCAAACAGAATGAAACCTTCAGGAAACGTGATTTTTGGAACGAACATGATCAGAGGACTTGGACCCTACGTCAAGACATCAACCAGGAGACCACGAGGCAGGGGGCGCGCCCACCCCCCTGGGCGCGCCCTCCACCCTCATGGGCCCCTGTTGCTCCACCGACGTGCTCCTTCCTCCTATATATACCTATGTACCCCCAAACTACCAGATACGGAGCCAAAACCCTAATTCCACAGCCGTAACTTTCTGTATCCACGAGATCCCATCATGGGGCCTATTCCGGAGCTCTGCCGGAGGGGGCATCGATCACGGAGGGCTTCTACATCAACACGATAGCCCTTCCGATGAAGTGTGTGTAGTTTACCTCAGACCTACGGGTCCATAGTTATTAGCTAGATGGCTTCTTCTCTCTTTTTGGATCTCAATACAAAGTTCTCCCCCTCTCTTGTGGAGATCTATTCGATGTAATCTTCTTTTGTGGTGTGTTTCTTGAGACCGATGAATGTGGGTTTATGATCAAGTTTATCTATGAACAATATTTAAATCTTCTTTGAATTATTTTATGTATGATTGGTTTCTTTGCAAGTCTCTTTGAATTATCAGTTTGGTTTGGCCTACTAGATTGATCTTTCTTGCAATGGTAGAAGTGCTTAGCTTTGGGTTCAATCTTGCGGTGTCCTTTCCCAGTGACAGTAGGGGCAACAAGGCACATATTGTATTGTTGCCATCGAGAATAACAAGATAGGGTTTATTTCATATTGCATGAGTTTATCCCTCTACATCATGTCATCTTGCTTAAAGCGTTACTCTGTTCTCTTGAACTTAATACTCTAGATGCATGCTGGATAGCGGTCGATGTGTGGAGTAATAGTAGTAGATGCAGGCAGGAGTCGGTCTACTTGTCTCGGACGTGATGCCTATATACATGATCATACCTAGATATTCTCATAACTATGCTCAATTCTGTCAATTGCTCAACAGTAATTTGTTTACCCGCCGTGAATACTTATGCTCTCGAGAGAAGCCACTAGTGAAACCTATGGCCCCCGGGTCTCTTCCATCATATTAATCTTCCAATACTTAGTTATTTTTATTGCCTTTTAGTTTACTTTGCATCTTTATCATAAAAATACCAAAAATATTATCTAATCATATCTATAAGATCTCACTCTCGTAAGTGACCGTGAAGGGATTGACAACCCCTTATCACGTTGGTTGCGAGGATTTATTTGTTTGTGTAGGTACGAGGGACTCGTGTGTGGCCTCCTACTGGATTGATACCTTGGTTCTCAAAAACTGAGGGAAATACTTACGCTACTCTGCTGCATCACCCTTTCCTCTTCAGGAGAAAACCAACGCAAGTGCTCAAGAGGTAGCAAGAAGGATTTTTGGCGCTGTTGCCGGGGAGGTCTACACAAAAGTCAACATACCAAGTACCCATCACAACCCTTATCTCCCGCATTATATTATTTGCCATTTGCCTCTCATTTTCCTCTCCCCCACTTCACCCTTGCCGTTTTATTCGCCCTCTCTCTCTATCCTCCCTCTCTTTCTCTATTTGCCTCTTTTTGCCCGTTCCTCGTTTGCTCGTGTGTCGGATTGCTTGCTTGTCGTTATGGCTAGTCCCCTATCTTCTCCATTATCTCCCGAGAATGAAGTTCTTAATTTTTAACAAAGGGAAGGAGAAAATTTAAAAGACGCTTGGTATAGGATTTGCAATGCTCAAAATAGATCTACCAGGAAGCAATCCACTTCCGTTCTTCTCCGGAATTTTTACGTAGGCACTACTCCTTGGTACAGATATATCCTTGATATCATTACTGGACGGAATTTCTTGGGTAGCCATACTTTTGATTCTTATAATGCTATGATAGATTTATTTGGCTTACCCCCTCTTATGATTAATGGAACTATGTAACTTTGGAGCATGTAATGCAAAAACTTGAAATTATTGAAAATAAAGTTGCTACCGTTGAGTTAATTGAAACTTTCGATAAAAAGATCCACAACCAAATTACCCAATATGGATCTAAAGTAGGAGTAACTTTGAAAAATATTAAAGAGAAGGAACCTATAGTTAATGAAAGAACAAATCATGATTCCACTAGAATCGATAAACTTGAGGGTATTATTACCAACTTGGGAACCACTTTTTCTTCCGTAAAGAATACTCCAAGTTCTCCAACTAAAAGTGCCAAGCTTATGTATGTTCCTAAAAATAAGGGTGACTCCTCTAGCAAGGAAACTGCGGATCTCAAATCTATGAGTATTCATCCTAATCTTTTTGCTATCATTAAGGCACCATTTGCTACTACTGATTTTTTCGATCTTGTGCCTAGAAGTTTGATTATTGATAAAAGGTAAGAAACTCCTAAAGGTGATAGATGTCTCATTAAAGAACTACCAACCAAAGATGGCAACACCTAGATCTATCCTTGCTGTTTATGCCTAGCTAGGGGCGTTAAATAATAGCGCTTGTTGGGAGGCAAGCCAATTTTATTTTTATTCCTTGCTTTTTGATCCTGTTTAGTAATAAATAATTTATCTAGCCTCTGTTTTGGTTGTGTTTTTTGTGTTTAATTAGTGTTTGTGCCAAGTAGAACCATTGGGAAGACTTGGGGAAAGTCTTGTTAATCTTGCTGTAAAAAACAGAAACTTTAGCGCTCACGAGAACTGCTTCCATTTTTATTTGGAAAGTGATATTTAGTTAATTATTTTTGCAGATGATTAATAGATAAATTACTCACTTCCATCAATTTATTTTAGAATTTTTGGGGTTCCAGATCTTTCGTTAGCTACAGATTACTACAGACTGTTCTGTTTTGACAGATACTGTTTTTCATGTGTTGTTTGCTTATTTTGATGAATCTATGGCTAGTAAAATAGTTTATAAACCATAGAGAAGTTGGAATACAGTAGGTTTAACACCAATATAAATAAAGAATGAGTTCATTACATTACCTTGAAGTGGTTTTTTGTTTTCTTTCGCTAACGGAGCTCACGAGATTTTCTACTTGAAGTTTTGTGTTGTGAAGTTTTCAAGTTTTGGGTAAAGATTTGATGGATTATGGAACAAGGAGTGACAAGAGCCTAAGCTTGGGGATGCCCATGGCACTCACAAGATAATCTAAGGACACCTAAAAGCCAAAGCTTGGGGATGCCCCGGAAGGCATCCCCTCTTTCGTCTACTTCTATCAGTAACTTTACTTGGAGCTATATTTTTATTTACCACATGATATGTGTTTTGCTTGGAGCGTCTTGTATTATTTGAGTCTTTATTTGTTAGTTTTCCACAATCATCATTGCTGCACACACCTTTTTGAGAGACACACACATGATTCGGAAATTATTAGAATACTCTATGTGCTTCACTTATATCTTTTAAGTTATATAGTTTTTGCTCTAGTGCTTCACTTATATCTTTTAGAGCATGGTGGTAGATTTGTTTTATAGAAACCATTGTTCTCTCATGCTTCACTTAGATTATTTTTGAGAGTCCTAAAAAACAGCATGGTAATTTGCTTCAATTATTTGAGGCATTCAAGATTAATAAATAAAAAATTTTATGAGTGTGTTGAATACTATGAGAAGTTTGAAGCTTGATAATTGTTTTGAGATATGGAGATGGTGATATTCGAGCCGTGCTAGTTGCGTAGTTTTGAATTTGAGAAATGCTTGGTTGAAGTTTGTGATTCTCGGAGCATGCACGTATGGTGAACCGTTATGTTAAGAAGTCGGAGCATGATGTATTTGTTGATTGTCCTCCTTATGAGTGGCGGTCGGGGACGAGCGATGGTCTTTTCCTACCAATCTATCCCCCTAGGAGCATGCGCGTAGTACTTTGCTTCGATAACTAATAGATTTTTGCAATAAGTATGTGAGTTCTTTGTGACTAATGTTGAGTCCATGGATTATACACACTCTCACCCTTCCACCATTGCTAGCCTCTCTAATACCGCACACCTTTTGCCGGTATCATATACCCACCATATACCTTCCTCAAAACAGCTACCATACCTACCTATCATGGCATTTCCATAGCCATTTCGAGATATATTGCCATGCAACTTTCCACTATTCTGTTTATCATGACACGCTCGATCATTGTCATATTGCTTTGCATGATCATGTAGTTGACATTTTAGTTGTGGCAAAGCCACCGTTCATAATTCTTTCATATAAGTCACTCACGCATCATTGCTATCCCGGTACACCACCGGAGGCATTCATATAGAGTCATACTTTGTTCTAGTATCGAGTTGTAAATAAATAGAAGTGTGATGATCATCATTCATAGAGTATTGTCCCAAAAAAAGGCCAAATAAAAAAAGAAGGCCCAAAAAAAGGGGCAATACTACTATCCTTTTTCCACACTTGTGCTTCAAAGTAGCACCATGATCTTCATAATAGAGAGTCTCCTATGTTATCACTTTCATATACTAGTGGGAATTTTTCATTATAGAACTTGGCTTGTATATTCCAACGATGGGCTTTCTCAAAATGCCCTAGGTCTTCGTGAGCAAGCAAGTTGGATGCACACCCACTTAGTTTATTTTTGTTGAGCTTTCATATATTTATAGCTCTAGTGCATCCGTTGCATGGCAATCCCTACTCACTCACATTGATATCTATTGATGGGCATCTCCATAGCCCGTTGATAGGCCTAGTTGATGTGAGACTATCTTATCCCTTTTTGTCTCCTCCACAACCACCATTCTATTCCACCTATAGTTTTATGTCCATGGCTCACGCTCATGTATTGCGTGAAGATTGAAAAAGTTTGAGAACATTAAAAGTATGAAACAATTGCTTGGCTTGTGATCGGGGTTGTGCATGATTTGAATACTTTGTGTGGTGAAGATGGAGCATAGCCAGACTATATGATTTTGTAGGGATAACTTTCTTTGGCCATGTTATTTTGAAGAGACATAATTGCTTAGTTAGTATGCTTGAAGTATTATTATTTCTATGTCAATATTAAACTTTTGTCTTGAATCTTCCGGATCTGAATATTCATACCACAATTAAGAGAATTGCATTGAAATTATGCCAAGTAGCATTCCACATCAAAAATTCTGTTTTTATCATTTACCTACTCGAGGACGAGTAGGAATTAAGCTTGGGGATGCTTGATATGTCTCTAGCGTATCTATAATTTTTGATTGTTCCATGCTATATTATATTCTGTTTTGGACATTATTGGGCTTTATTATACAATTTTATATTATTTTTGATACTAAGCTATTAACCGGAGGCCCAGCCCAGAATTACTATTTTTTTGACTATTTTAGGGTTTCACAGAAAAAGAATATCAAACAGAGTCCAAACGGAATGAAACCTTCGAAACGTGATTTTCGGAAAAAAAAAACATGATCCAGAGGACTTGGACCCTACGTCAAGACATCAACCAGGAGGCCACGAGGTAGCGGGGTGCGCCTACCCCCCTGGGCGCGCCCTCCACCCTCGTGGCCCCCCCTGTTGCTCCACCGACGTACTCATTCCTCCTATATATACCTATGTACCCCCAAACTACCAGATACTGAGCCAAAACCCTAATTCCAACGCCGTAACTTTCTGTATCCATAAGATCCCATCTTGGGGCCTGTTCCGGAGCTCCGACGGAGGGGGCATTGATCACGAAGGGCTTCTACATAACACCATAGCCCTTCCGATGAAGTGTGAGTAGTTTACCTCAGACCTACGGGTCCATAGTTATTAGCTAGATGGCTTCTTCTCTCTTTTTGGATCTCAATACAAAGTTCTCCCCCTCTCTTGTGGAGATCGATTCGATGTAATCTTCTTTTGCGGTGTGTTTGTTGAGACCGATGAATTGTGGGTTTATGATCAAGTTTATCTATGAACAAATTTGAATCTCCTCTGAATTCTTTTATGTATGATTGGTTATCTTTGCAAGTCTCTTTGAATTATCAGTTTGGTTTGGCCTACTAGATTGATCTTTCTTGCAATGGGAGAAGTGCTTAGCTTTGGGTTCAATCTTGCGGTGTCCTTTCCCAGTGACAGTAGGGGCAGCAAGGCACGTATTGTATTGTTGCCATCGAGGATAACAAGATGCGGTTTATTTCATATTGCATGAGTTTATCCCTCTACATCATGTCATCTTGCTTAAAGCGTTACTCTGTTCTCTTGAACTTAATACTCTAGATGCATGCTGGATAGTGGTCGATGTGTGGAGTAATAGTAGTAGATGCAGGCAGGAGTCGGTCTACTTGTCTCGGACGTGATGCCTATATACATGATCATACCTAGATATTCTCATAACTATGCTCAATTCTGTCAATTGCTCAACAGTAATTTGTTTACCCACCGTGAATACTTATGCTCTCGAGAGAAGCCACTAGTGAAACCTATGGCCCCGGGTCTATCTTCCATCATATTAATCTTCCAATACTTAGTTATTTTTATTGCCTTTTATTTTACTTTGCATCTTTATCATAAAAACACCAAAAATATTATCTTATCATATCTATCAGATCTCACTCTCGTAAGTGACCGTGTAGGGATTGACAACCCCTTATCGCGTTGGTTGCGACGATTTATTTGTTTATGTAGATACGAGGGACTCGTGCGTGGCCTCCTACTGTATTGATACCTTGGTTCTCAAAAACTGAGGGAAATACTTACGCTACTCTGCTGCATCACCCTTTCCTCTTCAAGGGAAAACCAACGCAAGTGCTCAAGAGGTAGCAATTCTAAATTTTTAAAATGGGAGAATGACTCTGGAGAGGCATCATAATTTCAAGGGAAATTCAATGAATGAATGAATGCAGTTGCCCCATGTGTGGTACTGAATTTGCCATGCCCGTTTCACTGAATCTGCCATTCCTTTTGCACTGAATCTGCCATGTTAATTCTACTGAATATGCCATGTTATTTATACTGAAATCTGCTATCGCGTAGATTTCTGTTTTTAGTCAACGCATTTTAGTCCACACGTACTGTATTGTGTGCAAACTATGAAAAACAAGTTGGAACGATCGCGTGCAAAAAAAGCAAGGTTTCGGCTGCTTATGAACTACCATGCTAACTGATACAGTTAGCAATGCAAAAAGAACAAAAGCCAAACGAAAAAGGACGAAAACTTTCACTAACCGTGTCTGATCAACTACATTTGCCATGTTTTCAGACATCATAGACGCATTCAAAACACCAAACTGGTACTACCAACCACGAACACATAATAATACTGAAAAACATAAACGTATCTGCTGTCACACCTAAGTAGGTTCACATCCACACATATATTACAAAAATATTCAATGTCGCTCACACGCCACCACTATATAATAGGCTACAGGGAGATGCAGTCATAACATAGTACACGAACATAGTTTTGAAAGAACAAGGTAATACCTTACATTCCTCGGCAACAGAATGTAGGGTAGTACCAGTTCGGTATGGAGCAGCACGTGATCACTTGTAGTTCTTGTTGGCTTTCTTGACAGCTTCCTCTATGAACTCTCGTGTGTTGGGCCACGTGTTGAAATCTTCATTCATCAACCAGTTCCATGTGTATATTTTATGGAGCTCAACGATCATTGCAGCTGTGACGACAGGGACCCGTCGGCCTTCCTACTTTGCAAGGTATTCCAGCATGTGAAAGCCGCAGTCGTACCTATAAAAAAGAAAAGAATCAGGTCAACTCAAGAGAACAAGAAAAAAATCCTAAACTTCAATGCATAGGTGTCAAAAAAGGTTTACGGTTGGTGATGACGGCACATGAAAAAAAGGGTAATTACTGGTTTCCCTGCTTCGTAGTCGCGACATACTCGATTGGAAAATGACCGATCTGGACCCTTGAGTTTTCATAGTGACAGTTCCATGTCTCTTTGAGGTTGTTGATGAAGAATTCAGCGTGTGTAGTAAGGTCTGCATCATCTCCTAAACACATTGAATCAAGCACCTCAAAACGTTGGTTCTTCAGGTCAAGGCAAATCGCGTAGTGGTGACCACACTTGTCATCTGGGTTGTCTGGTGCAAGTTCCTGGAACATGGGGAACATGACCTACAAGTAAAATAAATGAAAGAAAAAGCAGAGTTCACATCAAAAATAGAAATGATGTAGTTTGAAAAATGATGTGTAAAGATATTGCCGAATGCAATGAGAGTTGCATGAATGACAGACCAGCGAGTGTCCATAAAATGCGCCCGCAAAGAATGTGTATTTGCCATGTTTAATTAAAAGAAGTTCCCATCCATGTATGAACAAGTTGCCAACTATTTTAATTGAAATTGCCACATAAGTTGTATTAAAAAACAGTCAAACTTATTTTACATGGCAGCTGTTGCCACATGAAACATCTATCACAAAAAGCTGTATGTAGCCCGCATGTGAAAGCATAGCTACTGACAAAGCATAGCATGGGACAAAAAATATGTGCAAACAAGGAGGGAACACTCACACATTTCTTCATTGTGAGCTTGAAATCACCATGCGCAGCAAAATGCTTCCTCAGGATTTTGTGGTGGAAGTCACCATCCCATATTTTGCAGGTCACGTTGTACTGCATGATCATTTTTTCGGGAGACATATCCATATGCCCGTTGATGAAGTCAATCCCACACGCAACTACATTCTTCGAAATTTTGCCAAGTTTCCTCACGGACTCGGCAAGATCACTTAGGTCAACGTACGTCGCATCGCATTGTATGATCTTGGTTCTGTCCAAACATGAGCTGTATGAAAATGATATAACATGAAAGAATCATGTCTACTAAGTAAAAAAAGAAATAAATCATAAACAGAGCATCTATAGAATAGCAAAAAGGAAGAAAAGTAAAGAAGAAAGCAAATGAGGGGTTATGCGGTGTGATCATTACGCTTTCAGCTCCTTCATGTACTTGCTGTTGGGCCTCGCATTTCCAAAGCGCTTGACAATATCGTATAGCTGGTTCTGATCCTTTGTGGCCTTGACTTCTAGCTCATAGTCATCCGCGGGTGGTGCGTGAATTACCCTATGCTGCCTCACAAAACCAGGGGTGGCACTTCTAATGGTATGCTCAGATACTGACTCAGTAGGCATGTTAGAACTTGATTGCCCCTGACCCCGTGACGACCTACTTTTCAATGCTTCCTCCTCAATCCTACGGTAAGCTTCATCAAGCGACGGCGTAATCTCCTCAGGGGTGGCTGCAATGATAAAAAAAGTGGGTTAGGATACCTGGGAAATAAATCAAGTTAATTGTGCAAAGAAAGGGTGTAGAATGTGAAATGTAGGTGCAAAAAGTAGGGAGTTTCCATGTGGAGGCAACTACAATTGCCAGGTGTAATGCACTGGAGTTGCCATGTGGCAACAACTACAGTTGCCATGTGGGTTAAACTGTAGTTGCCATGTTGTATCAACTCCAGTTGCCATGTGCTTGCCGAATGGAAAATGCAACATGGCAACAAAATATAGGTGACGTAGTGTAGCAAATCCAGTTGCCATGTTCATCAGATAACATTTGCCATCAACAGTGAGAAGCCAACAAAATCTTGGGACAAAATTCAGACTAAAAAAATGTGTACAATAAAATGATAAACGCAGAAAAATGTACCTTCCACAATGTACCTTTCACAGCCTTCCTGCCCTCAGGCATTGGCTGCGCCATCATTGGGGCCATGCCTGCCGGGAAAGCAAAGGCAACTGGCATAGGATCGTGCACCACTGGTACATCTTGAATGATGCCAAGGCTAAAGCTCGGTGGGGTGAATGCCATTGGGTTCCTCTCCTGCCTACTAGCCGGACCACGAACAACTTGTTGGGCAGAATCTAGGGGTGAAAGATCAAAAACATTTCTGCCTCGTCTGCTGCAGAATCATCAGGCTTATTGGTAGGGTGGGGCGTGTTGTCAGCGGTATCAGTCACAACTTTCTTGCCAATCTTCTTGTTTGGACTGTAGGGGACACCAATGTTGACTAGGAGCTTAGAAGTGCGCATATTTAAGCTGGGGTCCTCCACAGCGGGTAAAGACGCAGTCTGCTCCGGACGTTCACCTCCGTCAGTCATGCCCGGCTTGCCACCTATGTCAGTTGTACTACGGTCTTCCGTTTTCTCCATAATGTTGCTTTTGGCATGTGGTGGGAACAGTGTGGATGCAAGCACATAACCAGAGTCATCTCTGCTGCTCCTAGCTACAGCTGGCGTGTTGGGTATGTCTGCAGTTTGCTTGCGGGGGCTACGACGCCTAGGTGGAAGACCAGCTCGCGAAACGGTCGCCTTAGCAACCTCTGGACCACCAGAAGCTGGAGCTGTTGTGCCAAGACTCTCACCTGTGGATGGCATATCATTCTGAATTGCCGCCTCAGCCCCTTCTTTCGTGGACCCAGAAGTGCCACCACTCACGCGCTTGGAATCCGTATTAGATGAGCGGGAATCTTCCTTGCTTAGGTTGATCTCGGGGGCGTCCACTTCAACACTTGCTGATCGGGTGGCATGGCTTACAGCAGCATCCTTCATTGCCAGCAGAGTGGGCAATATCTCAGCAGTCCTGGCAGATACTGACTCATCACTCCCAAATGTGCGGATGCCTGTTGTTGTAGCCTGCACATCTGCAACCGGCGTGGATGGTCGGCCGCTTGCATCTAGTGGGAACAGTGGATGGTGCAGCAGCTGTCTTGTCGACTGACACCTCATGAACATTTGAGTTGCCACCTATCGACAGCTTCGAGTGAATGCGTTCGAGTGGGTCTCTGGGGCTCTGCTTGGTCACGCGTGTGGTAGTCTTCTTCACCCCGCAAAAAAAGCACATGAACAGTGTTAAAAATGAAGAAAAATAGTTTCCATGGTAGCCATCTTGTAAAAATGAAAAAATGTGTGATGTGTTAGAGCTACCATTTCAGAACTAGGTATGGGTGAGCACACAAGACAATGTAGAATAAGAATTGCCATGTAAGGGGAATAAGAATTGCCATGTGGCCTAGCTAGCAGTTGCCATGTAAGTGGAATAAGAATTGCCATGTGGCCTAGCTAGCAGTTGCCATGCAGAACAAACAGAAGTTGCCATGCAGTAAAAAAAGATCATGAGAAAACAGCAGTTGCCACTAAAAAGGTGTATATTATGTACAATGCATCAGGCAAAAATGTAGCACTATGACAATGAAAAACAGGGATAACCTACTTCTTGACTGTCTTCCTCACGTCTACCAACACGACATGATCCTCGGTGTTGGACGTCGACGTACGAGGAGACGACCTAATGGAAGGGGTGTCACCAGCAATGGTGGCACCCTTGTTTAATCGGGCAGAAACACGGGTTGGCGTTGGGGCTTGTTTCTTTATAACTGCTCGTCCACCAGTTGTCGCCTCACTGCACATATAAAGAGATGGCAAAAAAGGTACCAAGTGTCAGACACGAAAATCGTTGCGACACTCAGCAAACAAATGAAAAAAGGGTCGGTCTTTTAAAAAGGAGAGACAAACAAAACAGTAAATAGATGTCGAACCTCCTCCTAGCAGCTAAGGGATCGGTCTTAGACCTCTTGCCAGCAGAGCCCTACCCCTCTTTGAGGGCGACACCCCCTTGTCTCTCGCAACTATCTGGTCTTTGACTTTCTCCGGTGGGGGGGGCATCTGGTGCAGCCTTGTCTTTCTTACCGCCTGCACGAACTTCAACATCTTCATCATCATCGGGTTCATGTTGCACGTTCTCCATGTCATCATCATCATCCTTGTCGAGACCAGCATCTCCATCTAGATCATCTTGCATGTCAGGAAGCTCCTAGGAGCTGTTGTAGTCGTACCGGCCACGACAACTGGTTGGCCGATGTGTCCGTTCTGCAACGAATGGAGTGAACTGCCTCGCAACCGCATCGCTGTCCGAGCCATTAAGGGACGTCCAACCCTCAACCAACTTCCCGAGCAAGCCGGTCATTCCGGAAGCAAACTTCCCAATTAGATGCTCAATAGGTGCCCTCGCCTGTGCACGAAACAAGAAAGTAACATTAACAAACCATATTAGAGGCACGTGCACAAGATCAAAATAAACCAAAACAACCATAGAGATATATCAAAAAAGAATAATAAAGAGAAAAACAACTTGAAAAAACAAAAATAAAAATCCTTGATTACCTCAACAGGACAAGACAGAGCTGAGTGCACGTCCATCCACTTGCCAAAGTTTTGAGGCCCACCAAACATGCTGTAGTCTATAGCATGCTTGGCCATCAGCTGGAAATCATGAAAAATAGCTAGGATGTAAGAAAGAGAATAAGGAACACTAACTAACGGTTCATGTATTGCAAAAAAGAGGGAGATAATAGAAGTTTCAACACGGATGGCAGAGTTGCCATGTGGCGTCAAACATGGGTGGCATGCGTAGACAGTCATGGCTAACAAGGTATTCATCTCTTGTTAGCCTCAAATGGTTGTCGTAGGGGGTATTTTTTCATATGTTATGCAGCATCGAAAATTGAAAAATGCCGTGCAAAAAGAAAGGAGGCAGAACTAACCTGTAGTTTCCCATATTTCGTATCAGTTATCTTGTCTGCGGCGAGCACAGCCTTGACAACATTGTACGTCCATGCCAAGACAGCAAACTTATGTGGAGGCGGCGGGCCTCCTATCCCAGTAAAATCAACGGTGGACAGATCAAGATGATCCACGTACATGAGCTGGTGTACACAATTTGAAAGAAAAATATGTCAGTTGTCATCATCCTATGTTGAAAAAAAGTAGCTAATGCATATTCCTTCAGTCAGCAAGTTGAATGGGATGAAAGAAATAAAGAGTTGCCATCTATCTGTGTTAGTTGCCACATGTTGTGTTGGCAGTTGCCACCCTGTTATAATGATACTTGCCAGAAGGTCAACATCATGATTGCCATGCATATTGTATAAACAGAGAGTGGATGTATGAAATGAACATCTTTTGTGTGTGTGCTGTTGAAAAATGCTATTGCCTTGAAGGCAGCAACCACAGATGCCATGGATCAAACAGAAGTCGCCTTCACACGTAAAGAAAATCACATAAAAACAAATGAAAAACAAAACGGGTTGCGATGCATGATGTTGTACGGTTCACACTAATCAACAGCACACATGTTTCATTTGGGAAAACATTCAACATGGTAAGAGTGTTTGCAAAGGAGTAGGCAAAAAATACCATTAAATGGAGTCGACAACCCTTCTGGAACATCTTGTTTGAGAATGCGTCATGTAGGAAGTCCGCGATGAATTTACACCAATTCATGTTTTTCACGTCTTTCATCTTCGCCTGCACGACACAAATTTCAGGACAAGAAGTTGCCGCGTCAGCATTCAAAAATGAGGAAAACATCAAAAAACTGGCAATGACTAGCTTACAGACGACATCAGAGTCAACAGATTGAAGGAAGAAAGGAGTAGAGATAGATCATTCACCAGGATGGGGAAGCACTTGTTGCTTGGGCGAAGAGAAGTGGTAGGTGCAAAAACAACTGATATCAGGTACATTAGGAGCTTCATCTTAAAAACCTCGCCATGAGTTTTCATGCCCTCCAGCGAAGTTGCCAGCACAGTCGTGTTCGGCATGGATGCCATCCCAGGAAACAAACTGGCAAACAACGTTTCCTCATTCTTATTATTGACCTCATATGGGACTTTGATTTCTCCACGGGGCACACCCATAGTGTAGAACACGGATTCCTCGTCCAACGACTGTCTTCCACGTCCTGGAATCACAAATTCCCTAGAGGCAGGATCGTAAGTCTCACCGAGCCAGTCGCATACAGGGTTCAATAGGTTCTTGCACCGAACATCCATCAGAGCCTGCATCCCCATCTCAGCAGCAGCTCCCTTCTGCTCGTCAGTAAAGCCCTCAGTCAGTATAGTCAGGCGTTCTTGCGAAGCCCTATTGCGACAACGTTTCTTCTTCTGCATAACAGACAAATGATGATTTGTTGCCATGTTTCAGTATCATGAAAATTTAGTTCCTAACAGACGATTGCAAACTCAATGTGACATTCAAAAACATATGGGGGGTGGAAAGTTACCTCATCGCCATCTTTTGTCTGTCCAGTTGCGTGATTCTATTGCGGTAACTCCATGAAATCATCATCATCGTCTTGATGAGCGCCGCGAGCCATTGTGCTAAGGTAAGAATAGAACAAAATGTCAGGGTGAAATGAACTTATGAAGGAAGCAGTTGCCACCTAACAGAATGTACTTGCCACATGGGCTCAAATGAAAGTGGCAAAACGATTAGGAAAATATCATAGGAACACCCACACCCCCTATGATTGTCCAACAAGAAATGTGGCAACTAAACACATTGGCTTCATTTGAAAAATGTACAGAACATAAGGCACTTACACAAATGTTCAAGTTGCCATGTTAGCACAAGAAAGTACAGAGAAAGGCACACATCTTCAAACTGCACAAACAAATAATGTGGCAACTCACACGCTGCCCTCATATAAAAATGAGTTGCCATATGTTCACAGGCAAATGTCCTAGGTTGAAATTGCCATGTTAAAATGCAAGACAATTCAAAAAGTGCTGAAAACATCCACTAAACACACTGTAATGTGGCAATTCAAACACTGTCCTCATATTAAAAATGAGTTGCCATGTAATACAGCCAAATATGTTCAGATATCACAAGTCAGCATGGCAAAACACAAAAATGAGTCTATGGTACAGTGAATTTGCCACATTATCCTGCCTACAGCATGGCAACAGACATAGTGTGATCACAAAATTAGTTGCCACATGAAAAAGCATATCTGTGGCGACTGACACAATTGATCAGGAAATTAGTTGCCATCCAGTGCACAATAGTTGCTGAAACTGCCATGTGGAAAAAATGAGTCTATGGTACAGTGAATTTGCCACATTATCCTGCCTACAACATGACAACAGACATAGTGTGATCACAAAATTAGTTGCCACATGAAAAGCATATCTGTGGCAACTGATACAGTTGATCAGGAAATTAGTTGCCATCCAGTGCAAATAGTTGCTGAAACTGCCATGGCTGCCTTTATACTACACTTTGAAATACAACTACCTAGATCTAGGGTTCATTGGCAACTATCATAACCTGAAATTGAACACCGAAAAACTTCCTCCACTGATCGCAAATAGCAATTCGAGACAATTCATAAACTAACATATGCACAAACGCCGGCTCAATTGCAAGGCAGAACCAGGATGTGGCTGCGGACAGGCCGAGCCACACCGGCATGACTGCCACCGCGGTGGCGACGAAAACTGCGCAATGCCACCAAAAATGGCAAGCACGGGACTCCGCCGCCGACGGGAACGCCGGAGCACCGCGAATCCGCCGGAATCTCGGTGAATCTTGAGCGGAAAATTGGCCACAGATGGGGGAGAGGGAATGCGTGCAAGGAATGTGAGCGTGGGGAGGAGCATTACCTTCAATCTGCGGGGCACTCCGGCGAAGATGCTCCGGTCTGGCGAGCCCCACCGACAGTCGCGAATGCCGTCGACTCTTCCGCCTCCGCTGCCGCCTTCTCCTCTCGGCTTCTCCTCCAATCGACTGAACTATTATGTGGTTGGGAGAGTAATGAAGTGGAGCGAGTAAATGGAACCGCGAGGGGAGGGGGACGAAGTGCGAGATGTGGTTGACGGCAACCACAGGCGGGCGTGGCGTGCGGGCACCGAGCAGTTCCACCGCACGCCCCCGAGTGGCAACCGTTGACCGCAGAGAGGAAACCGGCGTGTGGGCGAACTCTCACACATGCCACACACATGAGGTGTCCTACGTGGCACACAAAACCACCCATTTCGTGCCAAGATTCGTGCATAAGTGACTGGATGGCGATGGAGGTGTGTGGGTTAGTTGGCTAACGCCCACACGTGTGGGCGTTAGTGTTTCCGCTATCTTTATTAATCAATGATCAACTGTTACAATGATTGCTCCTCGTCTATTTATATAGGGGTAAAGGGTCAAGGGATAAGTACCCACTTAATGTAAAGTGTTGAACCGGGAGGGGCTATCCCGTGCGCCTCGCACAATAGCCGCCGCCACCCTTCGTGGTGGACCCGGTTTCCTAACACTCCCCCTTGGGTAATTATCCGTATATCCATGCCTCAAAACTCTGAAAAACCCAGTGGGAAAAAATATGAAGAAAGAGCACACTATATACGTTGTTGTATTGCACGAATTGCCTCGTCAAAAACCTCGTGTGAGAAACATCAGATAAATTCACTCAAGGGAAAAAGAGTACAATCCACTCAACCATCAAGTTGAGTACCGTTATCAAGATTTTAATGACGAGTTTGTGAAGTTCCCCCCCTGAACCTTGCATCTCTCTAAGTCTCATCATACCGATTCCACGCACACACCTCTCTAAGTTGATGCCGGTAATGATTTAGTGAACATATCAGCAAGATTGTCACAGGACTTAGTATGCAAAACTCCCACCTTGTTCAACTGCTGCAGCTCATGTGCATAGAAGAACTTGAGAATAATATGCTTTGTGAGGTTACTCTTCACATAACCCATTTGGACTTGTGGAACACAAGCAGCATTATCTTCATAGATAATGGTAGGGGTCTGTACGGTGTTCAACCCACATGTCTGCTGAATGTGGCCGATCATCCGCCCAAGCGATACACACTCTTTTGACGCTTCGAATAGTGCCATGATTTCCGAGTGGTTCATGGAAGTCAACACAAGAGTTTGCTTGGACGATTTCCAGGAAAACGCAGTTCCACCACAAAGGAAAACATATCCAGTCTGTGATTTGCAATCATGCGGGTCCGGAAGGTACCCAGCATCGGCATAGCCTATAATAGATAGGTCTTGACTTCTTTTATAAAACAGACCAAAATCTTTGGTCCCTTGCAGGTAATGGAAGATGTCCTTGACACCTTTCCAATGTCTCTTGGTAGGTTCAAAATTGTACCTAGCAAGAAAACTGACGGCGAACGCAATGTCTGTCCGTGTACAATTTGAGAGGTACATGAGTGCTCCAACTGCACTCAGGTAAGGAACCTCTGGTCCCAGAGTTTCCTCCCCCTCTTCCTTTAGCCTGAACGGGTCCTTGTCTGGCTGTAAAGATCTTCCGACCATCAGGGTCATAGAAGGATATGCCTTATCAAAATCAAATCTTTCCAACACCTTCTGAGTGTAGGCCGACTGGTGCACTAGAATCCCATCAGGGGAATGTTCAAGTTGCAGACCTAGACAGAACTTGGTTTTACCCAAATCCTTCATCTCGAATTCCGACATCAGGTAGGAACTCGCTTCCTCAATATCCTCAGGCGTACCGATTATGTTTAAATCGTCCACGTACACCGAGATTATACAGAATCCATCTTAGGATCGTCGTATAAAAACACATGGGCAATCTTTATTGCTCATGTAGCCCTTCTGATGAAGGAAATCACTTAAGCGATTGTACCACATTCTACCAGACTATCTGAGTCCGTACAATGCCTTTTGAAGTTGAACACTGTATAGACTCCTGTTTGCTCTATCATGGTTCGGAACAGGGATACCTTCTAGAACCTTCATGTATATGTTCGAATCCAAGTTAACATACAGGTAAGCAGTGACAACATCCATTAGTTTCATTTTCAAGCCCATGTTTACTGCCATTGAGATCAAGTATCTAAAGGTAACACCATCCATGAATGGGGAATAAGTCTCCTCAAAATCGACACCTGGTCATTGAGTGAACCCTTGAGCGACGAGCCTTGCTTTGTCTCGTACTACCTTATTATTTTCATCTCTCTTTCGAGCAAAAGCCCACCTCTGGCCAACAGGGCGAATGCGGGGAGGAGTTCGACAAACTGGTCCGAACGCCTTCTGAGGGAGTCCTGGATTAGGGGGTGTTCGGGTAGCCGGACTATACCTTCAGCCGAACTCCAGGACTATGAAGATACAAGATTGAAGACTCCGTCCCGTGTCCGGATGGGACTTTCCTTGGCGTGGAAGGCAAGCTTGGCGATGCGGATATTCAAGATCTCCTACCATTGTAACCGACTTTGTGTAACCCTAACCCTCTCCGGTGTCTATATAAACCGGAGGGTTTTAGTCCGTAGGACAACTTCATCATACAACAATCATACCATAGGCTAGCTTTTAGGGTTTAGCCTCCTTGATCTCGTGGTAGATCCACTCTTATACTACCCATATCATCAATATTAATCAAGCAGGACGTAGGGTTTTACCTCCATCAAGAGGGCCCGAACCTAGGTAAAACATTGTGTCCCTTGTCTCCTGTTACCATCCGGCCTAGACGCACAGTTCGGGACCCCCTACCCGAGATCTGCCGGTTTTGACACCGACATTGGTGCTTTCATTGAGAGTTCCTCTGTGTCGTCGCTTTCAAGCCCGATGGCTTCTTCGATCATCAACCACGATGCAGTCCAGGGCGAGACTTTTCTCCCCGGACAAATCTTCGTCTTCGGCGGCTTCGCACTGCGGGCCAACTCGCTTGGTCACCTTGAGCAGATCGAAAGTTACGCCCCTGGCCATCAGGTCAGGTTTGGAAGCCTAAACTACACGGCTGACATCCGCGGGGACTTGATCTTCGATGGATTCGAGCCACAGCCAAGCGTGCCGCACTGTCTCGATGGGCATGATATAGCTCTGCCGCCGAACAGCGCCTTGGAGGCCGCACACGCATCGGTTCCGACCATTGATTCGGAGCCCACTGCGCCAATCGAGGATCAGCGGTTGGACGCTGCCTCAGGGGCTGCGATCTCAGAGGCGATCGAGCCGAACTCCAGCCTCGCACTCCGCATGGCCCGTGACTCCGAGGAGCCGGATTCCTCTCCGAACTCCGAGCCCCCCGCGCCCGAATCCGATTGGGCGCCGATAATGGAGTTCACCGCCACGGACATCTTTCAGCACTCGCCCTTCGGCGACATCCTGAATTCTCTAAAGTCTCTCTCTTTATTAGGAGAGCCTTGGTCGGACTACGGTCAGCAAGGTTGGGATACGGACGATGAAGAAATTCAAAACCCACCCACCACCCACTTCGTAGCCACTGCCGACGACTTAACCGACATGCTTGACTTCGACTCCGAAGACATCGACGGCATGGACGACGATGTAGGAGACGAACAAGAACCAGCACCTGTAGGGCGTTGGAAGGCCACCTCATCATATGACATATATATGGTGGACACTCCAAAGGATGGAGATGGCGATGGAACAGCGGTGGACGATACCTCTAAGAAACAGCCCAAGCGCCGGCGTCAGCGGCGCCGCTCTAAATCCCACCAAAGCAAAAACGGTGATTCTGGCACGGGAGATAATACTACTCCGGATAGCACCGAAGAACACCCCCTCCAGCAAAATTCGGCACAGGAGGACAGAGAAGCCAGCCCTCACGAGAGGGCGGCGGACCAAGAGGTTGAGGACGATAATTATACGCCTCCCTCCGAAGACAAGGCAAGCCTCGACGACGACGAGTTCGTCGTGCCAGAGGATCTTGCCGAACAAGAGCGTTTTAAACGCAGGCTCATGGCCACGGCAAGCAGCCTCAAGAAAAAGCGGCAACATCTTAGAGCTGATCAAGATTTGCTAGCTGATAGATGGACTGAAGTCCTTGCGGCCGAAGAGTATGAACTCGAACGCCCCTCCAAGAGTTACCCAAACCGCAGGCTGCTACCTCGACTAGAGGAGGAAGCACCTACATCACCAGCGCATGACATGGCCGACCGGCCACCTCGTGGCCGCGACAGAGAGGCCTCTTGGCCCTCCACTCAAGCCATGCCCCGGCACCGCGTCAAGCATACTAAGGCATGGGAAAATGCGCCCGACCTGTGCGACATCCTGGAGGACAAGGCAAGGCAAACAAGATCGATCTACGGATCGCGCAGGCGCCCCACGGCACGTGACGGCGATCGTCACTCCGGACACAATGAATCCGGCCGGGCCAAACTCAACAGACAAAGCTCCTTCGAGCTGCGTCGTGATATAGCCCAATACAGAGGCGCCGCACACCCACTATGCTTCACAGATGAAGTAATGGATCATAAAATCCCTGAGGGTTTCAAACCCGTAAACATCGAATCGTACGATGGCACAACAGATACTGCGGTATGGATCGAGGATTATCTCCTTCATATCCACATAGCCCGTGGCGATGATCTACACGCCATCAAATACCTCCCACTCAAACTTAAGGGACCGGCCCGGCATTGGCTTAACAGCTTGCCAGCAAACTCAATCGGTTCTTGGGAGGACCTGGAAGCCGCATTCCTTGACAACTTCCAGGGCACTTATGTGCGACTACCGGACGCCGATGACCTAAGCCACATAATTCAGCAGCCAGAAGAATCGGCCAGGCAATTCTGGACACGGTTCCTAACAAAGAAAAACCAGATAGTCGACTGTCCGGACGCAGAGGCCTTAGCGGCCTTCAAGCATAATATCCGTGACGAGTGGCTGGCCCGGCACCTGGGACAGGAAAAGCCGAAATCTATGGCAGCCCTCACGACACTCATGACCTGCTTTTGCGCGGGAGAAGACAGCTGGCTAGCTCGCAGTAACAACTTAACCAAGAACACTGGTAATTCTAATACCAAGGACAAAAGTGACAGGTCGCGCCGGAACAAACAAAAGCGCCACGTTAACAATGATAGCAACGAGGATACGGTAGTTAATGCCGGATTCCGAGGCTACAAATCTGGTCAACGGAAACAGCCATTTAAAAGAAAAACTCAGGGCCCGTCCAGTTTGTACCGAATACTCGACCGCTTATGCCAGATACATGGCACCCCCGAAAAGCCAGCCAATCACACCAACAGGGATTGTTGGGTGTTCAAGCAGGCAGGCAAGTTAAGAGCCGAAAACAAAGACAAGGGGCTGCATAGCGACGACAAGGAGGAGCCCAGGCCGCCGAACAACAATGGACAGAAGGGATTCCCCCCACAAGTGCGGACGGTGAACATGATATACGCAACCCACATCCCCAAGAGGGAGCGGAAGCGTGCGTTACAGGACGTATATGCGATGGAGCCGGTCGCCCCAAAGTTCAACCCATGGTCCTCCTGCCCGATCACCTTCGATCGAAGGGACCACCCCACTAGCATCCGTCACGGCAGCTTCGCCGCATTGGTTCTAGACCCAATCATTGATGGACTTCATCTCAAAAGAGTCCTCATGGACGGCGGCAGCAGCCTGAACCTGCTTTACCAGGATACAGTGCGAAAGATGGGCATAGATCCCTCGAGGATCAAGCCCACCAAAACGACCTTTAAAGGCGTCATACCAGGTGTAGAAGCCAACTATACAGGCTCAGTTACACTGGAAGTGGTCTTCGGATCTCCGGATAACTTCCGAAGCGAGGAGTTAATCTTCGACATAGTCCCGTTCCGTAGTGGCTATCACGCACTGCTCGGGTGAACCACATTCGCAAAATTCAACGCGGTACCGCACTATGCATACCTCAAGCTCAAGATGCCAGGCCCTAGAGAAGTAATCACGGTCAATGGGAACACTGAACGCTCCCTCCGAACGGAGGAGCACACGGCAGCGCTCGCAGCAGAAGTACAAAGCAGCCTCTCTAGGCAGTTCTCCAGTTCGGCCTTCAAAAAGCCGGACACTGTCAAGCGCGCCCGGAGTACCCTACAACAAGACCGCCTGGCACGTTCCGAGCTAGCGTAGCAATGCGGCCCCAACCCTAGCCCTCGCGATATAGAGAAACCAGCGCTTCACGTACATAACTACGCTCTTGAAATACCATGGGCACAGGGGAAGGGGCACTATCACGGCACGCCCGAAATACGGCTTAAACCGCACCAGGGGCTGCCGGATTCCTTCTTTTTTTTCTCTTACTCTCAGGACTCCATACTTCGGACGACCCGTTCGGCAATTCAACTGCCGCACAAACGATGCAAGATCCAGGGAAGCAGACAAGCCACGCCGCATCATGGAACTCCCAGGTGGTCTCTATTGCGAGCACTATACCTGTTTTTTAATACAATTCCGCGGCCTGCCCCTGGCCAGGACATGTTAAATAGTCCAATTTATTTTGCTTATCGCACTATTTGTATCGTTCCGCTTTCATAGCAGCCTTTCTATAAACAATGCAGAGCTTTTTGTCTATTTTTTGCATTACCCTCTTTTTATATATATGTTTATTAATAACATGCTGCATCCGTACACTGTGGTACGGCAAAATACGCCAGGGGCTTCAATACCCATCAATATGGCGTGAGAAGTCCGTCCACTTTCACAAGTGTGGCACCCCGAACTTATAGCACTATATGCATCGGCTCCGAATCATGATTTGGGTCAATAGTTGGGTTTGCCCGGCTCCTATGTTTTGGTGCCTTACGTTCCGCTATATCGGCTAAGGTAGCACTAGGAGAACCACTCCGATTGTGCCCCAGTTGAGCTGGGCCGAGCACCTCAGTGGAGAAAGCTAAAACTGACTGTCATTATGAGGCGAGAGACCGGTCGCTGTTCGAGAGGTTTTTCGAGTCCTTAAAGGCTTATGCCGCTTCGAGTGAGGAACCGGCTTTGTCCGGCCAAGGCGTGGATAGCGCCCCGAACTCGGTCTTCCGAATACTAGGGGCTTCGCCAAAATTTAAAATTATAGAGTTCTATGGCTAAGTGAGAGTGTTCAAGCATTATAGTCCGATTGCCTTGTTCGTTGTGCTGACCGCCTCCCTCGACGGACCCAATCATGGGAAAAAGAGCGCTCAGGTTTATCCCGAACACCCCAGCACTAGTGGCATGGGGGCAGAAGCCGACGACTGGCCATCTCTCAATTTTTTGATAAACGGCCGCACAGAAAGTAATATTTTAAATTCAAGCATTGCTTAGCGCATATGAACAAGTTTTCAGCGCACAGGATAACACGAGCGAGTTCATTCAAAAATTACATCCTTGGTACATTCATCCGCCACAAGGCGGGCACCAGCAAGAACATCCTTGTAATAGTTCTCGGGCTTGCGATGCTCCTTCCCCGGCGGCGGCCCGTCCTTCACAAGCTTCTCACCGTCCAGCTTACCCCAGTGCACCTTTGCACGGGCAAGGGCCCTATGGGCACCTTCGATGCAGACGGAGCGCTTGATGACCTCGAGCCTTGGACAAGCCTCCACCAGCCGCTGCACTAGTCCGAAGTAGCTCCCAGGCAGGGCCTCTCCAGGCCACAGCCGAACTATGAAGCCCTTCAGGGCCTGTTCGTCCGCCTTGTGGAGCTCGACCAGCTGCTTCAGCTGGTCACTCAAGGGCACAGGGTGTCCGGCCTCAGCGTACTGAGACCAGAACACCTTCTCCGTCGAGCTTCCTTCCTCGGCTCGGTAGAATGCGGCGGCATCGAATACGCTGCGGGGAAGATCTGCGAATGCCCCTGGAGAGCTCCGGATTCGGGTAAGTAACAAGTAGTTTACTTTTATATGTCTGCTTTGCATATAGAATGCCTTACCCGCCGCTATCTTTTTCACCGCATCCAATTCCTGGAGGGCCTTCTAGGCTTCGGCCTTGGAAGATTTGGCAGTTTTAAGGGCCGCAGCAAGCTCGGACGCTCGCGTCTTCGAGTCGAGCTCCAAACTCTCATGTTTTTGCATGAGAGCCTGAAGCTCTTGCCGCACCTCACCGACCTGCGCCTCAAATTTCTCCCACTCGACGCGCTCCGTGGCCTCTTTCTTCTCGGCCTCGGACAACGCCTGCTTGAGGGTCGCCACCTCAGTTGTGGCCCCTACAATAAGCAGTATACTCCTGTCATTTTTTGCAATTGCGCCTTCCTATAGGCATTTTTTCTATAAGGTATCTCTTACCTTCTTTCTCCTCGAGCTGCCGTTTGGCAAGGCCGAGCTCTTGCTCGGTCCGCTCGAGGCCCTGCTTCAGGGCACCCACCTCCGCAGTCAGTGCGGCGGTGGCCAGCAGCGAAGCCTGCATACATATATTGACTCCTTTTTAGTTAGACTCCTGCGATATTTAATAGATCCTCTATTCGGCTTTTCTTTCCGAATGCCAAACAGAGCATCAGGGGCTACTGTCTATACGGTAATATTTTTACATATTTTTACTTACCTCGAAGCCTGTTAGAAGGCTAGCACAAGCTTCAGTCAGTCCTCTTTTGGCGGACCGAACCTTCTGGACCACCGTACTCATGATGGCACGGTGCTCCTCGTCGATGGAGTCGCCCTTAAGCTCCTCCAGCAGATTGTCCGGCGCCTTCGGTTGGACGGAGGACGCCGGCTCAGTAGGCTTGCTCCTCTTGGCAGGAGTTCGCCTACCGCGGTCCGGAAACGTTGATGATTCTGGCACAGTGTCCGACTTAAAGCCGGACTTGGAGCCCAGGGGGGGTCTTGTCCCCTTCACTCCTGGAGTCCGGGAGGTCGCCTCACGGCCCCTCCTGGACCACCTCCTCTCGCCCCGGAGCTTGTCGCGACGCCACTTCGGCGTCATCCACAGCACAGGGGGAAGCACCGGGCAGAACTGAATTCACGTCCGATGAATCCAGGGAGCCGCTCGACGACTCGTCGAGCCCGTCCTTGGGCGGACTGCATGATTATATCCGACATTAGGGAAAGCTGTGCAACAAAAGGAATATCACGAGTTACTCTGGTATCCGAACACTTACGATCTCGCCGGACGCTTGGCCCTGTCCGGCCACTCCTCTTCGTCCTCGTCGGCGTCGGGGACGTAGTCCGGCGGAGGGGTTTTCCTCTTCTTGGACCCCTCGACTTCCCCTACTGGGGCGGCCTTCCTCTTCTCTCCTCCCCCCCGCTGGAGGGGGAGAGGTTTCTTCTTCCTCCTCCTCGTTTTCATGGGAGGAGTGCGTCTCGGACTCGTCGGACGACGAGTCCGACACCACCATATGCCGGGAACTCTTTCGAGTCCCCGTGGCCTTCTTCTTGTTGGCCTTCTTCTCCGGCACCACATAAGGTGCCGGAACCAGCAGCTTCTCTAGGAGAGCAGGGGCTGGGTCTTCGGGCAAGGGAGCCGGACAGTTAATCTGTCCGGACCTCTCCCGCCAATCCTGTCAAAGGTGAGGGAGTTTAGATCCCGCATAGAGTCAAACTATGAAAAAACTTAACATCCTGTAAAGGATGGAAATATCTTACCTCGCCAGCAGGACGCTGCGAGCTGAATCCGCGGTCTTCGGAGGCGGATGTGGGATCCTCGGCGCCTTTGGTTAGCCCCCTCTAGACATCTTCGTACGTCGTGTCGAAGAGCCTGCTCAGAGTGCGGTGCTGCGCCGGGTTGAACTCCCACAAATTGAAGTCCCGTTCTTGACACGGAAGGATCCGACGGACGAGCATGACCTGGATTACGTTGACAAGCTTGAGCTGCTTGTTCACCAGGGACTGGATGCATTTTTGCAGTCCGGTCAACTCTTCTTCGTCGCCCCACGACAAGCTCGTCTCCTTCCAGGACGTGAGCCGCGTAGGGGGTCCGTATCGGATTCAGGGGCTGCGATCCACTTCGGATCGCGTGGCTCGGTGATGTAAAACCACCCTGACTGCCACCCCTTCAAGGTCTCCACAAAGGAGCCCTCGAGCCATAGGACGTTGGCAATTTTGCCCGCCATGGCACCTCCGCACTCCGCCTGGTTGCCGTGCACCACCTTTGGCTTGACGTCGAAGGTCTTGAGCCAGAGGCCGAAATGGGGGCGAATGCAGAGGAAAGCCTCGCACACGATGATAAACGCCAAGATATTGAGGATGAAGTTCGGGGCCAGATCGTGGAAATCTAGGCCATAGTAGAACATGAGCCCGCGGACAAATGGGTGGAGAGGAAAACCCAGTCCGCGGAGGAAGTGGGGAAGAAATACTACTCTCTCATGGGGCCTTGGGGTGGGGAGAAGCTGCCCCTCCTCGGGAAGCCGGTGCGCGATGTCTTTGGACAAGTATCCGGCCTTCCTTAACCTTTTGACATGGCCCTCCGTGACGGAGGAGACCATCCACTTGCCTCCCACTCCGGACATTGTTGGAGAGGGTTGAGGTAGGAAGTGCGGGCTTGGGCGCTGGAGCTCGGGTGCGTAGAAGATGGATACGCAAAGGAGGAAGAAGGCGTAGGTAAAAAGGTGGATCCTTATCCCCTTATATGGGCGGATGCGACTATGCATCCCCACCAGCCTAGTAAAACTCGCTTGCCTCCCAAGCGCCGTGATAAGTGGCGCGGTTGGGTTACCCACGTCCGTATTAACGAGAATCCCGTAAACAAAGGGGACACGATCTCTGCTTTGACAAGACATGCCAAGGAAACTGCCTCGCAAAACACGCTGGTGGAGAAGTGAAAACGATTCGAATAAAGGCTTGGCCGTAGTGTGATGTCACGCTGCGGAATACGTCAGTAGATTAGATTTGTGTTAATATTATTCTCTCTATGGCAATACGTGGAAGCTTATTTTGCAGAGCCAGACACTACTCTTGGTGTTTACAAAACTTTTATGAAGAATTTGGAGGAGGAACCCGCCTTGCAATGCCGAAGACAATCTGCATGCTGGACTCGTTGTCATTGAAGCCCGGTTCAGGGGCTACTGAGGGAGTCCTGGATTAGGGGGTGTTCGGGTAGCTGGACTATACCTTCAGCCGAACTCCAGGACTATGAAGATACAAGATTGAAGACTCCGTCCCGTGTCCGGATGGGACTTTCCTTGGCGTGGAAGGCAAGCTTGGCGATGCGGATATTCAAGATCTCCTACCATTGTAACCGACTTTGTGTAACCCTAACCCTCTCTGGTGTCTATATAAACCGGAGGGTTTTAGTTCGTAGGACAACTTCATCATACAACAATCATACCATAGGCTAGCTTTTAGGGTTTAGCCTCCTTGATCTCGTGGTAGATCCACTCTTGTACTACCCATATCATCAATATTAATCAAGCAAGACATAGGGTTTTACCTCCATCAAGAGGGCCCGAACCTGGGTAAAACATTGTGTCCCTTGTCTCCTGTTACCATCCGGCCTAGACGCACAGTTCGGGACCCCCTACCCGAGATCTGCCGATTTTGACACCGACACCTTCCTTTTGTTAAGAGATAATAATTCGGCAGTAATTGCCTGCTGCCAATCTTTCCAATCCGACCTTTTCTTGCAATCAGCGAGGGTGTTAGGCTCAGGGTCAAGATCTATGACTGAGGCAATTTTCGTAGCAAAGTTAATGTCGACAATCACCGTTGCTCGGTTCAGGGACTCCCTCGTATAAATATAATTTATGGCCATTTCGTCATGGAGAGCATCCGGCGGAAACACTTGCTCTACCAAGTTTCCCATTATGGGAGCAAGGTCCTTTAGATTTCCTGCACCGATGTGTGCGCACACATCTCCGCTGGGTGTTTCCCCTATGGGAAAGTTTAAGTCCGGAATTTTGTGCACTGAATTTTCCGTACTTGTGCCAGGTCTCGACTGGCTCCCCGTTTCACTTTGGGGTACTTTGGCGACAGGCTGTAATAAATCTCTCTTATCCTTTTTCGTCGGCATCCCCGAGTACTTGGGATTTGAGAAGCCGGATCTCTCGTCCTTTTAGGCCTTTGGACGGGAGCGGGTATACCATCATTTTTCTTCGGTATTTCAACCCTTTCCGGTGCATTGCGCACGTGCACATGCGATTTTGTCACAGCCTTTAAGTCACTAAAGTGGCCAGGCAGTTGATTTGCTAAAGACTGCAAATCTATTATCTTTTGGACTTCTCTCTCAGTCTTAGCAGTGCGCGGGTCATGAGTGTGGATTCCCGTGGCTTGCCACGTGATTTCTCGACTTTTAGCATCAAGGGGTTGATTCTCTCCCCCTAAAGTTGGGAAAAAAATCCTCGTCAAAAACGCAATCAGCAAAACGAGTCGTGTGACAGTCACCTGTCGTGGGGTCCAGATACCTGATTATGGACACAGTCTCATAACCAACGTATATCCCCGACTTACGGAGCGGGCCCATCACCGATCGCTAAGGTGGTGGTATTGGTACATATACCTGGCAACCGAACCTACGAAGGTGGGAAATTTTCGGTGCCGACCCTTGCGCAAGCTGAATAGGAGAGTGGATGTTGCAGGCCGACGGTCTAAAGTTGATGAGATTGGCCGCGTGTAACACCGCATGGCCCCAACACGTAGTTGGTAAATTACAACCCTGAAGGAGTGGTCGGGCAATGAATTTAATTCTTTTAATCAATGCTTTGCCAAGTCCATTTTGTGTATGAACATGCGGTACTGAGTGCTCAACTTTGATTCCCATTGCCATGCAATAATCATCGAATGCTTTTGAAGTAAATTCTCCAGCGTTGTCCATTCAAATAAACTTTATACGATAATCAGGGAAATTATTCCTCATTTGTATGATCTAAGAGATCAACTTTGCAAAGGCATGGTTCCATGTTGACAGCAGGCAAACATTAGACCATTTAGAGGAAGCATCAATGTGCACCATGAAGTACCGAAACGGCCCCGTGAGGGGCTGAATTGGACCACATATGTCCCCTTGGATACGTTCCAAGAACGCGGGGATTTCATCCCTCACCTTGAGGGGCGATGGCCTAATGACTAACTTTCCCGTGGCGCATGTGGAGCATACGAAATCATCGGGATTCGGGAAGTTCTTCACGTTAACATTATGACCATGTGACTTGTTAATTATATTTCTCATCATCCTAAGTCTGGAGTGGCCTAACCTATTGTGCCAGAGGCAGAAGAGTTCAGAGCTTCTAAAAATAGTCTTGAGGGTAGTGTACACGGGCGGTGCTACTATTTTAGTGTAGTATAGCCCTGTGTCAAACGAAGGAAGCCTTTCGATAACGTGTTTACCACTTGCATCCCGCTTTGTGATGAGTAGGCACTCCTTGCCGTTTTCATCATCAGTCTCAATATGGAAACCATTAGTGCAGATGTCTCTAAAGCTCAAAAGAGTACGAGTCGACTCCGGGTACAACAACGCATCGTTAATGATCAAAGTTGTTCCCATAGGAAGTATAATAGTGGCTCGTCCGGGGCGAACTATATGCGAACTGCAGTCGGCGATTGTCATAATACTTCTCAAAGATTTTTTAATAGACTCAAAGTACTTAGTTTCTCGTAAAATGGTATGTGTGGTGGAGCTATCGGCAAGGCATGTTTCCTCCATTCGGGCGCCACACGCATTCTAAAATATGACATATAATTAATGCAATGAGGAAGAAACTACATTAAAAATAAATGCACACATTTCAGAACAAACATACTATCATGTATAAATAATGGAATAAATGAATGAAATAAATTTCATCCAATCGCCAAAGTAAAGAATAAGTTTATGCTCTCATAGAGCTTACAACCAAATCGAATTTATTGTATCAAATCACAGAATCATGATAACCAAAGAGGTATGCTAAGTAGACTCGGTGAAGAAGCCATTGACTTCAGCCGCAATCTCCATACTAGTGAGCTGATCCTCCTTAGAAATCATCTTAGAGGCAGCATCAACATCTAGTTATGGAACCGCCGGGGCGACCATGTGGTCAACCTCCATGGCAACGTGGGCGTCATTAGAGACCGCCAAAGCCGCCGTGATGGGGACCACGGGGGTCGCCTCTATGGGCGCAGCAGGGGGCGTAGAGATCATCATGGGTGCCGCCATGGGCGCCCGTGGTGCTCCCTCCTGAACCAAGGTGAGGTGCGTCTCACGCGCCTTCCGAGGCTTGTATGCATCAACGACCTCCTGTGGTGCACGACACTGGCAGGAGAAGTGCTCCACCGAGCCACACTAGAAGCAGTCCTGAGGCCTCTGCCCCCCTTGCCCAACTTTTGCTGCTTAGCCGGGGCGGAGGGTTGAGGGCCCTTCTTCTTGCCCTTGTGCCCCCTCTTCTTCTGTTGAGGCTTGCGGACTTTGAGAGCGTTCACCTCCTGGAGAGAACCCCCCCAAGTGGTTGTGTGACAAAGTTCTTTTTCAGAACCTCGTCATGCGCCTCTGCCACCTGGAGGACGCCAATCAACTCTGAATACCTCATGTAGTTGCCCTGGCGGTAGTTCCATGAGGACAAGACCGCATCAGGGTGGAAAGTGGATAGGGTTTTCTCAATCTTCTGGGTGTCGGTAATCTCAGTACCACACAACCGAAGAGTTGTACAAATCCGGTGCAGAGCCGAATTGTACTCCCCAACCGTCTTGAAGTCTACAAACCTCAGACGGATCCACTCTGCCTCTGCACGTGGCTTCACAGTGTACTTCAACCACTCAAACCGCTTCTTAAGAGCCGTTCAAAGGCCAGAAGCACTCCACTCAGCCATATACTCGTCTTTCAGAGTAGGTGATAGGTGATGACGGAGAAAATGCAGAGCCTGCGCATTCTCAGTTTCAAACTTGGGATCCGTGGGGGCTAGCTGGGTCCCCTTACCGATCGCCCTCAGGAGGCTTTTGCCATGGAGAAAGATCTCGCAGTCCGAGGACCATGACAGGTAGTTCAGCCCTGTCTGGGCCAACTCAGCAAACTCCTTGTTGACAATTCCGGCCATCTGCGATTTATGCAAAAATCATGAGATTACAGCAGGTAATCTTTTGCACAAATGCGATGTTGATAAACTTATTCAATAAAAAATGACGGTCCATTATTTAAAACATGTTATTTATATGATTTACTTAGTGATTAAAAGTATTAAACAATTAATCTACAACATGTAAACTCACATATAAAATCATGTTTACAAAAGATAGCATGCTAAGCGCATTTTTACGCGAAAAATAGCCCAAAAAATTGAATTCCCAAGGCGTTTTAAAGCCTAAATATGCATTTTTAGCAAAACAGATTGTTCTAGGTACTTACCGGTGTAATCGTTCAGCAGGAAAAATTGAACGCGTAAATAGCAAAAAATCCGTTGGCTAAAAAAAGGCACATTTGGGTCGACGGCCCATTTACAGCGCACCAATAGGCCTCTGCCCTTTTTTATGGAGGAACCCAGTCCCATGGCCTCTGTCCATCCAGGCCCAGCAAAACCGCGCCAGGCCGGCCTAGGGCATTGCACTGCCCACCAGGGGGCGACGCTAGGGTTGCCCTAGCGCCCAAGCAACGCTGTGGCGGCGGCGGTCAAGCCGGCCAGCAGGGCGCGACGGCCGTCCCGGACAGCGGGGCAGGCTGCAGTACGCAAAGGCGGCTGGTTAACCGGCGAGCGAGGCGGCCGCCCCGCGCGAGCCGGGTGCGAGCGAGGCACGACACGGGAGCGTGGCGGCGTGGCCAGCGATGCGTGGTGGCGGACCACAAAGCGCGGCGACGACACGAAGCCAGGACGTGCAGCGACCATGGCCAGGCCAGCGCGCGTCGTGGTGGCGGCCTACAGCCGGGCGGCGACTAGTGGGGCCTCGGTCAGCAGGGCACGCAGCTCGGCGTCAGCAGGATGCGGCGGCGGCAGCCAGCGACGCGGCGCCGGCAACCAGCGGGGTCGCTGCCAGTGCACGGGCATGCGTACGTCTCGGGGTTCCTAGTCGTCATCGTGTTCATCGGGAATATCGACGGCGCATGGCATAGCTGGTGCGTTGCGGCGGTACCGTGACCATCTGGATCACGATCTGTATCGACTCCCGTATAGTGTAGTCAACAAGTCTCTCGTGATCCAAGAACATCGACATTGGTCGGTGATGTATTCGTCAGCCAGTTCTTCGGAGAGAAATCCACACCATAGGTAGAT
Organism: Triticum urartu; assembly: GCF_056163025.1. Lineage (NCBI taxonomy): Eukaryota > Viridiplantae > Streptophyta > Magnoliopsida > Poales > Poaceae > Triticum > Triticum urartu. Next base: position 277,631,507 of record NC_141876.1, read on the forward strand.
TTATCCGAAAAATAAACTAATCAAAAAAACGGAATCGCAGTAATGAGAGGAATCCATTTTTGCAAAAGTGGAGATCAGATCTTATACCTCCGCGGGATCGATGAAATCCTGCGTGATGCAGGCTTGATGCAGGCTTGACGGAGAGTTGATGGAGCGAAGCATGCTGATAACGTGTTCCGCAACTCCGCCGGTGAGTCCGGTCCGAGGTTGTGGAGCAAGAGCGAGCGTCATAGACGAAGTAGTCAAACACGCAAAAGTAGATGAACACAGGGAGGTATGAAGGTGACTATCTTTATTAATCAACGATCAACTGTTACAATGATTGCTCCTCGTCTCTTTATATAGGGGTAAAGGGTCAAGGGATAAGTACCCACTTAACGTAACGTGTGGAACCGGGAGGGGCTATCTGATCTCTACTACACAACCTTCTTCTTGTAGACATTGTTGGGCCTCCAAGTGCAGAGGTTTGTAGGACAGTAGAAAATTCCATCAAGTGGATGACCTAAGGTTTATCAATCCGTGGGAGGCGTAGGATGAAGATGGTCTCTCTCAAACAACCCTACAACCAAATAACAAAGAGTCTCTTGTGTCCGCACACAACCAATACAATGGTAAATTGTATAGGTGCACTAGTTCGGCGAAGAGATGGTGATACAAGTGCAATATGGATGGTAGATAAAGGTTTTTGTAATCTGAAAATATAAAAACAGCAAGGCAGCAAGTGGTAAAAGTGAGCCCAAACGGTATTGCAATGCGTTGAAACCAGGCCTAGGGTTCATACTTTCACTAGTGCAAGTTCTCTCAACAATAATAACATAATTGGATCATATAACTATCCCTCAACATGCAACAAAGAGTCACTCCAAAGTCACTAATAGCGGAGAACAAATGAAGAGATTATGTAGGGTACGAAACCACCTCAAAGTTATCCTTTCTGATTGATCTATTCAGGAGTCTGTAGTAAAATAACATGAAGCTATTCTTTCCGTTCAATCTATCCTAGAGTTCGTACTAGAATAACACCTTAAGACACAAATCAACCAAAACCCTAATGTCACCTAGATACTCCAATGTCACCTCAAGTATCCGTGGGTATGATTATACGATGTGCATCTCACAATCTTAGATTCATCTATTCAACCAACACAAAGAACTTCAAAGAGTGCCCCAAAGTTTCTACCGGAGAGTCAAGATGAAAACGTGTGCCAACCCCTATGCATAAGTTCACGAGGTCACGAAACTTGCAAGTTGATCACCAAAACATACATCAAGTGTTCTCAAATCCTTGAAGACCCAATCCGATAAGATAACTTCAAAGAGAAAACTCAATTCATGACAAGGAGATAGAGGGGGAGAAACATCATAAGATCCAACTATAATAACAAAGCTCACGATACATCAAGATCGTGCCGAATCAAGAACACGAGAGAGAGAGATCAAACACATAGCTACTGGTACATACCCTCAGCCCCGAGGGTGAACTACTCCCTCCTCGCCATTTAGAGCGCCGGGATGATGAAGATGGCCACTGGAGTGGGATTCCCCCTCCGGCAGGGTGCCGGAATGGGTCTAGATTGGTTTTCGGTGGCTACATAGGCTTGCGGCGGCGGAACTGCCGATCTAGGTTTCTTTCTAAAAGTTTGGGTATATATAAGAGGTGTTGGAGTCAGGAACAAGTCAGGGGGGGTCCCTGAGGCGGCCACTAGATAGCGGGCGCGCCCCCACCCTCATGGTGGACTCGAGACTCCTCTGGTCCATCTCCGGTACTTCGTGGGCTTCTTCTAGCCCAAAAACAATCTCCGTGAAATTTCGGGTCAATTGGACTCCGTTTGGTTTTCCTTTTCTGCGATACTCAAAAACAAAAGAAAAAACAGAAACTGGCACTGGACTCTAGGTTAATAGGTTAGTCCCAAAAATCATATAAAATAGCATATGAATGCATATAAAACATCCAAGGTTGATAATATAATACCATGGAACAATCAAAAATTATAGATACATTGGAGACGTATCAAGTATCCCCAAGCTTAATTCCAACTCGTCCTCGAGTAGGTAAATGATAAAAATAGAATTTTTGATGTGGAATGCTACCTAACATATTTATCCATGTAATTCTATTTATTGTGGCAAGAATATTCAGATCTGAAAGATTCAAGATAAAAGTTTAATATTGACATAAAAATAATAATACTTCAAGCATACTAACAAAGTAATCATGTCTTCTCAAAATAACATGGCCAAAGAAAGCTATCCCTACAAAATCATATAGTCTGGCTATGCTCTATCTTCATCACACAAAATATTTAAATCATGCACAACCCCGATGACAAGCCAAGCAATTGTTCCATACTTTTGATGTTCTCAAACTTTTTCAATCTTCACGCAATACATGAGCGTGAGCCATGGACATAGCACTATAGGTGGAATAGAATGGTTGTTATGAAGAAGACAAAAAGGAGAAGATAGTTTCACATCAACTAGGCGTATCAACGGGTTATGGAGATGCCCATCAATAGATATCAATGTGAGTGAGTAGGGATTGCCATGCAACGGATGCACTATAGCTATAAGTGTATGAAAGCTCAAAAGGAAACTAAGTGGGTGTGCATCCAACTCGCTTGCTCACGAAGACCTAGGGCATTTTGAGGAAGCCCATCATTGGAATATACAAGCCAAGTTCTATAATGAAAGATTCCCACTACTATATGAAAGTGACAACATAGGAGACTCTCTATCATGAAGATCATGGTGCTACTTTGAAGCAAAAGTGTGGTAAAAGGATAGTAGCATTGCCCCTTCTCTCCTTTTCTCTTTTTTTTGTTTTTTTGTTTTTTTGGGCCTTTTTTATGGCCTCTTTTTTCTCTCTTTTTTTTATTTTTCGTCCGGAGTCTCATCCCGACTTGTGGGGGAATCATAGTCTCCATCATCCTTTCCTCACATGGGACAATGCTCTAATAATGATGACCATCACACTTTTATTTACTTACAACTCAAGAATTACAACTCGATACTTAGAACAAAATATGACTCTATATGAATGCCTCCGGCGGTGTACCGGGATGTGCAATGAATCAAGAGTGACATGTATGAAAGAATAATAAGTGGTGGCTTTGCCACAAATATGATGTCAACTACATGATCATGCAAAGCAATATGACAATGATGGAGCGTGTCATAATAAACGGAATGGTGGAAAGTTGCATGGCAATATATCTCGAGGCTATGGAAATGCCATAATAGGTAGGTATGGTGGCTGTTTTGAGGAAGATATATGGTGGGTTTATGGTACCGGCGAAAGTTGCGCGGTACTAGAGAGGCTACCAATGGTGGAAGGGTGAGATTGCATATAATCGATGGACTCAACATTAGTCATAAAGAACTCACATACTTATTGCAAAAATCTATTAGTTATTGAAACAAAGTACTACGCACATGCTCCTAGGGGGACATATTGGTAGGAAAGGACCATCGCTCGTCCCCGACCGCCACTCATAAGGAAGACAATCAAAAAATAAATCATGCTCTGACTTCATCACATAACGGTTCACCATACGTGCATGCTACGGGAATCACAAACTTTAACACAAGTATCTCTCAAATTCACAACTACTCAACTAGCATGACTCTAATATCACCATCTTCATATCTCAAAACAATCATCAAGTATCAAACTTCTCATAGTATTCAATGCACTTTATATTAAAGTTTTTATTATACCCATCTTGGATGCCCATCATATTAGGACTAAATTCATAACCAAAGAAAATTACCATGCTGTTCTAAAAGACTCTTAAAATAATATAAGTGAGGCATGAGAGTTCATCTATTTCTTCAAAATAAAACCACCGTCGTTCTCTAAAAGATATAAGTGAAACACTAGAGCAAACGACAAACTACTCCGAAAGATATAAGTGAAGATCAATGAGTAGTTGAATAATTATGTAACTATATGAAGACTCTCTAACATTTAATAATTTCAGATCATGGGATATTATTCAAATAGCAAGCAAAAAATAAAATAAAATAAAATGGCGCTCTAAGCAAAACACATATCATGTGGTGAATCAAAATATAGCTCCAAGTAAGGTTACCGATGAACGAAGACGAAAGAGGGGATGCCATCCGGGGCATCCCCAAGCTTAGGCTCTTGGTAGTCCTTGAATATTACCTTGGGGTGCCTTAGGCATCCCCAAGCTTAGTCTCTTGCCACTCCTTATTCCATAGTCCATCGAATCTTTACCCAAAACTTGAAAACTTCACGACACAAAACTCAACAGAAAACTCGTAAGCTCCGTTCGTATAAGAAAATAAACCACCACTTTTGGTACTATTGTGAACTCATTCTAAATTCATATTGGTGTAATATCTACTATATTACAACTTCTCTATGGTTCATACCTGTAACACCCCGGACATAACCTACCATATTTGTAAATCCGACTCTTGCCATTTTCGGCTTTAAGTTATGAGATTCCCTTCATTGGTTGGGTTTTTGTCTTCGTTTTGCATTTTGTTCATGTCATGCATTTCATATCATGTCATCATGTGCATCGCATTTGCATTCGTGTTCGTCTCATGCATCCGAGCTTTTCCCCGTTGCCCGTTTCGCAATCCGACACTCCCACATGCACCGGCGCACCCCTCTTGTCTCTTTTCATGAGCGGGTGTTAAACGTTCTCGGAATGGGCCGAGATTTGTCAAGTGGCCTTGGTACACCACAGGTAGACCGCCTGTCAAATTTCGTTCCATTTGGAGTCCGTTTGATACTCTAACGGTTAACCGGGTAACCGCGAAGGCCACTTATGTGTTGCAGCCCAACACCCCTCCAAAACTGCCCAATAACCCATCTAAACCATCTCCATGTCCTTCCTCGTCAGATCACGATCGTGTGGGCGAAAACTACACCTTATTTGGACACTCCAAACTCCCTCTACCTATAAATATGTGTCTCCCTCCGATTTTCCCGCAGTCCAAACCCTAGAAATTATCCCTGCCGCTGCCGGACATGTCCGCCACCCACCGGACGAGATCTCGCCGCCGCCCATAGCCACTCACCACCGCCATGTGGCCTCCGCCACCGCCCGCCGCCGCCGGCCCGCCAGGCCCGTGCGGGGCCCTCCTCGGCCCGCGCCCCGCCGCCACCGCGACCCGGCCGCCCAAGCCCCGTCACCGCGTCTTCTCCGCTGCGTCGCCCCACTTCCTCACCACGCCGCTGCCGCCGAGCTCCTCCGCGCCTCCCGTCTCCCTCCGCGCCTCCCTCGCCATCCGCCATCCTCCGCACCGTCCGCCGTCGCCCTCACCTTCTCCGGCGACTCCCGCTCCCTCTCTGGCCGCCACGTGCCTCGCCGGAGTCGCCTCGCCATCGCCAGAGCTGGGGTGGACCAGATCCACCCATCCATCGAACCAAACGCGCCCCGTCGATCCGGATCTCTCCGTCCCGGAACCACCTCGTCCCGCGTTGACTTTCGCGGAGGTGGATTTTCCACTAAGTCCCGAATCTCTGTATATTTTCATGCTTACTTCATCATGTCGTATCTCGGTGACCGTAGCTCGAAATGATGCATATGATATGTAGAATTGTTTGTCTCGTTGAGATCTTCACGTTTGAAGCATTTCCATGCATGATTCTGTGCATTATGGTGCCATTTTCATTGATGCAAGAGTGCTATAAACTGGTAACTGCTGTTACTTATCATATCATGGTGATTTGTCATTTTTGTCACATTTGATGTGTGCATCGTATGTGATTGAGGTCTACATCTGTTTTCAACTACAACATTCCATCTTTACAGGGGTGCTTGTATTGTATTTTTTTGGTCTATGTGGTGACTAGCACAAGCATGCAATTTAGCCTCCGCAATGTTGCTGTTTTCAGGGACTTAGGATTTTGCTAAGTCCTTTTCCTGCTGTTATTTTGATGCCATGTAAACATGATGCTACCGTGAGATCCATGCTTGTTTTGAGATACTCCAGTAAGGATGTTTTGAACATGTGGTTATGCTCTATCCATCCATGCCCCTGTTTGCAATGATAGAGTTGTCTAGAATGTCTTGTTCTTGCTCTACTTTTGCTATAAAATGTTCCTGGCAGAATGTTACCATGTTAATCAATTTTTCCATGGTCGTTGCTAGTGATCCATGCGTCCTATGAACTTGCTATTGCCATGGTTAGCTTCATGAACATGTTATCTTGCTATTGGTAGGCTTATATTGTCATGAAATGCTTTGTAATGAGTGGTTTGAGCTTGCAAAGTTGCTATCATAATTCTGTTTATGACATGCTCTGTTTTTCTGCTAAGTCTGAAACTGTTAATAAAACTTGCTATGTTTACATGGGTGCCATCAAATCTTCTGTGCCTTTTTGGCTCATGTTCAGTAAGGGACTTTTGATCTATGCATTTAGTAGAATCACGTCATGCCTTTTTTTCTATGATATGTTCCTGTAGCATGTTGTTTTTTTGCTCTAAACATTGCTTCCTGATGTTATTTTTGACATGTTAGTATTTTCACTAAGTCTGTGAAGGTGATATCTTTTGCACTTTTGCCATGCTTGTTTGAACCTGTTCTAGTGGGATTTAGCCGTAGCTCAGTGTTCATGTTTTGTCAAGCATCTCTTGTACATCACTGCCATATGCTTTGTTGCTATGTTGGAGTGTAGTAGCTTAGTTTCTTGTTGCATTCTAGATGGCATCGTGCTGTTAATCGTAGTTTTGCGTCATTTTTGTGATGCTTGCCATTTGCAAACTGTGCATTCGTTTCCGGTGATCTTTATATCGATTTCAACCGAAATCATCTCATCTTTCCAGCGGCATACTTTTTTTTGCCAAGTTGATGCCTTAATCATTCTTTCCCTTCTGGAGCACGCATGTGCATTGCATATCATGTCTTGCATATCATGCCATGTATTGCATCATGTTGCTTGTGCATTGCACTGTGATTGATTGTTGTTCCATTGCTTGTGTTCTTGCTTTGGGTAGAGCCGGGAGACGAGTACGTGACCGAGGAACCTGTTGAGTACGCTAATGAGGATCAAGCTTTTTACAACTCTGAGAACTTTGTAGGCAAGATGACCATATCCTCGAAATCACTTCTATCTTTGCTTGCTAGTTGTTCGCTCTATCGCTATGCCGCACTACCTACCACTTGCTTTATCATGCCTCCCATATTGCCATGTCAAGCCTCTAACCCACCTTTCCTAGCAAATCATTGTTTGGCTATGTTACCGCTTTTGCTCAGCCCCTCTTATAGCGTTGCTAGTTGCAGGTGAAGTTGAAGTTTGTTCCATGTTGGAACATGGATATTGTTGGGATATCATTATTATATCTTTTTTACCTTAATGCATCTATATACTTAGTAAAGGGTGGAAGGCTCGGCCTTATGCCTGGTGTTTTGTTCCACTCTTGCCACCCTAGTTTCCGTCATACTGGTGTTATGTTCCTTGATTTTGCGTTCCTTACGCGGTTGGGTGTTATGGGAATCCCTTGACAGTTCACCTTGAATAAAACTCCTCCAGCAAGGCCCAACCTTGGTTTTAACATTTGCCACCTAAGCCTTTTCCCTTGGGTTCCATGGACTCAAGGGCCATCTTTATTTTAAACCCCCGGGCCAGTGCTCCTCTGAGTGTTGGTCCAAACTAGAGCTCCTTGCAGCGCCACCTCGGGGAAATTTGAGGGTTGGTTTTAGTTGTACACATTGCTCATCCGGTGTGCCCTGAGAACGAGATATGTGCAACTCCTATCGGGATTTGTTGGCACAGTCGGGTGGTCTTGCTGGTCTTGTTTTACCATTGTCGAAATGTATTGTAACCGGGATTCCGAGGCTGATCGAGTCTTCCCGGGAGAAGGAATATCCTTCGTTGACCGTGAGTGCTTGTGATGGGCTAAGTTGGGACACTCCTGCAGGGTATAAACTTTCGAGAGCCGTGCCCGTGGTTATGTGGCAGATGGGAATTTGTTAATATCCGGTTGTAGAGGACTTGATACTTAACTTTATTAAAATGAATCAACCGCGTGTGTGGCCGTGATGGTCTCTTTTCGGCGGAGTCCGGGAAGAGAACATGGTCTCGGCCTCTCGGGTCATGCTTGAACATAAGTAGCTTCAGGAGCACTTCTTGATCACTTATAGCTTCTCGACCGTGCGTTGCTTATCTTCTCGCTCTTATTTGCGTAAGTTAGCCACCATATATGCTAGTGCTTGCTGCAGTTCCACCTCACTACCCCATTCCTACCCATAAGCTTAAATTGTCTAGATCTCGCGGGTGTGAGATTGCTGAGTCCTCGTGACTCATGGTGTGATGCCCCGAGACCGATGCGCCAGGTGTCTTCCAGTTATTCGCCACCGTTGCCATGTCATTCGCTTGCATGTTGCATCTTGTCATGTCATCATGTGCATTGCATCATCATGTTTTCAAAACTTGCATCCGTCCCGTTCCCCCAGTTCCGTCCGTTGTCCGTTCTGAGCCCAGACACACTTGCACGCGCCCGCGGCATGTCCGAAATAGTATTTAATAAGTGGCCAGAAAATGTTCATGGAATGGGTTGAAAGTTGGCATGCAGTGTTGTTATGTTGTTAGTAGGTCGCCTGCCAAGTTTCATCGCATTCGGAATCCGTTTGATGCCCAACGGTTAAATATAGCGGCAGTAGTAGCCGGTCTATCGTCGGACGTTTTCGGTCTCCGGAAACAGTCGCCGGGCCCCTCTCTCTTCTTTTCTCTCAGCTCGAGCCCTTCTACACAGCCCACTACCTCTCACCGTCAGGCCCTACCTAAACTCTCTTGTCAGCCCGCGGCCCTCCTCGCACACGTCCGAAAGCTGTCCCGGACCCGACCCGGACAGTCGTCACCGTTGGGTCCAGATCATCCCCAAACATCTACAAAACGTCTCCGTTTTGTTAATTGGACTTCTTAACATATTTTTTCTCGACCGTATGATTTCGATCGGAGGGACTCGATAGCTCCTAACCTTTTTTCCCCTACCTATATCTGAGCCTAACCCTAATCGTAGGATGTCCCATCCGTCCATTCCGCCCGCCGCCGCCAGCCCACCTGGTCTCCTCCTCGGCTTCCTCACCGAGCCAACCACCATCCATCCCGATCCACCCCCTCTAACCAAAGCCTTCGACTGCCTTCCATGTTTTCCACGCCACCAAAAAAGATCATCAGCAGCAGCAGCCACCAGGCCATCCCCGTCGCCCTACCCCTTCTTCCCATTTCCTTATCCTCCTCTCTCTCACTCCCCCTTGTCTCGCCAGAGCAAGCACCCGGAGAAGTCAGTCCCTTCTTCCCCGCGCCACTGAACCCATTCGGCGCCGCACCCGAGCTCCTCCCGCTCGATCTAGGGCCTCCCCCGCGCTGTCGGACCCCTTCTCTGCCCGCCTCGTCGCCGGTGAGCCTCACCACCATCGACGGCCGAAGCCCTAGAAAACTCGTCGCCGACCCCCTGCTTCTTCGGCCCCAGTAGGAGACAAGCCACCGTCCATGGCCTTGCCGCTGTGCCCTATTTCTTCCTCCTCCTCGAGGAGATGCCCACGCCTTGAGCACCAGCGATCCGAGGCCGCCTTCTACAGTCCGTCGTCGCCGGAGCTCCTAATCACCAGCAGGTCGCCGCACCTTCTCCTCCGTCCTTTCGCCGGCGTCCCCTTTGGATCCCGCCGCCAGAGCCCCATCCCCGCTGCTCCTCGCTGGCGTCTTCTTCCTGGTCGCTGTCAACGCCGGGTCGGGCCTCTGCTTCAGCAGAGAAGGAGGTCGCCCACGTCTCGCCGCCAGGACGCCGCCTCTACCTCGACCCCCGCCCGGATTCGCGCCGCTCCGCCGCCACGTCTCCGGCCCCTGCCCGCCGGAGCTGCGTCTCCCTGTGCCCGCAACCGCGTCGCGCCTCTGCTTTGTTCGAGCAGAGGAGCTCGTCTGACACTGCTCCAAATGGTCTTCATTGACTCGGGTCCAGACGATCGCCAGATCACAACCAGATCCACCGGCCTGCTGCTTCCACCGCCTTGGGCCAAGGCCCACTGGGTGAGAATCCCCACTGTGCACTGTTGGCCCATTGTGAGCACAGCCCAACCCATCTTTGTTCGGCCTGATGTGTTTTTCCCCTGCTACGAATTTATTCTTTATCCAGAGTTTACCTGTTTTACAGAAAAGTCCCTAGTCTTCATGCATATCCTAACTAATTAACCGTGCATCAGATTAAAACAAACTTTATATGTAAAATGTCTAGAATTTTGTCTACATTAATAATATGCCACTTTCATCCATGTTTGAAATGCTTAAAATGTTGTTTGTTTAAATTTTCTCAAATGCCATGTTAAAATGTTTTAATTCCTAACTAAATAACGTAGCTCCAAACCTAACAAACTTTATATGTAAATGGGGTAGAATTTTTCCTAGTTTAACATGGTGACATTGCTTTGCATGTTTAACAACCCTAAAATTGTGTTTAGGGCAGAACAGTACCAAACCTTAAAACATGCACATGGGGATTTACCGGAATTGTTGTTCGTTGTTTTCGGCCTCATTTAAACTTGCCTAGATAGGTAGTTTTGTTTTGCTTCACCCCTTGCCATGTTAATCAACATTTAATCTTGTTGGGTACATAAACAAGAGAGAACTAAATAACTTGAATGTGGTGTTTCGTCAATATGCAACGGAGTTGCATATTGAGCTCCACTTAATTTGTAGGATTGCTTGTGCACTTTGCCATGCCATGCATATTTAAACCGGACATGCATCATACTTGGTTGTGCATCATGCCATGTTTATGTGGTGGTTGTTTACTATGTTGTTTGCTTCTTTCCGGTGTTGCTTCTTTGGGTTAGTTCCGATAACGTCGCGTTTGTGAGGATTCGTTCGACTTCGTCCGTTTGTCTTCTTCATGGACTTGTTCTTATTCCTTGCGGGATCTCAGGCAAGATGACCATACCCTCGAAATCACTTCTATCTTTGCTTGCTAGTTGCTCGCTCTATTGCTATGCCTATGCCGCGATACCTACCACATGCTTTATCATGCCTCCCATATTGCCATGTCAAGCCTCTAACCCACCTTGTCCTAGCATACCGTTGTTTGGCTATGTTACCGCTTTGCTCAGCCCCTCTTATAGCGTTGCTAGTTGCAGGTGAAGATTGGAGGTTGTTCCTTGTTGGAACATGTTTATTGCTAGGATATCACAATATATCTTATTTACTTAATGCATCTATATACTTGGTAAAGGGTGGAAGGCCCGGCCTTATGCCTGGTGTTTTGTTCCACTCTTGCCGCCCTAGTTTCCGTCATACCGGTGTTATGTTCCTTGATTTTGCGTTCCTTACGCGGTTGGGTTATAATGGGAACCCCTTGACAGTTCGCCTTGAATAAAACTCCTCCAGCAAGGCCCGGTTTTACCATTTGCCACCTAAGCCTTTTTCCCTTGGGTTCTGCAGACTCAAGGATCATCTTTATTTCAACCCCCCCGGGAAAGTGCTCCTCTGAGTGTTGGTCCAAACTAGAGTCCTTTGCAGCGCCCCCTCGGGGAAACTCGAGGTTTGGTTTTAGCTGTACGGAGCGCTCATCCAGTGTGCCCTGAGAAAGAGATATGTGCAGCTCCTATTGGGATTTGTCGGCACATCTGGGTGGCTTTGCTGGTCTTGTTTTACCATTGTCGAAATGTCTTGTAACCGGGATTCCGAGGCTGATCGGGTCTTCCCGCTAGAAGGAATATCCTTCGTTGACTGTGAGAGCTTGTGATGGGCTAAGTTGGGACACCCCTGCAGGGATTTGAACTTTCGAAAGCCGTGCCCGCGGTTATGGGCAGATGGGAATTTGTTAATGCCCGGTTGTAGAAAACTTTACACTTAATTTAATTAAAATGCATCAACCGCGTGTGTAGACGTGATGGTCCCTTCTCGGCAGGGTCCGGGAAGTGAACACGGTGTTGGAGTTATGCTTGAACGTAAGTAGTTTTAGGATCACTTCTTGATCATACTTTCTCGAACGTGCCTTGCCTTCTCTTCTCGCTGTCATTTGCGTAAGTTAGCCACCATATATGCTAGTGCTTGCTGCAGGTCCACCTCATACCTTTACCTACCTAGAAGCTTAAATAGTCTTGATCGCGAGGGTGTGAGATTGCTGAGTCCCCGTGACTCACAGTTTACTTCCAAAACCAGCTTGCAGGTGCCGTTGAACCGTGCAGGTGACGCAACCCAGCTCTAGGAGGAGCTCGATGAAGATGAAGATCGTGTTTGTTGTGTTGTTTTGTTTCCAGTTGATCAGTAGTGGAGCCCAGTTGGGACGATCGGGGATCTGTAGCATTAGGGGTAGTCTTCTTTTCTTTTGGTTCCGTAGTCGGACCGTGATTGTATCTGGTTGATGTAATGCTTTATTCATGTATTGTGTGAAGTGGCGATTGTAAGCCAACTCTGTACCTCTTTCTTATTCAGTACATGGGATGTGTAAAGATTACCCCTCTTGCGACATGCCTTCAATGCGGTTATGCCTCTAAGTCGTGCTCCGACACGTGGGAGATATAGCCGCACCGAGGGTGTTACAAGTTGGTATCAAATCCTTCCCCGACTTAGGAGCCCCCTGCTTGATCGAATCGTTGGCGTTGTTGAGTCTAGAAAAATGTTTTGAGTCTTATAGGATTGTATATATCGGAGAGTAGGATTCTTTTTACTCCTCAGTCCCTTCGTCGCTCTGGTGAGGCATCCTGACGTAGAGTTTTGACTCTTCTCTTCTCAAATTTTCACGAATTTTTTTTAGGATCACGCGGATATCTTGGAATCGTTTCGATGGTTTTGTGACGAGAACATTGTTCTTGGTGCCTCCTGTCATTTAGGGGTTGTGGTAGTGTCCTGGGAGTTGAGCTCCGAGGTGTTGTCGTCACAATTTTATCGTTGCAGTTCTGGAATACCTGACTTTCGCTGACATCGAAAATCTCTTTTATGCAGTTGTTGGTGAGATAACCTCGACGCCACCCAGCACTGGGGCGGGAGTTCGGGAGTATTGCCATAACTCGTATAATGGATGCTTTTCGAAGGTTGAGGTAATTGATTCCGAAGGTGTTTTGGTTATGTGTTGAAGGATGGATACATCTGGATGTAGGATTTGCTAGTTTTGGGTGAGATATTATGCTTCCCCTGTATCCCCAACACCTGATTGCATAACCGGAAAATTTCGGGAGTTTATATGTGGGAATTCAAGTAGCTCTTAGGATACCTTTCCGACAGATGTATGATATGAAATTGGGGTTCGACGTCTAGTGGTCCGCCTATCCACGGTTGGTTTTACAGTGGTCTCGTTCTGTCTTAAAGAGGTCTTGGCTATGCTGACTCGGGGATGCTTCGTATGTCATGTGCACTGCCTTGTACATGATGGTGCTGTACGTCGAGCCCGTGTAGGCCCCACCACGAAAACTTCGGACGAAATCTCTATCATATGTTTGTTCTGGCTTATTTTGCAAGCTAATCCTTTGTTTTGTGTTGAGTTGTGGTATTCGAGTTGCTTCAATGCCAAATGTTGATTCCATACCTTTCCTAAGTGGTGTTCTCACATTATCTATGTGAATGTTAATCCTTCTTGATCATTGAGATTGTCATCTAAATTCCTTCTATACCGGCGTCGTTCTCTTCAAGTGGAACCGATCATTTCAACATTTGCAAGATCCAATCTCAGTTCTTCTCAACGGTGTTCATTTCATTCGTCCCAAGCTGCCTTTATTTTCCCGCCCACCCACCCTTTTTCTTCAAGGACTGAGATTCCTTATTCAACTATCCATTTTATTCATGTGAAGTCTCTCCATTCTTTTCAATCAACGTTCTTACCCGGTGATTTCTCGTGGAGATGCTCAGAAGCTTCAAGTTCATCTTTCTTCGTTCTTTTCTTCTCCGGTGGTTTCAATTCAAGCTTTTGGTGTTGATCATATCCTTTAACTCATTTCAAATGTTTTCTATGCCGGTGCTCCCTATTATCATTCCACTTCTCGCTATTCAATTGTTCCGGAGTGCTGAAGATATCTCAAGGTTGTTATCTCATTCAAGCCATTTAATTCAACCGGTGCAATCTCTCCTTCAAATCGTTCAACGGTGTTTCTTTTGAGTGGGCCCTAACCCACAGGTCTTTTCCCAGGATCTTACCTGACTCTTCTAATCTTCCCGGAGTTATTCGCAAATTCATTTCAAAGCTTGACGTAAGAATGAATCATCTTCAGTCAAATGTCTTTCCCCAAGATCTTTCACATTCTTATCACCGTTGGCTCAACCTTTCTATCCATCATCCCGGAGTATCTCAACAATTTGGTGGTGTTTCTCGTCGTAATTCTCAGATTTTTGAAGACCGAAGAAGAGTTTTCCTCCATATCTTGCTCCATTCTCTTCAAGATTCATGGTTCAAGTTGATGCCATCCTCTCATAATTGTTTTCGATTGTGAGAATTCTTTTCACCCATCTGGAGCATTTCATGAGTTGTTTTCCATTTCTTTCCTCTAAAGGCCATCTTTTCAAATATTATTCATTCCAGCTTTCAGCTCTCGTTATCCAAATCTTACCGGTGCATCGTTCAAGTGATCTCTAATGAGCTTGTGATCTTTCGTTCTTTAATTCTTACCGGTGATTCATCCCTTTACTTCGTTCATTTTCAATTCTTACGGTGGTTCGTTCAAGAATCTTTTCCTCTTATAATCATCAATTCATTTGTGTTTCTCAAGTTCTACCGGTAGATCGTTGAAGACCTTCTCAAGTTTGCTCTATATCTATCTTAATCCTTTTCAACGAGAATAAGTAGTATGCCAAATCCGTTTCTTGTCATCAATTTAAATTGGTGAAGGATAAGCATAATGTAATTCTTATTCTTGTTTCATCCAAGTGATTAATTCCTTTATTCCGGAGGTTCATCATATCACATTCTCGATTTGAGATGCTTTATCTTTTCTTTTTCCAAGAGTTCCAAGCTCTCATAGTTATATCACCGCGGAGATCCATCTAATCATTGAAAAGCTTCAATCTTATCCTTGTCATCCTTCACTTCTTTGTGATCATTCTTTTTACCGGAGTTCTTCATGGAGACTCTACATGATGGTTCTTAAAGGATTTAATTCCTTCTTGAAGTGTTCATCAAGATTCTTTTCAGAGGAGCTCAAGTATTCTTCATCTTGCATTCCAAAATGCAATTCCTTCTACCTTATCATCTGAAGTGGTGTTATGTCATTGTTGATATTTTCCCTTCGTGTTTCATGATTCATAGGTTTTCAAGAGTGACATATCTAAATCCATCATTTTCTGTTCGCTCAAGACATCTTTTCAACCAATCAACCTCTTCATTGGATTTATCTTGGGTTATATTTCACCTAAAGCTTTCCCTAAGAATTTGGCTATTTATGGTGCTTATAAATGACCCAAGTTCTTCATAGAGTGACGGGTTGTCACCTCATAGTTTTGAGATGTATTCCATAAGACCATATCAAGTTTTTTGCTTTTCGTTGTTGATAATCCAACAACTCCAGTCCAGCATTTGTTGTAAGCATGCTCTCTCAAGATCTTGTTTTCTCGTTCATTCCATTCCATTCTTATTTTCTTCCGGAGGCATTGCGATGTAGCTCTCTTCGACCCATCATCTTGGTTTGTCAAGATCATGTTCTTTCCTTTGCTTATCCATTTACCGGAGTGTCATGTCCTCCTTTCAAGTTCTTTGCAACTTATCAAGTTTTCCTTATCCTTTCAGTCGGAGGGCTGTCCAAAATATATCATTCTATTTCCTTCTCTATCTTGTTTTAACTGGAGTGTTGTGGCTATCATTCCTCTTCTAACCGGAGTCTCATCCAAGTGCTTTCATTTTGCCAAGTTCAAATTATTGCCTTCCATTTCCAACCATAGTGTTGTCGTATTTGATCTTTATCGTTCCTTGTACATCTCATTTCAAGCGGAGTACTTCTTGTCCATTGCAACAATTTTCTTACGTCTTTCAACCTACAAGGTTCTAGTAATGTTCCTTGTTCCTCTTTTCTAACAGAGTGTTTTCAACTTTGTTCATCTTCGTTGTATTCTTTCTTTCAATTTATTCAACCTCTCAAGGTTTTCTTTGGTTTCATCGTTTGTCAAAGAAGCAACTTAGCTTTACCTCACCTCTTCCTCTTCCTTTTCCCTCAGGTGCCATTCCTAGGATCTCGGGTCGAGATCCTCTCGTAGTGGTGGAGTGTTGTGACGCCCCGAGACCGATGCGCCATGTGTCTTCCAGTTATTCACCGCCGTTGCCATGCCATTCGCTTGCGTGTTGCATCTTGTCATGTCATCATGTGCATTGCATCATCATGTTTTCAAAACTTGCATCTGTCCTATTCCCCCAGTTCGGTCCGTTGTCCGTTCTGAGCCCAGACACACTTGCACGCGCCCGCGGCATGTCCGAAATAGTATTTTATAAGTGGCCAGAAAATGTTCTCGGAATGGGTTGAAAGTTGGCATGTAGTGTTGTTATGTTGTTAGTAGGTCGCCTGCCAAGTTTCATCGCATTCGGAGTCCGTTTGACGCCCCAACAGTTAAATATAGCGGTAGTAGTAGCCGGTCTATGTCGGACGTTTTCGGTCTCTGGAAACAGTCACCGGGCCTCTCTCTCTTCTTTTCTCTCAGCTCGAGCCCTTCTGCATAGCCCACTACCTCTCACCGTCAGGCCCTACCTAAACTCTCTTGTCAGCCCGCGACCCTCCTCGTGCACGTCCGAAAGTTGTCCCGGACCCGACCCGGACAGTCGTCACCGTTGGGTCCGGATCATCCCCAAACATCTACAAAACGTATCCGTTTTGTTAATTGGACTTCCTAACATATTTTTTCTCGACCGTCTGATTTCGATCGGAGGGACTCGGTAGCTCCTAACCTTTTTCCCCTACATATATCTGAGCCTAACCCTAATCGTAGGATGTCCCATCCGTCCATTCCGCCCGCCGCCGCCAGCCCACCTGGTCTCCTCCCCGGCTTCCTCACCAAGCCAACCACCATCCATCCCGATCCACCCCTCCAACCAGAGCCTCCGACCGCCTTCCATGTTTTCCCCGCCACAAAAAAAGATCACCAGCAGCAGCAGCCACCAGGCCATCCCCGTCGCCCTACACCTTCTTCCCGTTTCCTTCTCCTCCTCTCTCTCACCCCCTTGTCTCACCAGAGCAAGCACCCGGAGCAAGTCAGGCCCTTCTTCCCCACGCCGCTGAGCCCGTTCGGCGCCGCACCCGAGCTCCTCCCACTTGATCCAGGGCGTCCCCCGCGCTGTCGGACCCCTTCTCCGCCCGCCTCGTCGCCGGTGAGCCTCACCACCATCGACGGCCGAAGCCCCAGAAAAGCCGACCCCCCTGCTTCTTCGGCCCCAGCAGGAGACAAGACGCCGTCCAGGGCCTTGCCGCTGCGCCCTGTTTCTTCCTCCTCCTCAAGGAGATGCCCGCGCCTTGAGCACCAGCGCTCCGAGGCCGCCTTCTACAGTCCATCGTCGCTGGAGCTCCTAACCACCAGCAGGTCACCGCACCTTCTCCTCCGTCCTTTCACCGACGTCCCCTTCGGATCCCGTCGCCAGAACCCCATCCCCGCTGCTCCTCCCCAGTGTCTTCTTCCTGATCACCGTCAACGCCGGGTCCGGCCTCTGCTTGAGTAGAGAAGGAGGTCGCCCACGTCTCGCCACCAGGACGCCGCCTATACCTCGACCCCCGCCCAGATTCGCGCCGCTCCGCCACCACGTCTCCGGCCCCTGCCCGCCTGAGCTGCGTCTCCCTGTGCCCGCAACCGCGCCACGCCTCTGCTTCGTTCGAGCAGAGGAGCTCGTCTGACACTGCTCCCAATGGTCTTCGTTGACTCGGGTCCAGACGATCGCCAGATCACAACCAGATCCACCGGCCTGCTGCTTCCACCGCTGAAGGATCGAAAGTATGTGTAGAGGGGGGTGATTAGACTACTTGACCAAATAAAACCTTTTCCCAATTTTAGTTCTTGGCAGATTTTAGCTATTGTAGGACAAGTCAAGCAATCATCACACAATTCAAGCAAGCATGGAAAGAGTATATTGGCAGCGGAAAGTAAAGCATGCAACTTGCAAGAATGTAAAGGGAAGGGTTTGGAGAATTCAAACGCAATTGGAGACACAGATGTTTTTCCCGTGGTTCGGATAGGTGGTGCTATCCTACATCCACGTTGATGGAGACTTCAACCCACGAAGGGTAACGGTCGCGCGAGTCCACGGAGGGCTCCACCCACGAAGGGTCCACGAAGTAGCAACCTTGTCTATCCCACCATGGCCATCGCCCACGAAGGACTTGCCTCACTAGCGGAAGATCTTCACGAAGTAGGCGATCTCCTTGCCCTTACAAACTCCTTGGTTCAACTCCACAATCTTGTCGGAGGCTCCCAAGTGACACCTAGCCAATCTAGGAGACACCACTCTCCAAGAAGTAACAAATTGTGTGTTGATGATGAACTCCTTGCTCTTGTGCTTCAAATGATAGTCTCCCCAACACTCAACTCTCTCTCATAGGATTTGGATTTTGTGGAAAGAAGATTTGAGTGGAAAGCAACTTGGGGAAGGCTAGAGATCAAGATTCATATGGTAGGAATGGAATATCTTGGTCTCAACACATGAGTAGGTGGTTCTCTCTTAGAACATATGAGTTGGAATTGTGTATGTGTTCTGATGGCTCTCTCTACGAATGAAGAGGAGGTGGAGGGGTATATATAGCCTCCACACAAAATCCAACCGTTACACACATTTTTCCAATCTCGGTGGGACCGAATCAACAAACTCGGTCGGACCGAAAAGGTAAACCTAGTGACCGTTAGAGATTTTCGATGGGACTGACATGCAACTCGGTAGGACCGATATGGTTAGGGTTTGGGCATAACGTAATCTCGGTGAGACTGATTACACAAACTCGGTGAGACCGAGTTTGGTAATAAGCTAAGCAGAGAGTTGGTCAGGTAAACTCGGTGGGACCGATTTGCTCTTTCGGTGAGACCGAAAAGTTACAAAAAGGAAACGGAGAGTTTACACTGCAATCTCGGTGGGACCGATTCGCTCTTTCGGTGAGACCGAAAAGTTACGAAAGGGAAACAGAGAGTTTGCAATCCCATCTCGGTGAGACCGAGATCCCTATCGGTAGAACCGAATTGCTAGGGTTTGGCAGTGGCTTATGACAAGTGAAACTCGGTGGCGCCGGATAGAAAGAATCGGTAGGACCGATTTGGCTTAGGGTTTAGGTCATATGTGGATATGGGAAAGTAGTTGAGGGTTTTGGAGCATATCACTAAGCACATGAAGCAAGAGGCTCATTAAGCAACACCTCATCCCTCCTTGATAGTATTGGCTTTTCCTAAAGACTCAATGTGATCTTGGATCACTAAAATATAAAATGAAGAGTCTTGAGCTTTTGAGCTTGAGCCAATCCTTTGTCCTTAGCATTTTGAGGGTTCCACTTTCACATCCATGCCATGCCAATCATTGAGCTTTCCTAAAATAGTCATCTTGGAATAGCATTAGCTCAATGAGCTATATGTTGTTATGAATTACCAAAACCACCTAGGGATAGTTGCACTTTCAACCGCCTTGGGCCAAGGCCCACTGGGTGAGAACCCCCACTGTGCACTGTTGGCCCATTGTGAGCACAACCCAACCCATCTCTGTTTGGCCTGATGTGTTTTTTTCCCTGCTACGAATTTATTCTTTATCCAGAGTTTACCTGTTTTACAGAAAAGTCCCTAGTCTTCATGCATATCCTAACTAATTAACCGTGCATCGGATGAAAACAAAATTTATATGTAAAATGTCTAGAATTTTGTCTAGTTTAATAATATGCCACTTTCATCCATGTTTGAAATGCTTAAAATGTTGTTTCTTTAAATTTGCTCAAATGCCATGTTAAAATGTTTTAATTCCTAACTAAATAACTGTTGCTCCAAACCTAACAAACTTTATATGTAAATGGGGTAGAATTTTTCCTAGTTTAACATGGTGACATCGCTTTGCATGTTTAACAACCCTAAAATTGTGTTTAGGGCAGAACAGTACCAAACCTTAAAACATGCACATGGGGATTTACCGGAATTGTTGTTCGTTGTTTCCGGCCTCATTTAAACTTGCCTAGATAGGTAGTTTTGTTTTGCTTCACCCCTTGCCATGTTAATCAACATTTAATCTTGTTGGGTACATAAACGAGAGAGAACTAAATAACTTGAATGTGGTGTTTCGTCAATATGCAACGGAGTTGCATATTGAGCTCCACTTAATTTGTAGGATTGCTTGTGCACTTTGCCATGCCATGCATATTTAAACCGGACATGCATCATACTTGGTTGTGAATCATGCCATGTTTATGTGGTGGTTGTTTACTATGTTGTTTGCTTCTTTCCAGTGTTGCTTCTTCGGGTTAGTTCCGATAACGTCGCGTTTGTGAGGATTCGTTCGACTTTGTCCGTTTGTCTTCTTCATGGACTTGTTCTTCTTCCTTGCGGGATCTCAGGCAAGATGGCCATACCCTCGAAATCACTTCTATCTTTTCTTGCTAGTTGCTCTCTCTATTGCTATGCCTATGTCGCGATACCTACCACATGCTTTATCATGCCTCCCATATTGCCATGTCAAGCCTCTAAACCACCTTGTCCTAGCAAACCGTTGTTTGGCTATGTTACCGCTTTGCTCAGCCCCTCTTATAGCGTTGCTAGTTGCAGGTGAAGATTGGAGTTTGTTCCTTGTTGGAACATGTTTATTGTTGGGATATCACAATATATCTTATTTACTTAATGCATCTATATACTTGGTAAAGGGTGGAAGGCTCGGCCTTATGCCTGGTGTTTTGTTCCACTCTTGCCGCCCTAGTTTCCGTCATACCGGTGTCATGTTCCTTGATTTTGTGTTCCTTACGCGGTTGGGTTATAATGGGAACCCCTTGATAGTTCACCTTGAATAAAACTCCTCCAGCAAGGCCCAACATTGGTTTTACCATTTGCCACCTAAGCCTTTTTCCCTTGGGTTTTGCAGACTCAAGGGTCATCTTTATTTTAACCCCCCGGGCCAGTGCTCCTCTGAGTGTTGGTCCAAACTAGAGTCCTTTGCAGCGCCCTCTCGGGGAAACTTGAGGTTTGGTTTTAGCTGTACGGAGCGCTCATCCGGTGTGCCCTGAGAACGAGATATGTGCAGCTCCTATCGGTATTTGTCGGCACATCTAGGTGGCTTTGCTGGTCTTGTTTTACCATTGTCGAAATGTCTTGTAACTGGGATTCCGAGGCTGATCGGGTCTTCCCGCTAGAAGGAATATCCTTCGTTGACCGTGAGAGCTTGTGATGGGCTAAGTTGGGACACCCCTGCAGGGATTTGAACTTTTGAAAGCCGTGCCCGCGGTTATGGGCAGATGGGAATTTGTTAATGTTCGATTGTAGAAAACTTGACACTTAATTTAATTAAAATGCATCAACCGCGTGTGTAGCCCTGATGGTCTCTTCTCGGTGGGGTCCGGGAAGTGAACACGATGTTGGAGTTATGCTTGAACGTAAGTAGTTTTAGGATCACTTCTTGATCATACTTTCTCGAACGTGCCTTGCCTTCTCTTCTCGCTCTCATTTGCGTAAGTTAGCCACCATATATGCTAGTGCTTGCTGCAGGTACACCTCATACCTTTACCTACCTAGAAGCTTAAATAGTCTTGATCGCGAGGGTGTGAGATTGCTGAGTCCCCGTGACTCACAGTTTACTTCCAAAACCAGCTTGCAGGTGCCGTTGAACCGTGCAGGTGACGCAACCCAGCTCAAGGAGGAGCTCGATGAAGATCGTGTTTGTTGTGTTGTTTCGTTTCCAGTTGATCAGTAGTGGAGCCCAGTTGGGACGACTGGGGATCTGTAGCATTAGGGGTAGTCTTCTTTTCTTTTGGTTCCGTAGTCGGACTGTGATTGTATCTGGTTGATGTAATGCTTTATTCATGTATTGTGTGAAGTGGTGATTGTAAGCCAACTCTGTACCTCTTTCTTATTCAGTACATGGGATGTGAAAAGATTACCCCTGTTGCGGCATGCCTTCAATGCGGTTATTCCTCTAAGTCGTGCTCGGACACGTGGGAGATATAGCCGCATCGAGGGTGTTACACACGGATACTTCCAAACAGTTGCAGGTGCCGAGGATACAAGTGAAGGTGACGATACCGAACTCAAGTGGGAGTTCGACGAGGATTCGGGCCGTTACTATGTTTATTTTCTTGATGATTAGTAGTGGAGCCCAGTTGGGACGATCGGGGATCTAGCATTTGGGGTTGTCTTTCTTTATTTTGGTTCCGTAGTCGGACCTTTGATTGTACTTTGGATGATGTATGGATTATTTATGTATTGTGTGAAGTGGCGATTGTAAGCCAACTCTTTATCCCTTTCTTATTCAGTACATGGGATGTGTAAAGATTACCCCTATTGCGACAAGTCTACCATGCGGCTATGCGTCTAAGTCGTGCCCCGACACGTGGGAGATATAGCCGCATTGTGGGTGTGACAAGTTGGTAATCAGAGCCATCCCCGACTTAGGAGCCCCCTGCTTGATCGAATCGCTGAAGTTGTTGAGTCTAGAACAAATTTTTTTGAGTCTTAGGATTATATATATCGAAGAGTAGGATTCTTTTTACTCCTCAGTCCCTTCGTCGCTCTGGTGAGGCCTCCTGACGTAGATGTTTTGACTCTTCTCTCCTCAAATTTCATGAATTTTTTTTAGGATCACGCGGGTATCTTGGAATCATTCTGATAGTCTTGTGACGAGAACATTGTTGTTGGTGCCTCCTGACATTTAGGGGTTGTGGCAGTGTCCCGGGTAGTTGAGCTCCGAGGTGTTGTCTTCACAATTTTATCGTTGCAGTTCTGGAATACCTGAGTTCGCCGACATCGAAAATCTCTTTTATGCAGTTGTTGGTGAGATAACCTTGACGCCACCCAGTACTAGGGCGGGAGTTCGGGAGTATTGCCATAACTCGTATAACCGATGCTTTTCGAAGGTTGAGGTACATGATTTCCGAAGGTTTCTTGGTTATGTGTTGAAGGATGGATACAGCTGGATGTAGGAATTGTTAGTTTGGGTGAGATATTATGCTTACCCTGTATCCCCAACACCTGATTGCATAACCATAAAGTTTCAGGAGTTTTATAGGTGGGAATTCATGTAGCTCTAGTATTTCTTCCCGGAGATATTTGGTTTGTGATTGGGTAATCCTTACCAATTATTTGTTCATATCCGTACCTTGTTGTTTCATTCATCTACCTTTATCTAAGTGGCTTCTCAACTTAATGGACGTGTGATGATTTACTTTGGAATTCATTCGTTCATCCTTGTTCGAATGTTAAGACTATATGTTGCAATTTCGATCCATTGATTCAGCTTGAATATATGTCTTTCAAAATTCTGACGGATGTCAACCTCTTCAGGATGGCTCCTCCAATGCGTCAGAATCCAGACCACAATGATGGGGAACAGTCGAACCCTCTGCCACCACCTCCACCTCCGGAGGCATGGCAAGCTGTCATGGCAGCCACCAACGCCAACACTTAGATGCTTTTGCAACTCTTGCAAGAGCGCAACCAAGGGCAAGGCAACCAAGGAAATCAAGTCCACGGCAACAATCAGCCTCAGTTTGCTACCCTCAACCAGTTCCTCGCAAACCAGCCGAAGTCCTTCAGCAACTGTGTCGAGGCCACAGACACCGACGACTGGCTCGTGGACATTTGCAAACATTTTGAATGTAGCAATGTCAGACCTGAGGACTTTGTCAAGTTTGTTTCGTTTCAACTCAAGGACCAAGCTGCTGAGTGGTATCAACAATACAGAGATTCCAGAGGAGGTCGTGTGATTACTTGGGATGATTTCTGCTGAGACTTCAAAGCTCATCACATCCCACCAAGTGTGGCTGAGAGAAAGCATGAGGAGTGCAATCTCAAGCAAGGTAGCATGTCTGTTTATCAATACAATATCCAGTTTCAGAAACTTGCTCGCTTCGCTAAACAAGACGTTCCTGATGAAAAGAGTATGATCTATCAATTCATAGGTGGCCTCGGAGAGGATCTGCAGTTAGCTCTCGTGCTTCTTGAGCCGACCAAGTTCGATCAGTTCTATAACATGGCACTAAAGCAAGAAGCTGCCCAGCTCAAGTGTGAGGCATCTAAGAAGAGAGTCAGGGACGCAGTTCAATCTTCTTCTTCATCACAAGTGGCAGCTAAGCAACAAAAGTTCTGGCTGCCTCCTGCTCCGTTTCGTCAGCCCTACCAGCAAAAGAGCAAAGGTGGCTATGGATCTTCCCACCCACCCAACCCAGGCTATCAGAACAAAGCTCATTCTCAAACTCCAAGGTCAAGTGCTCCTTATCATCGGCCGCTCTCAGAAGTTACTTGCAACAAGTGTCGGCAGAAAGTACACTATGCAAACAAGTGCTT
This sequence comes from Triticum urartu, assembly GCF_056163025.1. NCBI lineage: Eukaryota > Viridiplantae > Streptophyta > Magnoliopsida > Poales > Poaceae > Triticum > Triticum urartu. The sequence continues at coordinate 277,655,885 of NC_141876.1, forward strand.
CAACCAAAGGCACCTTCCGCCTCCTCCTCCTGTGAGATCTGCCAGCAATGCAGTGGTCAAGAATAATTCCAAGTTTGCAAAGGTGAACATGATGAACGCAGCTCAGGCAGAGGATTCTTCAGAAGTGATCATGGGTAATCTTCCTGTTAATGACTTTCCTGCAAAAGTCTTATTCGATTCTGGTGTCTCGCATTCTTTCATTTCAAGACCTTTTGTGGCTATGCATGATTTGGTTACTCAAGTATTGCCGAGACCTTTGTCTATTGTTTCTCCAGCTCGACAAATTACTTCTCGAGTATTCGTTCGGGATTCCATTATCAAGATGGGCAACTATGAATTTCTGTCTTCTCCAATTGTTCTTGGTGACTCGGATATTGATCTAATTCTCGGGATGGACTGGCTTTCTAAGCACAAGGCTCAGCTTGATTGTGCTGCTAGGCAGATTCAATTGACACACTCTTCTGAGGATGTGATCATCTATGCCGCTCGGGACGAAACCATTCAACTTTTTTCTCTCAATGAGAAGGGTGAGTTGAATGCTATCTCTCAGATTCCAATAACTTGTGAATATCAAGACGTCTTTCCAGAAGAGCTTCCGGGAATGCCTCCTCACCGGCCAGTTGAATTCGTTATCGATCTTGAGCCTGGCATGGAACCTGTTTGCAAACGTCCTTACAAGCTTGGACCAGAGGAGTTGAAGGAGTTGAAGAAACAACTCGATGAACAAGAGCGTATGGGTCTGATCAGACCAAGTTCATCTCCATGGGGTTGTGGTGTTCTTTTTGTCAAGAAGAAGGATGGAACAGAATGACTCTGCGTCGACTACCGTCCATTGAACAAGAAGACAATAAAGAACAAGTATCCACCTCCCAACATCAATGAGCTTTTTGAGCAACTTAAAGGGGCCAGAGTTTTCTCCAAGCTTGACCTCCATATGGGTTATCATCAGATTCACATTCGTGAACAAGATATTCCCAAGACAGCATTCAGAACAAGCTATGGTTATTATGAATATACTGTCATGTCTTTCGGCCTTGTCAATGCTCCTCCAACGTTCTCTCGCATGATGAACTTCATCTTCAACCCTTACACAAATGATTTCGTCCTGGTGTATCTCGATGATATCTTGGTCTTTTTCAAGAATAAGGAGGATCATGCCAAGCATTTGAGATTGGTACTCAACAAACTCAGAGAGCATCAATTCTATGCGAAGTTTTCCAAGTGTGAGTTCTGGCTTGATGAAGTTCTTTACCTTGGTCATATCATCTCCGCCAAGGGCATCGCTGTTAATCCCGAGCAGGTGTCTATAATTGTGAACTCGGAGCCTCCTCAGAATGTCAAGCAGCTTCACAGTTTTCTTGGGCTTGCAAGCTATTGTCAAAGATTCGTTGAGAATTTCTCTAAGATTGCAAAGCCTCTTTCAAACCTCCTCCAGAAGCACGTCAAGTATGTCTTGATAGAGGCAAAGGTGTCCCGATGTTTCGATGAGATGGTGGCTATCGTTTTCTGTGGGAGTCGACCTTGACGATCCGACTACGAACGTGCAAGACGTCGCGCCTTAGCAATCGCTAAACCAACTTCCGAGGGGTTATTGACCACGCCGGAGCACGATCAACCTGACCACGAGGGCCTGTTTCCTGCGAGCAAACGAAGAACAAGCAAGAAGCTGAGATTGCAATCTGGATATTGCGAATATAAGATGAAAGCTTTATTGATCAAGGTGGGGTTCTGTGACGTCTTAGTCTGGTCGTTGGACACAAACGAAGTACGCGAAGTTGCAGCTATGGCGAACTTTTAATCTAAACAAAACCCCAGTCTAGACGACGCCCTAAGGGCTGTATATATGGAGGAAGAGAGGGGAATTTCGTGGCCCTTGAGGGTGGGGTCCGAAACCAACCCTAACTCTTGTTTCCCCACACATACGGACTCTAAAAATAGCCTATACTTAAGTATTTCGAAATTACATGGGCCTGGCCCATTAATAAGGTGACGCAGCACCTAGAATAGCCTATGGACGAATATTATGAAGTGGCATCTTGTATATTTCGTCCATGGCTTCATGCACTCCTTATGGCGGCTTCAAAGTCCTGAAATCATCACTTGTAACTCCGTTCTTGATCCCCTTGCGCATGCCATCAACTCCATTCGTGTTCTTGCTCCAATGTTCATCCTTCTCCAAGCTAGGACCTTCATTTGTAAGCAAAACAAATGTATCCAATTTAGGCAGCATCATAATCTCATGAACATTAGAATCATTACCAAGAAACGAAAGTACCTGGTAATTTAATTGGCGTGCGCGAGCTCTAGTAATTGGTCCAGTATATGTAACAGTAGGGGCTGTGGGTGTAACAATGGTATTGATGTCCTCATCATCCTCCCCTTCTTGAAATGAAGTCGTCCTCGACGGAAGCTCATCTTCCTCACCCAAATAAGGCTTCAAATCTGCAATGTTAAAAGTGGGACTAACCCCAAAATCTGCAGGTAGCTCAAGTTTATATGCATTATCATTTATTTTCTCTAAAACCTTAAAAGGACCATCAGCACGTGGCATTAGCTTTGATTTGCGCAGATTAGGAAATCTATCTTTACGCAAATGTAACCAAACAAGATCTCCAGGTGCAAACACAACATGTTTTCTACCCTTATCTCCAGCAAGTTTATATTTAGCATTCATACGCTCAATGTTTTCCTTAGTTAACTCATGCATTTTTAAAATCAATTCAGAACGTTCTTTAGCATCAAAATTAACCTTCTCCGAAGATGGAAGAGGCAACAAATCAATAGGTGCACGAGGTAGGAAACCATACACAATTTCAAAAGGGCACATCTTAGTAGTAGAATGCAATGAACGATTATAAGCAAATTCAATATGAGGCAAGCATTCTTCCCACATTTTCTTGTTATTCTTCAAAACAGCCCTAAGCATAGTAGACAATGTTCTATTGACTACTTTAGTTTGTCCATCAGTTTGGGGGTGACAAGTAGTACTAAAAAGCAGCTTAGTCCCCAACTTAGCCCATAAACATCTCCAAAAGTGGCTAAGAAATTTAGTATCACGATCTGAAACAATAGTATTTGGCACACCATGTAAGCGAATAATTTCACGAAAGAACAAATCAGCAACATTAACAGCATCATCGCTTTTATGACATGGTATAAAGTGTGCCATTTTCGAGAACCTATCCACGACAACAAATATGCTATCCCTCCCCTTCTTTGTTCGAGGTAAACCTAAAACAAAGTCCATAGATATATCCTCCCAAGGAACACTAGGTACAGGCAAAGGCATATATAAACCATGAGGATTGAGTCGTGACTTAGCTCTTTGACATGTAGTGCAGCGAGCAACAAAACGCTCAACATCCCGTCTCATCTTTGGCCAAAAGAAATGTGTAGCAAGTATATCCTCCGTCTTCTTGACGCCAAAGTGTCCCATTAATCCTCCTCCATGCGCCTCCTGCAATAACAAAAGACGAACGGAGCTAGCTGGAATGCATAGCTTGTTAGCACGAAACACAAATCCATCGTTAAGAACGAACTTGTTCCAAGTTCTCCCTTCCTTACAATTCTGCAATACATCTTTAAATTCAGCATCATTAACATATTGATCCTTGATGGTCTCCAAACCAAATATTTTAAAGTCAAGTTGTGAAAGCATAGTATAACGACGAGACAAGGCATCAGCAATAACATTTTCTTTACCCTTCTTGTGTTTAATGACATAAGGGAAAGTCTCAATGAATTCAACCCATTTAGCATGTCTACGGTTCAGTTTTGCTTGACTTTTAATGTGTTTCAAAGATTCATGATCAGAATGTATAACAAATTCCTTGGGCCATAAATAATGTTGCCATGTTTCTAAGGTCCGAACAAGAGCATATAATTCTTTATCATAAGTAGAATAGTTCAGACTAGGCCCACTCAATTTTTCAGAAAAGTATGCAACAGGTTTTCCATCTTGTATTAACACACCTCCTAATCCAATTCCACTAGCATCACATTCAAGCTCAAAAGTCTTATTGAAATTAGGAAGTTGGAGTAAAGGAGCATGTGTTAACTTATCTTTCAATACCGTGAAGGCTTCTTCCTGTGCGGTACCCCAAACAAAAGGTACATCCTTCTTTGTAAGCTCGTTGAGAGGTGCAGCAATGGTGCTGAAATCTCTCACAAAACGCCTATAGAAACCAGCGAGGCCAAGGAAACTCCTCACTTGTGTGACCGTTTTGGGCTGCGGCCAACTCTCAATAGCTTCAATCTTGGCTTTATCAACTTCAATTCCCTGTGGAGTAACAACATAGCCAAGAAAAGATACTCGGTCGGTGCAAAAGGTGCACTTTCCAAGGTTACCAAACAAACGTGCATCACGTAGAGCAATAAAAACAGCACGTAAATGTCCCAAATGGTCCTCCAAAGATTTGCTATAAATCAATATGTCATCAAAGTAAACTACCACAAATCGTCCAATGAAGGCACGTAAAACTTCGTTCATTAACCTCATGAAAGTACTAGGTGCATTAGTTAACCCAAAAGGCATGACTAACCACTCATATAATCCAAACTTAGTTTTAAATGCTGTTTTCCATTCATCTCCCAATTTCATACGAATTTGATGGTAACCACTACGCAAATCAACTTTGGAGAATATTGTAGAGCCACTCAATTCATCAAGCATATCATCTAGCCTAGGAATAGGATGACGATAACGAATAGTAATATTATTAATGCCTCTACAATCAACGCACATACGCGACGTACCATCCTTTTTCGGCACTAAAATGATAGGAACAGCACAAGGACTAAGGGATTCGCGTATATAACCTTTGTCGAGCAGTTCTTGTCCTTGACGCATAATCTCCTTCGTCTCCTCTGGATTGGTACGGTATGGTGCACGGTTGGGTAATGATGCACCGGGAATTAAGTCAATTTGATGCTCAATCCCGCGAATAGGTGGTAATCCCGGTGGCACGTCTTGTGGAAAAACGTCGGCGAACTCCTGCAAAATGTTAGTGACAGCAGGAGGCAAAGAGGAAGGCACGTCCTCGAATGAAAATAATGCCTCTTTGCACACAAAAGCATAGCAAACAGATTTGCTAAAATCTAGATTGTCAATATCAGATTTGGTGGCAAGTAAACATGCACTTTTCAACTTAATTTCAGAAGCAACACTAGATTGTTTATGATTATTAGGCTGCATTTGTTGCTCAAATTCTTTTGCCACAATCTGATTTTCACTCTTAGTTTTCTCCTGTTTTGCTTTATTAGCTCTATTAATATCATCTTTCAAAATGGAATCAGGAGTCATAGGAAGCAAAGTAATATTTTTATCCTTATGAACAAGAGTATACTGATTGTTTCTACCATGGTGAATAGAATTTTTATCAAATTGCCATGGTCTACCAAGTAATAAGGAACATGCTTGCATAGGTACCACATCACAATCAACATAATCAACATATGTAGAGATACTAAAATGCACACGAACAGTACGTGTTACCTTAACCTTGCCGCTATTGTTGAACCATTGGATGTAGTAAGGATGTGGATGTGGTCTTGTGGTGAGAGATAGCTTCTCCACCATCTCGATGCTAGCCAAGTTGTTGCAACTCCCTCCATCTATGATCACGCGAACAGAACGTTCCTTCACAACTCCCTTTGTATGGAACAAATTATGCCTCTGATTTTGCTCAGCTTGTGTAACCTGCACACTCAAAACACGTTGAGCAACTAAACATTCATACCTGTCAGCATCTTCAGGAGCCATGTATTGCGTCTCATGATCAGAATCGTCTCCACCGTGTTCGTCACGTGTAATAAGAGCCAAAGTCTCCTCATCATAGTCACTAGCGGACTCATACCCACCATCCTCAGTAACAATCATCACACGCTTAGATGGGCATTCTCTCGCATAATGACCTCCACCCTTGCAACGTCGACAAATAATATCATGTGTCTGCCCTGTTGATGCCATGGATGAAGAAGAGCTTTTTGCAGGCCCAGAAGGTGTGCTCTTGGCAGATAGTGGTGATTGTGCCTGCTTTATTGTATCACGGTTGGAGGTGGCAGCCGACGGAGGCGCCGGTGAAGCAGAACGTGTGGAAGTAGATGATGCACGTGGTGTCCATGAAGAAGGTCGACCTGCAGAAAAGTTAGTCCGCGCCAATGCCTGTCGATCCTGCACTTCACGTTCAGCTTTACAAGCAAGATGGAATAAACGAGTGATATTAGTATACTCCTTATACTCTAGAATCGTCTGAATCTCTCTATTTAATCCACCCATAAAACGTGCAAGCATAGCTTCATTCTCCTCAACAATACCACATCTAATCATGCCAGTTTGTAATTCCTGATAATATTCTTCTACAGAATTTTTTCCCTGTCTTAAGCGCCGCAATTTTTGAAGTAATTCACGTTGATAATATGGTGGAACCCAACGAGTACGCATAGCAGTTTTCAAAGCAGCCCAAGTAGCAGGAATGGGATATAATCTACAATGCTCAGACCACCAAACACATGCAAAACTAGTGAATGCACAAACAGCAGCAGGAACACGTCTCTCCTCGGGATATTGTAAACATGTAAATCGTTGTTCAGTTTCTAACTCCCAAGTAAGATATATATCAGGAACATATCTACCCTCAAATGGTGGAATATTCAATTTTAGTTTAGGGAGATGGTCATGATCTCGTACCTGAGGGTGAGCCCTACCATTGCCATTATTTGCATGTGGACGACCTGATGGTTGCTGTGCTGGTGGTGGCACGTAGTTCTGATTTTGATCAACCTCATCCTCGTAATCGCCAGCAAAATCATCCTCCTCCGCATCAGCAGCAGGAGCCACAGAAGTAGCAACAGCAGCACCAACAGTTTGGCCAGGTGCAAGAGGGAGACGGCTCGCTCGGCGGAGGGCTGTTTCACGATGTGTAGGTAGTCGTCGTTGTTGTTGTTGTAGAGGTGCGTTAGGTGCAGCCGGTGGTGGTGGTGGAAGACGCGCGAGCAATTCATTAAACCTGTCATCGAGCTTTGTTTCGAACGTCTTCTCCATGTCATCTATCTTCTCCATGGCCTCTTCAAATCTGTTTAGCACATCCTGCACCTGTCCATTCATCATTTGCTGAAATTTATCATGCAACTCCTGATTCGTCATGTTCTCCCAGTCAGTCTCGTCGGCTTGTGATCCTGCCATGGTTAGCAACAATAGAAAACACACAAGAATATGATCCTACAGAATACTAACAAGAGGTGGTGGTGGCGGGTGTCACAAATCCGTCAAGCAAATCTCAAATTCTTACCAGTTCTTACCCAGCAGCAGGCGGTGATCGGCAACCGTTGTAGTCAAAACTCTCAAAAGCTTGGATAGAGCGATTGCCAGGGAGAGTCAAACGCACGACGTAGAGGTATGTGGAGCTGGGAAGGCTTATAGTATGGTAGCAAAAAGGGTCAGCAATAATCAATTCAGAGATGCAAAGTTGAATAAACGCTCAACGACGGTACTGTGCTGGTCCTAGGCTAGACCGTGCTAGAGACGCGAGCCTAGAACACTAACAAAATCACGGCGCTGCACGTAAATAAGGGAAAAGCACACTCTGGAACTTTTTTTTTCGCTTTTTTTTTGCGCTCCTCTTTTTTTTTTTGCGCTCCTCTTTTTTTTTTTGCGCTCCTCTTTTTTTTTTTTGCGAAAAATTACTATAATGGCGAGTGTCTCAAAACTCTTCCCTCGTCAAACTGATAGTATGGGCACGAAAATTTTTTTTTCCACTTTTTTTTTCGGAAATCAGGGCAGCGACGACGAAAAAGTGCGACAAAAAATCACTATGATGCCACGTGGCTCAAAAGACTCAGAAAAGCCTAAAAATAGGATAGGGAAAAAAAAATTTTGCCCGAGAAAATTTTGGCCTAAAAACTGCCCGGGGGTCTCCAGACTTTTTTTTTTCCCGAGACCTACGCAGGCAAGGAAACACGAATCGGAATTGAGATTGATCTCAAGAACAATCCTAATATGAGAAGAACTCGGATTGGTGGTGGATATATGGTTGTGGTATATGGCAGCGATGGTGGTATATGGTAGCGGTGGTGGTATGTGGTATATGGATAAGGATTCAGAGCGGTGGCGGATAAGCAAAAGTGGTAGATGGGCGATGATGATGGTGCGGCGGCGGCGTGACAACTTATGACCAGAACTCGAAACTCTAAAAGACTAGACTCTAAGACCAGCAACTTGACACGACGATGCAACCGCAAATTCAACAAAGCAAAAACCCTAAAAAGATTATGCAAAGGCTCAGATTGGTTCGGATATGATGAACTAACCCTAAATTTTTTTTTGTGGCTTTTTCGTGGACTGTAGGTATGAAGAACAGACTCGATCTAATCTACGAAAAACTGTAAAATCTCACCGAGCAACCTGGAAATCTGATACCACTTGATAGAGGCAAAGGTGTCCCGATGTTTCGATGAGATGGTGGCTATCGTTTTCTGTGGGAGTCGACCTTGACGATCCGACTACGAACGTGCAAGACGTCGCGCCTTAGCAATCGCTAAACCAACTTCCGAGGGGTTATTGACCACGCCGGAGCACGATCAACCTGACCACGAGGGCCTGTTTCCTGCGAGCAAACGAAGAACAAGCAAGAAGCTGAGATTGCAATCTGGATATTGCGAATATAAGATGAAAGCTTTATTGATCAAGGTGGGGTTCTGTGACGTCTTAGTCTGGTCGTTGGACACAAACGAAGTACGCGAAGTTGCAGCTATGGCGAACTTTTAATCTAAACAAAACCCCAGTCTAGACGACGCCCTAAGGGCTGTATATATGGAGGAAGAGAGGGGAATTTCGTGGCCCTTGAGGGTGGGGTCCGAAACCAACCCTAACTCTTGTTTCCCCACACATACGGACTCTAAAAATAGCCTATACTTAAGTATTTCGAAATTACATGGGCCTGGCCCATTAATAAGGTGACGCAGCACCTAGAATAGCCTATGGACGAATATTATGAAGTGGCATCTTGTATATTTCGTCCATGGCTTCATGCACTCCTTATGGCGGCTTCAAAGTCCTGAAATCATCACTTGTAACTCCGTTCTTGATCCCCTTGCGCATGCCATCAACTCCATTCGTGTTCTTGCTCCAATGTTCATCCTTCTCCAAGCTAGGACCTTCATTTGTAAGCAAAACAAATGTATCCAATTTAGGCAGCATCATAATCTCATGAACATTAGAATCATTACCAAGAAATGAAAGTACCTGGTAATTTAATTGGCGTGCGCGAGCTCTAGTAATTGGTCCAGTATATGTAACAGTAGGGGCTGTGGGTGTAACAATGGTATTGATGTCCTCATCATGTCTGGACGCCTGAATGTGACATTGCTTTCAACACCCTCAAAGAGAAGTTGGTCACAGCTCCTGTCTTGACTCCTCCTGACGAATCCAAGCCATTTGAAGTTTTCTGTGATGCCTCCTTACAAGGTCTCAGTGCTGTGTTAATGCAAGAGAAGAAAGTTGTGGCTTATACCTCTCGTCAGTTGAAGCCCAACGAAATTAACTACCCCACTCACGACCTTGAGGTTGCGGCAGTTGTCCATGCATTATTAACGTGGAGACATCTCTTGTTGGGAAGGAAAGTGGACATCTTCACAGATCATAAGAACCTCAAGTACATCTTCACTCAACCCAACCTCAACCTCAGGCAGACTCGATGGGTCGAAAAGATTCAAGAATACAATCCGAGTATTGAATATACTCCAGGCAAGGCCAATGTCATTGCAGATGCTTTGAGCAGGAAGGCTTACTACAACAGCTTAATTCTCAAGCCCTTCCAACCGGACCTTTGTGAAGCTTTCCGCAAACTGAATCTCCAAGTTGTTCCTCAAGGCTTTCTTGCCAACCTCCAACTCTCTCCCACTTTGGAAGATCAAATTCGTGAGGCACAACTCCTGGATTCCATGGTGAAGAAGGTGAAAAATGGGATTGCCAAGAGCCAACCCAAATACAAGTGCTACCGCATTGATGACAAAGACACTCTATTCTTTGAGGACCGGATTATGGTTCCTAAAGGTGATCTAAGGAAATTCATTATGAACGAGGCGCACAATTCCCTTCTATCCATTCATCCTGGTAGTACGAAGATGTACCATGACTTCAAGCAGTCGTATTGGACTCGAATGAAGCGAGAAATTGCTCAATTTGTGAATGAATGTGATGTCTGTAGAAGGGTGAAAGCAGAACACCAACGGCCAGCTGGTCTCCTCCAATCTCTTGCTATTCCAGAATGGAAGTTTGACCATATTGAAATGGACTTCGTGACTAGATTTCCCAAGTCCAAGCGTGGAAATGATGCAATCTTCGTTGTCATCGACAAGCTTACAAAAGTGGCTCATTTCCTTCCAATCAAAGAATCTATCACATTAGCTCAGTTGGCAGAGCTATACACCTCCAGGATTGTCTCTTTGCACGTCATTTCGCAATTGATATCTTTAGATCATGGAAGAATCTTCACTTCTAAGTTCTGGGACTCCTTCCAGAAGGCCATGGGCACCAACATTCGCTTCAGCATAGCTTTCCATCCTCAAACTAGTGGCCAAGTCGAGCGAGTCAATCGAATCCTTGAAGATATGCTCAGGGCTTGTGTAATTTCCTTTGGTATGAAGTGAGAAGATTGTCTTCCATATGCCGAGTACTCCTACAAAAACAGCTTCCAAGCAAGTTCGGGCAAGGCCCCATTCGAGATTCTCTATGGCAGAAAGTGTCATACTCCTCTCAATTGGGCAGAGACCGGTGAATGCCAACTTCTTGGCAATGACTTAATCATAGAAGCTGAAGAAATGTGCAAAGTCATCCGTGAAAATCTGAAAGCCGTGCAATCGCACCAGAATAGTTACTATGATAGCAAGCACCATGACTTGGCTTTCGAGATCGGAGACCATGTCTACCTCCGCGTCTCTCCAATGAAAGGCACTCGTCGCTTCGGTATCAAAGGGAAGCTGGCCCCTAGATACGTGGGTCCTTTCAAGATCATTGGCAAAAGAGGTGACCTCTCCTATCAACTTGAGCTTCTGTCCAACTTCACAAACGTGCACGATGTGTTTCACGTGTCATAGCTTCGCCAAGTGCTTGAAGACTCCTGAGTGCACCATCAACTTCGAAGAGATTGATCTCTAAGAAGATCTGTCTTATCATGAGCATCCCGTTGCTATTCTTGAAGAAACCGAGCGCAAGACTCGCAACAAGTCAATCAAATTCCTGAAAGTCAAGTGGTCACACCATTCCGACCGAGAAGCCACCTGGGAACGCGAGGAACACCTCCGTTCCGAATATCCGGAGTTCTTTCAGTCCTAGATCTCGGGATGAGATCCTCTCATAGTGGTGGAGTGTTGTAGCACCCTGGATGTAACTTGCCATATTTGTAACTCTGACTCTTGCCATTTTCGGCTTTAAGTTATGAGATTCCCTTCATTGGTTGGGTTTTTGTCTTCATTTAGCATTTTGTTCATGTCATGCATTTCATATCATGTCATCATGTGCATTGCATTTGCATTCGTGTTCGTCTCATGCATCCGAGCTTTTTTCTCGTTGTCCGTTTCGCAATCCGACACTCCCACATGCACCAGCGCACCCCTCTTGGCTCTTTTCATGAGCAGGTGTTAAACATTCTCGGAATGAGCCGAGATTTGTCAAGTGGCCTTGGTACACCACCAGTAGACCGCCTGTCAAATTTCGTTCCATTTGGAGTCCGTTTGGTACACCAACGGTTAACCGGGTAACCGCGAAGGCCTCTTGTTTGTTGCAGCCAAACACCCCTTCAAAACAGCCCAATAACCCATCTAAACCATCTCCATGTCCTTCGTCGTCGGATCAATATCGTGTGGGCGAAAACTACACCTCATTTGGACAATCCAAACTTCCTCTACCTTTAAATATGTGTCTCCCTCCGATTTTCCCGCAGTCCAAACCCTAGAAATCATCCCCGCCGCCACCAACCAGATGAGATCGCGCCACCGCCCATAGCCACTCGCCGCCCGCCACGTGGCCTCCGCCACCGCCTGCCGCCGCCAGCCCGCCAGGCCCGCGCGGGGCCCTCCCCGGCCCACGCCCCGCCGCCTCCGTGACCGGGCGCCCGAGCCCCCCGTCGCGTCTTCTCCGCCGCGCCGCCCCGCTTCCTCACCACACCGCCGCCCGCCGCCCGAGCGCCGCCGCCGAGCTCCTCCGCACCTCCCGCCACCTCCCGCTGCCCTCCACGCCTCCCTCGCGGTCCGCCGTCCTCCGCGCCGTGCGCCGTCGTCCGAACCTTCTCCGGTGACTCCCGCTCCCTCTCCGGCCGCCACGCGCCTCGCCGGAGTCGCCTCGCCGTCACCGGAGCTGGGGTGGACCAAATCCACCCATCCATTGAACCAAACGCGTCCCGTCGATCCGGATCTCCCCGTCCCGGAACCTCCTCGTCCCGCGTTGACTTTCGCGGAGGTGAAGTTTCCACAAAGTCCCGAATATTTGTATATATTTTCATGCCTACTTCATCATGTTGTATCTCGGTGACCGTAGCTCCAAATGATGCATATGATATGTCGAATTGTTCGTCTCGTTGAGGTATTCACGTTAGAAGCATTTCCATGCATGATTATGTACATTACAATGCCATTTTCATTGATGCAAGAGTGCTATAAAATGTTAACTGCTGTTACTTATCATATCATGGTGATTTGTCATTTTTGTCACATTTGATGTGTGCATCGTATGAGATTGAGGTCTACATGTGTTTTAAACTACAATATGCCATCTTTACATGAGTGCTTGTCTTGTATTTTTGTGATATATGTGGTGACTAGCACAAGCATGCAAACTAGCCTCCGCAGTGTTGCTGTTTTCAGGGACTTGGGATTTTGCCAAGTCCTTTTCCTGCTATTATTTTGATGCCATGTAAACATGATGCTACAGTGAGATCCATGCTTGTTTTGAGATACTTCTGTAAGGATGTTTTGAACATGTGGTCATGCTCTATCCATCCATGCCCCTGTTTGCAATTGTGGAGTTGTCTAGCATGTCTTGTTCTTGCTCTACCTTTGCTATAAAATGTTCCTAGCAGAATGTTACCATGTTAATCCATTTTGCCATGGTTGTTGCTGGTGATCCATGCATCCTATGAACTTGCTCTTGCCATGGTTAGCTTCATGAACATGTTATCTTGCTATTGGTATGCTTATATTGTCATGAAATGCTTTGTAGTAAGTGGTTTGAGCTCGCAAAGTTGCTATCATAATTCTGTTTATGACATGCTCTGTTTTTCTGCTAGGTCTGAAACTGTTAATAAAACTTGCTATGTTTACATGGGTGCCATCAAATCTTCCGTGCCTTTTTGGCTCATGTTCAGTAAGGGACTTTTTATCTATGCATTTAGTATAATCATGCCATGCGTTTGTTTGCTATGATATGTTCCTGTAGCATGTTGTTTGCTTGCTCTAAACATTGCTCCCTGATGTTGTTTTTGACATGTTAGTATTTTCACTAAGTCTGTGAAGGTGATATCTTTTGCACTTTTGCCATGCTTATTTGAACCTGTTGTATTGGGATTTAGCCATAGCCCAGTGTTCATGTTTTGTCAAGCATCTCTTGTACATCACTGCCATATGCTTTGTTGCTATGTTGGAGTGCAGTAGCTTAGTTCCTTGTTCCATTCTAGATGGCATCGTGCTGTTAATCGTAGTTTTGCGTCATTTTTGTGATGCTTGCCATTTGCAAACCGTGCATCCGTTTCCGGTGATCTTTATATTGATTTCAACCAAAATCATCTCATCTTTCTAGCGGCATACTTGTTTTGCCAAGTTGATGCCATAATCATTCTTTCCCTTCCGGAGCACACATGTACATTGCATATCATGTCTTGCATATCATGCCATGTATTGCATCAGGTAGCTTGTGCATTGCACCATGATTGATTGTTGTTCCATTGCTTGTGTTCTTGCTTTGGGTAGAGCCGGGAGACGAGTACGTGACCGAGGAACCTGTTGAGTACGCTAACGAGGATCAAGCTTTCGACAACTCTGAGAACTTTGCAGGCAAGATGACCATACCCTCGAAATCACTTCTATCTTTGCTTGCTAGTTGTTCGCTCTATCGCTATGCTGCGCTACCTACCACTTGCTTTATCATGCCTCCCATATTGCCATGTCAAGCCTCTAACCCACCTTTCCTAGCAAACCGTTGTTTGGCTATGTTACCGCTTTTGCTCAGCCCCTCTTATAGAGTTGCTAGTTGTAGGTGAACTTGAAGTTTGTTCCATGTTGCAACATGGATATTGTTGGGATATCATTATTATATCTTATTTACCTTAATGAATCTATATACTTGGTAAAGGGTGGAAGGCTCAGCCTTATGCCTAGTTTTTTGTTCCACTCTTGCCGCCCTAGTTTCTGTCATACCGGTGTTATGTTCCTTGATTTTGCGTTCCTTACGCGGTTGGGTGTTATGGGAACCCCTTGATAGTTTGCCTTGAATGAAACTCCTCCAGCAAGGCCCAACCTTGGTTTCAACATTTGCCACGTAATCCGTTTCCCTTGGGTTCCGCGAACTCAAGGGTCATCTTTATTTTAAACCCCCGGGCCAGTGCTCCTCTGAGTGTTGGTCCAAACTAGAGCCGCTTGCGGCGCCACCTCGGGGAAACTTGAGGGTTGGTTTTAGTTGTACGGACTGCTCATCCGGTGTGCCCTGAGAACGAGATATGTGCAGCTCCTATCAGGATTTGTCGGCATAGTCGGGTGGTCTTGCTGGTCTTGTTTTACCATTGTTGAAATGTCTTGTAACCGGGATTCCGAGGCTGATCGGGTCTTCCCGGGAGAAGGAATATCCTTTGTTGACTGTGAGAGCTTGTGATGGGCTAAGTTGGGACACCCCTGCAGGGTATAAACTTTCAAGAGCCGTGCCCGCAGTTATGTGGCAAATGGGAATTTGTTAATATCCGATTGTAGAGGACTTGACACTTAACTTAATTAAAATGAATCAACCGCATGTGTGGCCGTGATGGTCTCTTTTCGGCGGAGTCCGGGAAGAGAATACGGTCTCGGGTTATGCTTGAACGTAAGTAGCTTCAGGATCACTTCTTGATCACTTATAGCTTCTCGACCGTGCGTTGCTTCTCTTCTCGCTCTTATTTGCGTAAGTTAGCCACCATATATGCTAGTGCTTGCTGCAGCTCCACCTGACTACCCCTTTCCTACCCATAAGCTTAAATAGTCTTGATCTCGCGTGTGTGAGATTGCTGAGTCCTCGTGACTCACGGATACTTCCAAACAGTTGCAGGTGCCGAGGATACCAGTGCAGGTGACGATACTGAACTCAAGTGGGAGTTCGACGAGGATTCGGGCCGTTACTATGTTTCTTTTCCTGATAATCAGTAGTGGAGCCCAGTTGGGACGATCGGGGATCTAGCATTTGGGGCTGTCTTTCTTTATTTTGGTTCCGTAGTCGGACCTTTGATTGTACTTTGGATGATGTATGGATTATTTATGTATTGTGTGAAGTGGCGATTGTAAGCCAACTCTTTATCCCTTTCTTATTCAGTACATGGGATGTGTAAAGATTACCCCTCTTGCGACAAGCCTACCATGCGGCTATGCCTCTAAGTCGTGCCCCTACATGTGGGAGATATAGCCGCATTGTGGGTGTGACAATTCCCTCCGATACTACTCATAAATTCATCAAAATAAGCAAACAACACATAGAAAACCAAATCTGTCAAAAACAGAACAGTCCATAGTAATCTGAAGGTTTCGAATACTTATGTCACTCCAAAAATTATGAAATAAATATTTATACCTTAGGAATTTGACTATTAATCATCTGCAAAAAGAATCAACCTAAACGCACTCTCCAGTAAACAATAGCAGCTAATCTCGTGAGCGCAAAAGTTTCTGTTTTTTATAGCAAGATCGCAAGGACTTCACCCAAGTCTTCCCAAATGTTCTACTTGGCACAAATACTAATTAAAACATAAAACTACATATAAACAGAGTCTATATGAATTATTTATTACTAAACATGAGCAAAAAGCAAAGAACAAAAATAAAATTGGGTTGCCTCCCAACAAGCGCTATTGTTTAACGCCCCTAGCTAGGCATGATGATTTCAATGATGCTCACATAAACGATAAGAATTGAAACATAAAGAGAGCATCATGAAGAATATGACTAACACATTTAACTCTAACCAATTCCTATGCATAGGGATTTTGTGAGAAAACAATTTATGGGAACAAGAATCAACTAGCATAGGAAAGCAAAACAAGCATAACTTCAAAACTTTAAGCACATAGAGAGGAAACTTGGTATTATTGCAATACCTACAAGCATATATTCCTCCCTCATAATAATTTTCAGTAGCATCATGAATGTATTCAACAATATAACCATCACATAAAGCATTCTTTTCATGATCTACAAGCATAGAATTTTTATTACTCTCCACATAAGCAAAATTCTTCTCATGAATAGTATTGGGAGAAAACTCAACAAAATAACTATCATGTCAGGCATAATCCAATTGAAAGTTAAACTCATGATGACAAGTTTCATGGAAATCATTATTCTTTATATCATACAAGTCATCAAAATAATCATCATAGATAGCAACTTTGTTCTCATAATCAATTGGAACCTCTTCCGAAATAGTGGATTCATCACTAAATAAAGCCATGACCTTTCCGAAATCACTTTCATCAATATAATCATCATAAATAGGAGGCATGCTTTCATCATTATAAATATTCTCATCAAAACTTGGGGGACTAAAAATATCATATTCATCAGACATAGCATCCCCAAGCTTGTAGCTTTGCATATCATTAGCATCATGGGTATTCAAGGAATTCATACTAACAACATTGCAATCATGCTCATCATCCAAAGATTTAGTGCCAAACATTTTAATGCATTCTTCTTCTAATACTTCAGCACAATTATCGTAATCATTATTTTCACGAAAGACATTAAAAAGAGGAAGCATATGGGGTAACCTTAATTCCATTTTTTGTAGTTTTCTTTTATAGACTAAAGTAG
This sequence comes from Triticum urartu, assembly GCF_056163025.1. Classification (NCBI taxonomy): domain Eukaryota; kingdom Viridiplantae; phylum Streptophyta; class Magnoliopsida; order Poales; family Poaceae; genus Triticum; species Triticum urartu. The sequence goes on from NC_141876.1 coordinate 277,672,922, forward strand.
TGATAAAACAAGAAACTAAAATATTCGATTGCAAGATCTAAAGATATACCTTCAAGCGCTAACCTCCCCGGCAATGGCGCCAGAAAAGATCTTGATGTCTACTACACAACCTTCTTCTTGTAGACGTTGTTGGGCCTCCGAGTGCAGAGGTTTGTAGGACAATAGCAAATTTCCCTCAAGTGGATGACCTAAGGCTTATCAATCCATGGGAGGCGTAGGATGAAGATGGTCTCTCTCAAACAACCCTGCAACCAAATAACAAAGAGTCTCTTGTGTCCCCAACACACCCAATACAATGGTAAATTGTATAGGTGCACTAGTTCGGCAAAGAGATGGTGATACAAGTGCAATATGGATAGTAGATAAAGGTTTTTGTAATCTGAAAATATAAAAACAGCAAGGTAGCAAGTGGTAAAAGTGAGCCCAAACGGTATTGCAATAAGTTGAAACAAGGCCTAGGGTTCATACTTTCACTAATGCAAGTTCTCTCAACAATAATAACATAATTGGATCATATAACTATCCCTCAACACGCAACAAAGATTCAATCCAAACTCACTAATAGCGGAGAACAAACGAAGAGATTATTGTAGGGTACGAAACCACCTCAAAGTTATCCTTTCTGATCGATCTATTCAAGAGTCCGTAGTAAAATAACATGATGCTATTCTTTCCGTTCAATCTATCCTAGAGTTCGTACTAGAATAACACCTTAAGACACAAATCAACCAAAACACTAATGTTACCTAGATACTCCAATGTCACCTCAAGTATCCGTGGGTATGATTATACGATATGCATCACACAATCTCAGATTCATCTATTCAACCAACACAAAGAACTTCAAAGAGTGCCCCAAAGTTTCTACCGGAGAGTCAAGATGAAAACGTGTGCCAACCCCTATGCATAAGTTCACGAGGTCACGGAACTTGCAAGTTGATCACCAAAACATACATCAAGTGTTCTCAAATCTTTAAAGACTCAATCTGATAAGATAACTTCAAAGGGAAAACTCAATTCATCACAAGGAGATAGAGGGGGAGAAACATCATAAGATCCAACTATAATAACAAAGCTCGCGATACATCAATATCGTGCCGAATCAAGAACACGAGAGAGAGAGAGAGATCAAACACATAGCTACTGGTACATACCCTTAGCCCTGAGGGTGAACTACTCCCTCCTTGTCATAAGAGCGCCGAGATGATGAAGATGGCCACTGGAGAGGGATTACCCCCTCCGGCAGGGTGCTGGAACGGGTCTAGATTGGTTTTCGGTGGCTACAGAGGCTTGCGGCGGCGGAAGTCCCGATCTAGGTTTCTTGCTAGAAGTTTGGGTATATATAAAAGGTGTTGGAGTGGGGAACAAGTCAGGGGGGTCCCCGAGGCGGCCATGATATAGGGGGATGCGCCCCACCCTCGTGGTGGCCTCGAGACTCCTCTGGTCCATCTCTGGTACTCCGTGGGCTTCTTCTGGTCCAAAAACAATCTCCATGAAATTTCGGGTCAATTGGACTTCGTTTGGTTTTCCTTTTCTGCGATACTCAAAAACAAGGAAAAAAACAGAAACTGGCACTGGCCTCTAGGTTAATAGGTTAGTCCCAAAAATCATACAAAATAGCATATAAATGCATATAAAACATCCAAGGTTGATAATATAATAGCATGGAACAATCAAAAATTATAGATACGTTGGAGACGTATCAAGCATCCCCAAGCTTACTTCCTACTCGTCCTCGAGTAGGTAAATGATAAAAACAGAATTTTTGATGTGGAATGCTACCTAACATATTTATCCATGTAATTCTCTTTATTGTGGCAAGAATATTCAGATCCAAAAGATTCAAGACAAAAGTTTAATATTGACATAAAAATAATAATACTTCAAGCATACTAACAAAGTAATCATGTCTTCTCAAAATAACATGGCCAAAGAAAGCTATCCCTACAAACTCATACAGTCTGGCCATGCTCTATCTTCATCACACAAAATATGTAAATCATGCACAACCCTAATGACAAGCCAAGCAATTGTTTCATACTTTTTATGTTCTCAAACTTTTTCAATCTTCACGCAATACATGAGTATGAGCCATGGACATAGCACTCTAGGTGGAATAGAATGGTGGTTGTGAAGAAGACAAAAAGGAGAAGATAGTCTCGCATCAACTAGGCGTATCAACAGGTTATGGAGATGCCCATCAATAGATATCAATGTGAGTGAGTAGGGATTGCCATGCAATGGATGCACTATAGCTATAAGTGTATGAAAGCTCAAAAGGAAACTAAGTGGGTGCGCATCCAACTCGCTTGCTCACGAAGACCTAGGGCATTTTGAGGAAGCCCATCATTCGAATATACAAGCCAAGTTCTATAATGAAAGATTCTCACTAGTATATGAAAGTGACAACATAGGATACTCTCTATCATGAAGATCATGGTGCTACTTTGAAGCACAAGTGTGATAAAAGGATAGTAGCATTGCCCCTTCTCTCTTTTTCTCCTTTTTTGTTTTTTTTTGTTTTTTGGGATTTTTTCTCTATTTTTTTCGTCCGAAGTCTCATCCCGACTTGTGGGGGAATCATAGTCTCCATCATCCTTTCCTCACATGGGACAATGCTCCAATAATGATGACCATCACACTTTTATTTACTTACAACTCAAGAATTACGACTCGATACTTAGAATAAGATATGACTCTATATGAATGCCTGTGGCGGTGTACCAGGATGTGTAATGAATCAAGAGTGACATGTATGAAAGAATTATGAATGGTGGCTTTGCCACAAATACGATGTCAACTACATGATCATGCAAAGCAATATGACAATGATGGAGCGTGTCATAATAAACGGAACGGTGGAAAGTTGCATGGCAATATATCTCGGAATGGCTATGGAAATGCCATAATAGGAAGGTATGGTGGCTATTTTGAGGAAGATATATAGTGGGTTTATGGTACCAGTGAAAGTTGCACGGTACTAGAGAGGCTAGCAGTGGTGGAAGGGTGAGAGTGCGTATAATCCATGGACTCAACATTAGTCATAAAGAACTCACATACTTATTGCAAAAATCTATTAGTTATCGAAACAAAGTACTACGCGCATGCTCCTAGGGGATAGATTGGTAGGAAAAGACCATCGCTCGTCCCCGACCGCCACTCATAAGGAAGACAATCAAAAAATAAATCATGCTCCGACTTCATCACATAACGGTTCACCATACGTGCATGCTACGGGAATCACAAACTTTAACACAAGTATCTCTCAAATTCACAACTACTCAACTAGCATGACTATAATATCACCATCTTCATGTCTCAAAACAATCATCAAGTATCAAACTTCTCATAGTATTCAATGCACTTTATATGAAAGTTTTTATTATACCCATCTTGGATGCCCATCATATTAGGACTAAATTCATAACCAAAGAAAATTACCATGTTGTTATAAAGACTCTTAAAATAATATAAGTGAGGCATGAGATGTAACGCCCTCGATGCGGCTATAGCTCCCACGTGTCGAGGCACGACTTAGAGACATAACCGCATTGAAAGCAATGTCGCAAGTCAGGCAATTATTACAACATCCCATGTAATATATCATAAAAGGGGGAGATACATAGTTGGATTACACTCGCCACGTCACATCAAAGTACATAAATAACATCCTTCATACAAGCACTCATGGCCCGACTACGGCACCAAAATAGAAGAAAAACCCAACATGCGACAAGGTGATAGAGGCAAAGGTGTCCCGATGTGTCAATGAGATGGTGGCTATCGTTTTCTGTGGGAGTCGACCTTGACGATCCGACTACGAACGTGCGAGACGTCGCGCCTTAGCAATCGCTAAACCAACTTCCGAAGGGTTATTGACCACGCCGGAGCACGATCAACCTGACCACGAGGGCCTGTTTCCTGCGAGCAAACGAAGAACAAGCAAGAAGCTGAGATTGCAATCTGGATATTGCGAATATAAGATGAAAGCTTTATTGATCAAGGTGGGGTTCTGTGACGTCTTGGTCTGGTCGTTGGACACAAACGAAGTATGCGAAGTTGCAGCTATGGCAAACTTTTAATCTAAACAAAACCCAAGTCTAAACGACGCCCTAAGGGCTGTATATATGGAGGAAGAGAGGGGAATTTCGTGGCCCTTGAGGGTGGGGTCCGAAACCAACCCTAACTCTTGTTTCCCCACACATACGGACTCTAAAAATAGCCTATACTTAAGTATTTCGAAATTACATGGGCCTGGCCCATTAATAAGGTGACGCAGCACCTAGAATAGCCTATGGACGAATATTATGAAGTGGCATCTTGTATATTTCGTCCAAGGCTTCATGCACTCCTTATGGCGGCTTCAAAGTCCTGAAATCATCACTTGTAACTCCGTTCTTGATCCCCTTGCGCATGCCATCAACTCCATTCGTGTTCTTGCTCCAATGTTCATCCTTCTCCAAGCTAGGACCTTCATTTGTAAGCAAAACAAATGTATCCAATTTAGGCAGCATCATAATCTCATGAACATTAGAATCATTACCAAGAAACGAAAGTACCTGGTAATTTAATTGGCGTGCGCGAGCTCTAGTAATTGGTCCAGTATATGTAACAGTAGGGGCTGTGGGTGTAACAATGGTATTGATGTCCTCATCATCCTCCCCTTCTTGAAATGAAGTCGTCCTCGACGGAAGCTCATCTTCCTCACCCAAATAAGGCTTCAAATCTGCAATGTTAAAAGTGGGACTAACCCCAAAATCTGCAGGTAGCTCAAGTTTATATGCATTGTCATTTATTTTCTCTAAAACCTTAAAAGGACCATCAGCACGTGGCATTAGCTTTGATTTGCGCAGATTAGGAAATCTATCTTTACGCAAATGTAACCAAACAAGATCTCCAGGTGCAAACACAACATGTTTTCTACCCTTATCTCCAGCAAGTTTATATTTAGCATTCATACGCTCAATGTTTTCCTTAGTTAACTCATGCATTTTTAAAATCAATTCAGAATGTTCTTTAGCATCAAAATTAACCTTCTCCGAAGATGGAAGAGGCAACAAATCAATAGGTGCACGAGGTAGGAAACCATACACAATTTCAAAAGGGCACATCTTAGTAGTAGAATGCAATGAACGATTATAAGCAAATTCAATATGAGGCAAGCATTCTTCCCACATTTTCTTGTTATTCTTCAAAACAGCCCTAAGCATAGTAGACAATGTTCTATTGACTACTTCAGTTTATCCATCAGTTTGGGGGTGACAAGTAGTACTAAAAAGCAGCTTAGTCCCCAACTTAGCCCATAAACATCTCCAAAAGTGGCTAAGAAATTTAGTATCACGATCTGAAACAATAGTATTTGGCACACCATGTAAGCGAATAATTTCACGAAAGAACAAATCAGCAACATTAACAGCATCATCGCTTTTATGACATGGTATAAAGTGTGCCATTTTCGAGAACCTATCCACGACAACAAATATGCTATCCCTCCCCTTCTTTGTTCGAGGTAAACCTAAAACAAAGTCCATAGATATATCCTCCCAAGGAACACTAGGTACAGGCAAAGGCATATATAAACCATGAGGATTGAGTCGTGACTTAGCTCTTTGACATGTAGTGCAGCGAGCAACAAAACGCTCAACATCCCGTCTCATCTTTGGCCAAAAGAAATGTGTAGCAAGTATATCCTCCGTCTTCTTGATGCCAAAGTGTCCCATTAATCCTCCTCCATGCGCCTCCTGCAATAACAAAAGACGAACGGAGCTAGCTGGAATGCATAGCTTGTTAGCACGAAACACAAATCCATCGTTAAGAACGAACTTGTTCCAAGTTCTCCCTTCCTTACAATTCTGCAATACATCTTTAAATTCAGCATCATTAACATATTGATCCTTGATGGTCTCCAAACCAAATATTTTAAAGTCAAGTTGTGAAAGCATAGTATAACGACGAGACAAGGCATCAGCAATAACATTTTCTTTACCCTTCTTGTGTTTAATGACATAAGGGAAAGTCTCAATGAATTCAACGCATTTAGCATGTCTACGGTTCAGTTTTGCTTGACTTTTAATGTGTTTCAAAGATTCATGATCAGAATGTATAACAAATTCCTTGGGCCATAAATAATGTTGCCATGTTTCTAAGGTCCGAACAAGAGCATATAATTCTTTATCATAAGTAGAATAGTTCAGACTAGGCCCACTCAATTTTTCAGAAAAGTATGCAACAGGTTTTCCATCTTGTATTAACACACCTCCTAATCCAATTCCACTAGCATCACATTCAAGCTCAAAAGTCTTATTGAAATTAGGAAGTTGGAGTAAAGGAGCATGTGTTAACTTATCTTTCAATACCGTGAAGGCTTCTTCCTGTGCGGTACCCCAAACAAAAGGTACATCCTTCTTTGTAAGTTCGTTGAGAGGTGCAGCAATGGTGCTGAAATCTCTCACAAAACGCCTATAGAAACCAGCGAGGCCAAGGAAACTCCTCACTTGTGTGACCGTTTTGGGCTGCGGCCAACTCTCAATAGCTTCAATCTTGGCTTTATCAACTTCAATTCCCTGTGGAGTAACAACATAGCCAAGAAAAGATACTCGGTCGGTGCAAAAGGTGCACTTTCCAAGGTTACCAAACAAACGTGCATCACGTAGAGCAATAAAAACAGCACGTAAATGTTCCACATGGTCCTCGAAAGATTTGCTATAAATCAATATGTCATCAAAGTAAACTACCACAAATCGTCCAATGAAGGCACGTAAAACTTCGTTCATTAACCTCATGAAAGTACTAGGTGCATTAGTTAACCCAAAAGGCATGACTAACCACTCATATAATCCAAACTTAGTTTTAAATGCTGTTTTCCATTCATCTCCCAATTTCATACGAATTTGATGGTAACCACTACGCAAATCAACTTTGGAGAATATTGTAGAGCCACTCAATTCATCAAGCATATCATCTAGCCTAGGAATAGGATGACGATAACGAATAGTAATATTATTAATGCCTCTACAATCAACGCACATACGCGACGTACCATCCTTTTTCGGCACTAAAATGATAGGAACAGCACAAGGACTAAGGGATTCGCGTATATGACCTTTGTCGAGCAGTTCTTGTACTTGACGCATAATCTCCTTCGTCTCCTCTGGATTGGTACGGTATGGTGCACGGTTGGGTAATGATGCACCGGGAATTAAGTCAATTTGATGCTCAATCCCGCGAATAGGTGGTAATCCCGGTGGCACGTCTTGTGGAAAGACGTCGGCGAACTCCTGCAAAATGTTAGTGACAGCAGGAGGCAAAGAGGAAGGCGCGTCCTCGAATGAAAATAATGCCTCTTTGCACACAAAAGCATAGCAAACAGATTTGCTAAAATCTAGATCATCAATATCAGATTTGGTGGCAAGTAAACATGCACTTTTCAATTTAATTTCAGAAGCAACACTAGATTGTTTATTATTATTAGGCTGCATTTGTTGCTCAAATTCTTTTGCCACAATCTGATTTTCACTCTTAGTTTTTTCCTGTTTTGCTTTATTAGCTCTATTAATATCATCTTTCAAAATGGAATCAGGAGTCATAGGAAGCAAAGTAATATTTTTATCCTTATGAACAAGAGTATACTGATTGTTTCTACCATGGTGAATAGAATTTTTATCAAATTGCCATGGTCTACCAAGTAATAAGGAACATGCTTGCATAGGTACCACATCACAATCAACATAATCAGCATATGTAGAGATACTAAAATGCACACGAACAGTACGTGTTACCTTAACCTTGCCGCTGTTGTTGAACCATTGGATGTAGTAAGGATGTGGATGTGGTCTTGTGGTGAGAGATAGCTTCTCCACCATCTCGATGCTAGCCAAGTTGTTGCAACTCCCTCCATCTATGATCACGCGAACAGAACGTTCCTTCACAACTCCCTTTGTATGGAACAAATTATGCCTCTGATTTTGCTCAGCTTGTGTAACCTGCACACTCAAAACACGTTGAGCAACTAAACATTCATACCTGTCAGCATCTTCAGGAGCCATGTATTGCGTCTCATGATCAGAATCGTCTCCACCGTGTTCGTCACGTGTAATAAGAGCCAAAGTCTCCTCATCATAGTCACTAGCGGACTCATACCCACCATCCTCAGTAACAATCATCACACGCTTAGATGGGCATTCTCTCGCATAATGACCTCCACCCTTGCAACGTCGACAAATAATATCATGTGTCTGCCCTGTTGATGCCATGGATGAAGAAGAGCTCTTTGCAGGCCCAGAAGGTGTGCTCTTGGCAGATAGTGGTGATTGTGCCTGCTTTATTGTATCACGGTTGGAGGTGGCAGCCGACGGAGGCGCCGGTGAAGCAGAACGTGTGGAAGTAGATGATGCACGTGGTGTCCATGAAGAAGGTCGACCTGCAGAAAAGTTAGTCCGCGCCAATGCCTGTCGATCCTGCACTTCACGTTCAGCTTTACAAGCAAGATGGAATAAACGAGTGATATTAGTATACTCCTTATACTCTAGAATCGTCTGAATCTCTCTATTTAATCCACCCATAAAACGTGCAAGCATAGCTTCATTCTCCTCAACAATACCACATCTAATCATGCCAGTTTGTAATTCCTGATAATATTCTTCTACAGAATTTTTTCCCTGTCTTAAGCGCTGCAATTTTTGAAGTAATTCACGTTGATAATATGGTGGAACCCAACGAGTACGCATAGCAGTTTTCAAAGCAGCCCAAGTAGCAGGAATGGGATATAATCTACAATGCTCAGACCACCAAACACATGCAAAACTAGTGAATGCACAAACAGCAGCAGGAACACGTCTCTCCTCGGGATATTGTAAACATGTAAATCGTTGTTCAGTTTCTAACTCCCAAGTAAGATATATATCAGGAACATATCTACCCTCAAATGGTGGAATATTCAATTTTAGTTTAGGGAGATGGTCATGATCTCGTACCTGAGGGTGAGCCCTACCATTGCCATTATTTGCATGTGGACGACCTGATGGTTGCTGTGCTGGTGGTGGCACGTAGTTCTGATTTTGATCAACCTCATCCTCGTAATCGCCAGCAAAATCATCCTCCTCCGCATCAGCAGCAGGAGCCAGAGAAGTAGCAACAGCAGCACCAACAGTTTGGCCAGGTGCAAGAGGGAGACGGCTCGCTCGGCGGAGGGCTGTTTCACGATGTGTAGGTAGTCGTCGTTGTTGTTGTTGTAGAGGTGCGTTAGGTGCAGCCGGTGGTGGTGGTGGAAGACGCGCGAGCAATTCATTAAACCTGTCATCGAGCTTTGTTTCGAACGTCTTCTCCATGTCATCTATCTTCTCCATGGCCTCTTCAAATCTGTTTAGCACATCCTGCACCTGTCCATTCATCATTTGCTGAAATTTATCATGCAACTCCTGATTCGTCATGTTCTCCCAGTCAGTCTCGTCGGCTTGTGATCCTGCCATGGTTAGCAACAATAGAAAACACACAAGAATATGATCCTACAGAATACTAACAAGAGGTGGTGGTGGCGGGTGTCACAAATCCGTCAAGCAAATCTCAAATTCTTACCAGTTCTTACCCAGCAGCAGGCGGTGATCGGCAACCGTTGTAGTCAAAACTCTCAAAAGCTTGGATAGAGCGATTGCCAGGGAGAGTCAAACGCACGACGTAGAGGTATGTGGAGCTGGGAAGGCTTATAGTATGGTAGCAAAAAGGGTCAGCAATAATCAATTCAGAGATGCAAAGTTGAATAAACGCTCAACGACGGTACTGTGCTGGTCCTAGGCTAGACCGTGCTAGAGACGCGAGCCTAGAACACTAACAAAATCACGGCGCTGCACGTAAATAAGGGAAAAGCACACTCTGGAACTTTCTTTTTTTTCGCTTGTTTTTTTTTTGTGCTCCTCTTTTTTTTTTCGCTCCTCTTTTTTTTTTGCGAAAAATTACTATAATGGCGAGTGTCTCAAAACTCTTCCCTCGTCAAACTGATAGGATGGGCACGAAAATTTTTTTTTCACTTTTTTTTTCGGAAATCAGGGCAGCGACGACGAAAAAGTGCGACAAAAAATCACTATGATGGCACGTGGCTCAAAAGACTCAGAAAAGCCTAAAAATAGGATAGGGAAAAAAAATTTTGCCCGTGAAAATTTTGGCCTAAAAACTGCCCGGGGGTCTCCAGACTTTTTTTTTTCCGAGACCTACGCAGGCAAGGAAACACGAATCGGAATTGAGATTGATCTCAAGAACAAACCTAATATGAGAAGAACTCGGATTGGTGGTGGATATATGGTTGTGGTATATGGCAGCGGTGGTGGTATATGGTAGCGGTGGTGGTATGTGGTATATGGATAAGGATTCAGAGCGGTGGCGGATAAGCAAAAGTGGTAGATGGGCGATGATGATGGTGCGGCGGCGGCGTGACAACTTATGACCAGAACTCGAAACTCTAAAAGACTAGACTCTAAGACCAGCAACTTGACACGACGATGCAACCGCAAATTCAACAAAGCAAAAACCCGAAAAAGATTATGCAAAGGCTCAGATTGGTTCGGATATGATGAACTAACCCTAATTTTTTTGTGGCTTTTTCGTGGACTGTAGGTATGAAGAACAGACTCGATCTAATCTACGAAAAACTGTAAAATCTCACCGAGCAACCTGGAAATCTGATACCACTTGATAGAGGCAAAGGTGTCCCGATGTTTCGATGAGATGGTGGCTATCGTTTTCTGTGGGAGTCGACCTTGACGATCCGACTACGAACGTGCGAGACGTCGCGCCTTAGCAATCGCTAAACCAACTTCCGAAGGGTTATTGACCACGCCGGAGCACGATCAACCTGACCACGAGGGCCTGTTTCCTGCGAGCAAACGAAGAACAAGCAAGAAGCTGAGATTGCAATCTGGATATTGCGAATATAAGATGAAAGCTTTATTGATCAAGGTGGGGTTCTGTGACGTCTTGGTCTGGTCGTTGGACACAAACGAAGTACGCGAAGTTGCAGCTATGGCGAACTTTTAATCTAAACAAAACCCAAGTCTAAACGACGCCCTAAGGGCTGTATATATGGAGGAAGAGAGGGGAATTTCGTGGCCCTTGAGGGTGGGGTCCGAAACCAACCCTAACTCTTGTTTCCCCACACATACGGACTCTAAAAATAGCCTATACTTAAGTATTTCGAAATTACATGGGCCTGGCCCATTAATAAGGTGACGCAGCACCTAGAATAGCCTATGGACGAATATTATGAAGTGGCATCTTGTATATTTCGTCCAAGGCTTCATGCACTCCTTATGGCGGCTTCAAAGTCCTGAAATCATCACTTGTAACTCCGTTCTTGATCCCCTTGCGCATGCCATCAACTCCATTCGTGTTCTTGCTCCAATGTTCATCCTTCTCCAAGCTAGGACCTTCATTTGTAAGCAAAACAAATGTATCCAATTTAGGCAGCATCATAATCTCATGAACATTAGAATCATTACCAAGAAATGAAAGTACCTGGTAATTTAATTGGCGTGCGCGAGCTCTAGTAATTGGTCCAGTATATGTAACAGTAGGGGCTGTGGGTGTAACAATGGTATTGATGTCCTCATCACAAGGCCCTGAATCAAACCCCAACTAGGCACCACTACTGATCATCAGGAAAGGATACATAATAACGCTGAGAGTCCTCGTCGAACTCCCACTTGAGCTCGTACTCGTCACCTGGAGTGAAATCACCTGGACCTGCATCTGGAATTATAGTATCTGTGAGCTACAGGGAATCAGCAATCTCGCACCCTCGCGATCAAGACTATTTAAGCTTATAGGAATGGATAAGGCAAATATATGTGGAGCTGCAGCAAGCGACTAGCATATGTGGTGGTTAACTTATACGCAAAAGAGAGCGAGAAGAGGAAGCAAAGCACGAGCGAGAATCTAGAAGAACAACCTGCGCAAGCATAACTCCAACACCGTGTCCACTTCCCGGACTCCGCCGACAAGAGGCCATCACGGTAACACACTCAGTTGATTCATTTTAATTAATTAAGGTTCAAGTTATCTACAACCGGACATTAACAAATTCCCATCTGCCCATAACCGCGAGCACGGCTTTCGAAAGCTCAATCCCTGCAGGGGAGTCCCAACTTAGCCCATGACAAGCTCTCACGGTCAACGAAGGAATAGACCTCCACCTGGGACACACTGATCAGACTCGACAACCCGGTACAACAAGACAATTCGACAGGTTAAAACAAGACCAGCAACACCGCCCGAATGTGCCGACAAATCCCGATAGGAGCTGCACATATCTCTTTCTCAGGGCACACTCAGATAGGTCAAGCTACGAGTAAAACCAACCCTCAAGTTTCCCCGAGGTGGCCCCGCAGGCTGCCCAGTTTGGACCAACACTCAGAGGGAGCACTAGCTCGGGGGGGGGGGGGGGTAAAATAAGATGACCCTTGAGTCTGCAGAACCCAAGGGAAAGAAAAGGCTAGGTGGCAAATGGTAAAACCAAGGTTGAGCATTGCTGGAAAAGCTTTAATCAAGGCAAATTATCAAGGGGTTCCCATTATAACCCAACCGCGTAAGGAACGCAAAATCCGGGAACATAACACCGATATGATGGAAACTAGGACGGTAAGAGTGGAACAAAACACTAGGCGAGAGGCCGAGCCTTCCACCCTTTACCAAGTATATAGATGCATTAAGATAACATAACAATATAATGATATCCCAACACGTAAAAAAAATGTCCCAACAAGGAACGGCTCCAATCTTCACCTGCAACTAGCAACGCTATAAGAGGGGCTGAGCAAAGCGGTAACATAGCCAATCAACGGTTTGCTAGGACATGGTGGGTTAGAGTTTCAACATGGCAATTGGGAGGCTGACAAGCAAAAGGTAGGCATCGTAGCATTGGCATAGCAAGAGCGAGCAAACTAGCATAGCAAAGATAGTAGTGATTTCGAGGGTATGATCATCTTGCCTGCACAGTTGTCAGAGTTGACTGGATCCTCACAAGCAAACTCAACGGGGTCCTCGGTAGCGAACTCGTCTCCCGGATCTACCCAACAAGACAAACAAGCAACAAGGATACAATCAACCACGTGCAAGACCAAGCAATAGGATGAAAAGATGACATGCTATGCGGGATGCGATGCGGGATGAAAAATGCAAGATATGACAGGAAATGCATGAACCTGGCCTCCACATGGAATTCCAAGGGTGTCACTGGAAAGATGAGATGAAATCGCTTGAAAACGATATAAAGATCATCGGAATCGGAGTTACGGTTTGGAAATGGCAAGCGTTTTAAGATATGGCACCGGTCTGCAATTTACAGCAAGTAGGCACCTAAATGCAATGAGATGAGCATGCTACAGCCACCAAACATGACAACAAAATACATGGCAGGGATGCACACAAGATGCTTAACAAAAGACTAGCACTGAGCCACGGCCATTTCATCCATTATGAGGTTCAAACAAGCATGGCAAAAACGCAAATGCAAAACAGATTCCAGACTTAGTGAAATTAATACTTGTCTGAAATTTCAGATCACGAAGCCCTCTTCGGAGCAGCAAAACAACATGATACATGATCTGATTAAGGCAAATAAGAACATGGAATGGAGCTACTCAACAAGCTTAACAAAAGACCCAAAGTGACCTGGGGCCAAAAGGGTTCACAAAATATATTAACGGGCACACGAACATAGCTAAAACACAATCAGTTTTCAGACTTGGTGAAAACTGAGACATGCTGAAATATAACTCACGAAGGCATGTAAACGAGCTCGATGCACTCGCTACGGTGCAAGTCATGGAAAGGCAAGCATACATCCATTAAGAAGGCATAAAATACAAGCTAGGCATGGCAAGAACAATGGCATAGCATGCACGGATCAACTACAACAACGCCGGCAAAATCGCAAACGAGTTGACGATCTGCCCAGATTCATAACGAAGCAAAAGTAGAGCTCGATTGGCTCAAGCTAGGTTGCTCCATAATTGCAAACAAAGACATGGATGGATAGAGCATAACATGATTAACAAAACTCCTTAACTGATCATCCTCAAACGAGGCACGGATCACTAGGAAACAAGCTGAACATATGGCATCATGAACTAAATAATCCCAGACTTAGTGAAAACAACTAAGTCTCTGAAAACAGATTTCCCGGGTGCCTCTCTTTGAGAGCTTGCACAAGTCACCACACACATCCTAAAAATGCATGGGTTGCACCTCTGGAAAGAAGACAAAATTCATAACAAAACATATGAAGGACTCACAGGCATAGCATGCACACATTAATCATGGCAAAAATGACAAAAGTCTAAGATGAACTAGCAGATCTGATAATTAACTCACGAAGCCTCCTTCTAATAGCATTTTGGGCATCAAGATGAACTCAAATGAAAATGATGCAATGGAATGAAATGATGCGATCATCGAGGCGAACATTTTGATATATTATATTTCCAAATCGGAGCTACGGATGCAAAGTTACGGCAGGTAAAAGTAGGCATAAAAATTAGGGTTAGGGACGAAAAAGTCAACCGAGATGAATTTCTCAGATCTGGATCCAGATCCGCACGCTTCCCGATGCACGCCGGAGAACACTGTAGCAGCTCGCCGGAGACTTGCCGGAAATGGCGGGGACGGCGGCCGGAGTAGCGGGGCAGCGCCGGGGCAGTGGTCCGGCTCACCGGAGAGGCGGCGCGCGAGGCAGCGGGTCGGCGCCGGCCCGCGGCGGCGAGGGGCGGCCGGAGCGGATGCCGAGGTCGGGTGAGGTGGCGGTGGTGCCGGCCGGCGAGGGGAGCGGCGGCGCGGTGGATCGGCATCGGAGGAGAAGGCGCGGGCGGCGGCGTGCGAAGAGACGGGCTCGGGGGCCGGCTTTGGGCCTCCCGAGCCGGCTGGCGGCGGCGGTTGGTGTGGCCGGCTGCCACGTGTCAGGCGGCGGGTGGCTGCGGGCATCGGCGGACGTGTCCGGCTAGGCCCCGGACATGTCCGTCGGCGCGGATCTGTTTTTTTAGAACTAGGGTTTCGAGGGGGAGGAGAGATCCGAAAATGGAAGGGGGTTATTTATAGGCATAAGTGGAGCTAGGAGAGTCCAAATGAGGTGCGGTTTTCGGCCACGCGATCGTGATCGAACGCTCTAGGACATGGAGCAAAGTTTGGTGGGTTTTGGGCCAAATTGGAGGGGTGTTGGGCTGCAACACACACGAGGCCTTTTCGGTCCCTCGGTTAACCGTTGGAGTATCAAACGAAGTCCAAATGGTACGAAACTTGACAGGCGGTCTACCGGTAGTAAACCAAGGCCGCTTGGCAAGTCTCGGTCCAATCCTAAATGTTTAATCCCCACACACGAAAGAAAGCTAGAAATGGCCACCGGAGGAGAACGAAGCGCCGGAATGCAAAACGGACAACGCGGAAAATGCTCGAATGCATGAGATGAACACGTAAGCAAATGCAATGCACATGATGACATGATATGAGATGCATGACAACGAAAACAACACACGGAGGCAAAGACCCGAACCCGAGGAATAAATATAACTTAACGCCGGAAACGGCAAGAGTTGGAGTACAAATAGGGAAAGTTACACCCGGGGTGTTACAACACTCCACCACTACGAAAGATCTCGTCCCAAGATCTAGGACTGAAAGAACTCCGGGTACTCAGAACGGAGGTGATCCTCGCGTTCCTAGGTAGCTTCACGGTCGGAATGGTGTCACCACTTGACTTTGAGAAATTTGATTGACTTGTTGCGAGTCTTGCATTCAGTCTCTTCAAGAATAGCAACTGGGTGCTCACGATAGGAGAGATCTTCTTGGAGCTTAATGTCCTCGAAGTTGACGGTGCGGTCAGGAGTCTTGAAGCACTTTCGAAGCTGAGAGACATGGAACACATCATGAACATTTGCAAAGTTTGAAGGAAGCTCGAGTTGATAGGCGAGGTCGCCTCTCTTGCTGACAATCTTGAAAGGTCCCACGTATCTAGGGGCAAGCTTCCCTTTGATACCGAAGCGACGAGTACCTTTCATAGGAGAGACACGGAGGTAAACATGATCTCCGATCTCGAAAGCCAAATCACGGTGCTTACTATCATAGTAGCTCTTCTGGCGGGATTGGGCTGCTTTGAGGTTATCACGAATGACTTTGCACATTTCTTCTGCCTCTGTGATTAAGTCATTACCCAGCAGCTGACGTTCACCGGTTTCAGACCAGTTGAGAGGGGTACGGCACTTCCTGCCATACAGAATTTCAAAAGGGGCCTTGCCCGAACTTGCTTGAAAACTATTGTTATAGGAGAATTCAGCATAAGGAAGACAATCCTCCCACTTCATGCCGATGGAGATCACACAAGCCCTGAGCATATCTTCAAGAATCTGGTTGACATGCTCGACTTGACCGCTTGTTTGAGGATGGAAAGCAGTGCTGAAGCGGATGTTAGTGCCCATAGCCTTCTGAAAAGAATCCCAAAACTTCGAGGTAAAAATGCTGCCATGGTCTGAAGATATCACTTGAGGAATACCGTGCAGAGAGACAATGCGAGAGGTATAGAGTTCTGCCAATTGAGCTGCAGTGATCGACTCTTTGATAGGCAGAAAATGAGCCACTTTGGTGAGTTTATCGATGACAACAAATATAGCATCATTGCCACGCTTGGACTTTGGAAACCCAGTTACGAAGTCCATTTCAATGTGGTCGAACTTCCATTCTGGAATGGCAAGAGGTTGGAGGAGACCAGCTGGCCTTTGGTGTTCTGCCTTCACTCTTCTGCAGACATCACATTCATTCACGAATTGAGCGATCTCGCGCTTCATTCGAGTCCACCAATAAGCTTGCTTGAGGTCCTGATACATCTTCGTGCTCCCAGGGTGGATGGAGAGGAGAGAATTGTGAGCCTCGTTTATGATCACTTTACGAAGTTCACCTTTGGGCACAACAATACGATCCTCGAAGAAGAGAGTGTCCTTGTCATCAAGGCGGTAGCACTTGTACTTGGACTGACTCTTGGCAATCCCAATCTTCACCTTTTTCACCATAGCATCAAGAAGCTGGGCTTGGCGAATCTGGTCTTCTAAGGTAGGAGAGACTTGAAGGTTGGCGAGGAAACCTTGAGGGACAACTTGCAGATTAAGTTTACGGAAAGCTTCACAAAGCTTGGGTTGATAAGGCTTGAGAATCAGACTGTTGCAGTAGGCCTTTCTGCTCAAAGCGTCAGCAATCACATTGGCCTTACCTGGAGTGTACTCAATACTCGGATTATACTCTTGAATCATTTCGACCCATCGAGTTTGCCTTAGGTTGAGATTGGGCAGAGTGAAGATGTACTTGAGACTCTTGTGATCAGTGAAAATGTCCACTTTTCTTCCCAATAGAAGATGTCTCCAAGTCAAAAGAGCATGCACAACTGCCACCAACTCGAGATCATGAGTGGGGTAGTTCTTCTCATTAGGCTTCAACTGGCGAGATGTATAAGCAACAACTTTCTTCTCTTGCATCAATACTGCGCCAAGACCTTGGAGAGAGGCATCAGAAAAGACCTCGTACGGCTTGGTTTCATCATGCGGAGTCAAAACTGGAGCAGTGATCAACTTCTCTTTCAAAGTGTTGAAAGCAATAACACACTCTAGAGACCAAACGTACTTGACGTGCTTCTGAAGAAGATTTGAGAGAGGCTTCACGATCTTAGAAAAGTTTTCAACGAATCTTCGGCAATAGCTTGCGAGACCGAGGAAACTGCGGAGTTGCTTCACGTTCTGAGGAGGTTCCCAATTCACAATTGCAGACACCTTCTCGGGATTCACGGAAATGCCCTTGGCAGAGATGATATGACCAAGGTAAAGAACCTCATCGAGCCAAAATTCACACTTGGAGAACTTGGCGTAGAACTGATGTTCCCTGAGCTTATCGAGAACCAAACGCAAGTGCGTGGCATGATCTTCCTTGTTCTTGGAGAAAACCAGAATGTCGTCGAGATAGACCAAAACGAAGTCATTGGTGTAGGCGTTGAAGATGAAGTTCATCATGCGAGAGAACGTCGGAGGAGCGTTGGCGAGGCCAAAAGGCATGACAATGTATTCATATGAACCAAAGCTTGTTCTGAATGCTGTCTTGGGAATATCTTCTTCACGAATGCGAATCTGGTGATAACCCATACGGAGATCAAGCTTGGAGAATACTTGGGCACCTTTGAGTTGTTCGAACAGCTCATTGATGTTGGGAAGTGGGTATTTGTTCTTGATGGCCTTCTTGTTCACTGGACGGTAATCAACACAAAGTCGGTCCGTTCCATCCTTCTTCTTCACAAAAAGAACACCACAACCCCACGGAGAAGTACTAGGCCGGATGAGACCCATTCTTTCTTGCTCATCGAGTTGCTTCTTCAGCTCCTTCAACTCTTCAGGTCCGAGCTTGTAAGGACGTTTGCACACAGGTTCCGTGCCAGGTTCAAGTTCAATAATGAATTCAACTGGCCGGTGCGGAGGCATTCCTGGGAGCTCTTCTGGAAAGACGTCTTGATATTCGCAAACGACTGGAATTTGAGAGATGGCATCCAATTCACCCTTCTCATTGAGAGAAAACAGACGGATAGTATTATCCCGAGCGGCAAAGACAATTACATCCTCAGACGAATGAGTCAATTGAATCTGCCTGGCTGCACAATCAAGCTGAGCCTTGTGCTTAGAAAGCCAATCCATCCCGAGAATAAGATCAATATCCGAGTTACCAAGAACCATTGGCGAAGAAAGGAACTTGTAGTCGCCCAATGTGATAGTAACATCTGGAACCTCCAGACTAGCACTCAAACGTTTGCCAGGAGAAACGATATCCATTTGTTTACCCAAATGAGAAGAAACGAACTCATGCTTGGTAAAAAATGGCTTAGACATGAAACAATGCGATGCACCCGTGTCAAAAAGAACTCTTGCAGGAATATCATTAACAGGAAGGTTACCCATGATCACATCTGACGAGTCCTCTGCCTGAGCTGCATTCATCAAATTGACCTTGGCGTGCTTGGGGTTATGCTTGACCATAGCTGTACTTGCCGATCTCATAGGAGGAGGAGGAGGAAGACGCCTCTGGTTGAGACACTTGTTGGCATAGTGACCCTTCTGGTGGCACTTGTTGCACGTGACCTCTGAAAGCGGACGGTGATACGGAGCACTCGATCTTGGAGCTTGAGACGAAGTCTTGTTCTGAAAGCCTGGGTTGGATGGGTGGGAAGAACCACTGCCACCTTTGCTCTTCTGCTGATACGGCTGACGGAACGGAGGAGGAGGAAGCCAAAACTTCTGCTGCTTGGCCACTTGAGTAGAGGAAGAAGGAGTAACATCTCTGACTCGCTTCCTAGAAGCATCACACCTCAACTGAGCAGCCTCTTGCTTCAGTGCCATGTTGTAGAACTCATCGTATCTCAAGGGCTCAAAGAGAACAAGAGCGAGCTGAATATCTTCTCTGAGACCACCCCTGAACTGGTATATCATGCTCTTCTCATTAGGCACGTCCTGCTTGGCAAAGCGGGCAAGCTTCTGGAACAACTTGTTGTAGTCATAGACAGACAAAGAACCTTGCTTCAGATTGCGGAATTCCTCACGCTTGCTTTCAACCACGCTCTGCGGAATGTGATGAGCTCGGAAATCTCGACGGAAATCATCCCAAGTGATAACACGTCCACCTCTGGAATCCTTGTACTGCTGGAACCATTCTGCAGCTTGATCTTTGAGTTGGAAGGAAGCGAACTTGACAAAGTCCTCAGGCCTGACGTTACTGCACTCAAAATGCTTACACAGATCCACAAGCCAATCGCCAGCATCGGTTGCCTCAACACAATTACTGAAAGTCTTTGGCCCGTTAGCAAGGAACTGGTTGAGTGTAGCAAAGTGACTCTGATTGCTGCCTTGATTCCCTTGACTGCCTTGATTGCGCTCTTGGAGAATTTGCATGATCAGCTGAGTGTTTGCATTGGTTGCGGCCATCACAGCTTGCCATGCCTCTGGAGGAGGTGGAGGCAGTGGCGGATCTTGATTCTGGTTCTGACTGGTGCTCTTAGCGGGAGCCATCCTGAAGAGGTTGACCACCATTAGCACATAGACAGATAAATATTGAAGCTGAATCAAATGGAATGAAAATTGCAACATATAGTCTTCACATCCGAACAAAATGAACGAATGCATTCCTCTTCAAATGGTCACGTATCCATAAATTGAGAAGCCACGTAGAATTAAGGTAGAAAAATAAATCAACAAGGTACGGATCAAGAACGAATAATCGGTAAGAAATCCCAATCTCAAACCAATATCCGTGGAAGAAGAACTAGAGCTACTAGAATTCCCACCTATGAAACTCCCGAACCTTTCCGGTTATGCAATCAGGTGTTGGGGATACAGGGGAAGCATAATATCTCACCCAAACTAGCAAATCCTACATCCAGCTGTATCCATCCTTCAACACATAACCAAGAAAACTTCGGAAACCATCTACCTCAACCTTCGAAAAGCATCCGTTATACAAGTTACGGCGATACTCCTGAACTCCCGCCCCAGTACTGGATGGCGTCGAGGTTATCTCACCAACGAACTACATAAAAGAGATTTTCGATGTCGGCGAACATATCTCAAGTATTCCAGAATTGCAACGATAAAATTATGATGACAACACCTCAGAGCTCAACTCCCCGGGACACTTCCACTAAACCCCTGACAGGAGGCACCAAGACAGTATTCTCATCATAAGCCATCGGAACAAATCCAAGATACTCGCGTGATCCTAAATTTTTTTTTGGTGAAATTTGAGAAGAGAAGAGTCAAAACTCTACGTCAGGATGCCTTACCAGAGCAATGAGGAGACTGGGAAGTAAAAAGAATTCCTAAGCTCTCCGATATATAATTCCTAAATGACTCAAAACATTTTTCTAGACACAACTCGGCTGCTAAAAACAATCAAGCAATGGGGCTCCTAAGGTCGGGGAAGGCTCTGATTACCAACTTGTAACGCCCTCGATGCGGCTATAGCTCCCACGTGTCGAGGCACGACTTAGAGACATAACCGCATTGAAAGCAATGTCGCAAGTCAGGCAATCATTACAACATCCCATGTAATATATCATAAAAGGGGGAGATACATAGTTGGCTTACACTCGCCATGTCACATCAAAGTACATAAATAACATCCTTCATACAAGCACTCATGGCCCGACTACGACGCCAAAATAGAAGAAAAACCCAACATGCGACAAGGCCCTGAATCAAACCCCAACTAGGCACCACTACTGATCATCGGGAAAGGAAACATAATAACACTGAGAGTCCTCGTCGAACTCCCACTTGAGCTCGTACTCGTCACCTGGAGCGAAATCACCTGGACCTGCATCTGGAATTATAGTATCTGTGAGCCACAGGGACTCAGCAATCTCGCACCCTTGCGATCAAGACTATTTAAGCTTATAGGAATGGATAAGGCAAATATATGTGGAGCTGCAGCAAGCGACTAGCATATGTGGTGGTTAACTTATACGCAAAAGAGAGCGAGAAGAGGAGGCAAAGCACGAGCGAGAATCTAGAAGAACAACCTGCGCAAGCATAACTCCAACACCGTGTCCACTTCCCGGACTCCGCCGAGGAGAGGCCATCACGGTAACACACTCAGTTGATTCATTTTAATTAATTAAGGTTCAAGTTATCTACAACCGGACATTAACAAATTCCCATCTGCCCATAACCACGGGCACGGCTTCCGAAAGTTCAATCCCTGCAGGGGAGTGCCAACTTAGCCCATGACAAGCTCTCACGGTCAACGAAGGAATAGACCTCCACCCGGGACACACCGATCAGACTCGGCAACCCGGTACAACAAGACAATTCGACAGGTTAAAACAAGACCAGCAACACCGCCCGAATGTGCCGACAAATCCCGATAGGAGCTGCACATATCTCTTTCTCAGGGCACACTCAGATAGGTCAAGCTACGAGTAAAACCAACCCTCAAGTTTCCCCAAGGTGGCCCCGCAGGCTGCCCAGTTCGGACCAACACTCAGAGGGAGCACTGGCCCGGGGGGGGGGGGTAAAATAAGATGACCCTTGAGTCTGCAGAACCCAAGGGAAAGAAAAGGCTAGGTGGCAAATGGTAAAACCAAGGTTGGGCATTGCTGGAAAATCTTTAATCAAGGCGAATTATCAAGGGGTTCCCATTATAACCCAACCACGTAAGGAACGCAAAATCCGGGAACATAACACCGATATGACAGAAACTAGGACGGCAAGAGTGGAACAAAACACTAGGCGAGAGGCCGAGCCTTCCACCCTTTACCAAGTATATAGATGCATTAAGATAACATAACAATATAATGATATCCCAACACGTAAAAAAATGTCCCAACAAGGAACGGCTCCAATCTTCACCTGCAACTAGCAACGCTATAAGAGGGGCTGAGCAAAGCGGTAACATAGCCAATCAACGGTTTGCTAGGACATGGTGGGTTAGAGTTTCAACATGGCAATTGGGAGGCTGACAAGCAAAAGGTAGGCATCGTAGCATTGGCATAGCAAGAGCGAGCAAACTAGCATAGCAAAGATAGTAGTGATTTTGAGGGTATGATCATCTTGCCTGCACAGTTGTCAGAGTTGACTGGATCCTCACAAGCAAACTCAACGGGCTCCTCGGTAGCGAACTCGTCTCCTGGCTCTACCCAACAAGACAAACAAGCAACAAGGATACAATCAACCACGTGCAAGACCAAGCAATAGGATGAAAAGATGACATGCTATGCGGGATGCGATGCGGGATGCAAAATGCAAGATACGACAGGAAATGCATGAATCTGGCCTCCACTTGGAATTCCAAGGGTGTCACTGGAAAGATGAGATGAAATCGCTTGAAAACGATATAAAGATCATCAGAATCGGAGTTACGGTTTGGAAATGGCAAGCGTTTTAAGATATGGCACCGGTCTGCAATTTACAGCAAGTAGGCACCTAAATGCAATGAGATGAGCATGCTACAGCCACCAAACATGACAAAAAAATACATGGCAGGGATGCACACAAGATGCTTAACAAAATACTAGCACTGCGCCACGGCCAATTCATCCATTATGAGGTTCAAACAAGCATGGCAAAAACGCAAATGCAAAACAGATTCCAGACTTAGTGAAATTAACACTTGTCTGAAATTTTAGATCACGAAGCCCTCTTCGGAGCAGCAAAACAACATGATACATGATCTTATTAAGGCAAGTAAGAACATGGCGTGGAGCTTCTCAACAAGCTTAACAAAAGACCCAAAGTGACCTGGGGCCAAAAGGGTTCACAAAATATATTAACGGGCACACGAACATAGCTAAAACACAATCAGTTTTCAGACTTAGTGAAAACTGAGACATGCTGAAATATAACTCACGAAGGCATGTAAACGAGCTCGATGCACTCGCTACAGTGCAAGTCATGGCAAGGAAAGCATACATCCATTAAGAAGGAACAAAATACAAGCTATACATGGCAAGAACAATGGCATAGCATGCACGGATCAACTACAACAACGCCGGCAAAATCGCAAACGAGTTGACGATCTGCCCAGATTCACAACGAAGCAAAAGTAGAGCTCGATTGACTCAAGCTAGGATGCTCCATAATTGCAAACAAAGACATGGATGTATAGAGCATAACATGAGTAATAAAACTCCTTAACTGATCATCCTCAAAAGAGGCACGGATCACTAGGAAACAAGCTGAACATATGGCATCATGAACTAAATAATCCCAGACTTAGTGAAAACAACTAAGTCTCTGAAAACAGATTTTCCGGGTGCCTCTCTTTGCGAGCTTGCACAAGTCACCACACACATCCTAAAAATGCATGGGTTGCACCTCTGGAAAGAAGAAAAAATGCTTAACAAACCTATGAAGGACTCACAGGCATAGCATGCACACATTAATCATGGCAAAAATAACAAAAGTCTAAGATGAACTAGCAGATCTGACAATTAACTCACGAAGCCTCCTTCAAACAGCATTATTGGCATCAAGATGAACTCAAATGAAAATGATGTAATGGAATGTAATGAAGCACTCGTCGAGACGAACATTTTGATATATTATATGTCCAAATCGGAGCTACGGATGCAAAGTTACGACAGGTCAAAGTAGGCATAAAAATTAGGGTTAGGGACGAAAAAGTCAACCGAGATGAATTTCTCAGATCTGGATCCAGATCCGCACGCTTCCCGATGCATGCCGGAGAACACTGTAGCAGCTCGCCGGAGACTTGCCGGTAATGGCGGGGACGGCGGCCGGAGCAGCGGGGCAGCGCCGGGGCGGTGGTCCGGCTCACTAGAGAGGCGGCGCGCGGGGCGGCGGGGCGGTGCCGACCCGCGGCGGCGAGGGGCGGCCGGAGCGGAGGCCGAGGTCGGGCGAGGTGGCGGCGGTGCCGGCCGGCGAGGGGAGCGGCGGCGCGGCGGATCGGCGTCGGAGGAGAAGGCACGGGCGGCGGCGCGCGAAGAGACGGGCTCGGGGGCCGGCTTTGGGCCTCCCGGGCCGGCTGGCGGCGGCGGCGGTTGGTGTGGCCGGCTGCCACGTGTCAGGCGGCGGGTGGCTGCGGGCGTCGGTGGACGTGTCCGTCTAGGCCCCGGACATGTCCGTCGGCGCGGATCTGTTTTTTTTAGAACTAGGGTTTCGAGGGGGAGGAGAGATCCGAAAATGGAGGGGGGCTATTTATAGGCATAAGTGGAGTTAGGAGAGTCCAAACGAGGTGCGGTTTTCGGCCACGTGATCGTGATCGAACGCTCTAGGACATGGAGAAGAGTTTGGTGGGTTTTGGGCCAAATTGGATGGGTGTTGGGCTGCAACACACACGAGGCCTTTTCGGTCCCTCGGTTAACCGTTGGAGTATCAAACGAAGTCCAAATGGTACGAAACTTGACAGGCGGTCTACCGGTAGTAAACCAAGGCCGCTTGGCAAGTCTCGGTCCAATCCGAAATGTTTAATCCCCACACACGAAAGAAAGCTAGAAATGGCCACCGGAGGAGAACGAAGCGCCGGAATGCAAAACGGACAACGAGGAAAATGCTCGAATGCATGAGATGAACACGTAAGCAAATGCAATGCACATGATGACATGATATGAGATGCATGACAACGAAAACAACACACGGAGGCAAAGACCCGAACCCGAGGAATAAATATAACTTAACGCCGGAAACGGCAAGAGTTGGAGTACAAATATGGAAAGTTACATCCAGGGTGTTACATGAGAGTTCATCTATTTCTTCAAAATAAAACCATCGTTGTTCTCTAAAAGATATAAGTGAAACACTAGAGCAAACGACAAACTACTCCGAAAGATATAAGTGAAGATCAATGAGTAGTTGAATAATTATTTAACTATGCGAAGACTCTCTAACATTTAATAATTTCAGATCTTGGGATATTATTCAAAATCAAGCAAAACAAAATAAAATAAAATCCAAGCAAAACACATATCATGTGGTGAATAAAAATATAGCTCCAAGTAAGGTTACCGATGAACGAAGACGAAAGAGGGGATGCCATCCGGGGCATCCCCAAGCTTAGGTTCCTGGTTGTCCTTGAATATTACCTTTGGGGTGCCTTGGGAATCCTCAAGCTTAGGCTCTTGCCACTCCTTATTCCATAGTCCATCGAATCTTTACCCAAAACTTGAAAACTTCACAACACAAAACTCAACAGAAAACTCGTAAGCTCTGTTAGTATAAGAAAATAAACCACCACTTTTGTTACTATTGTGAACTCATTCTAAATTCATATTGGTGTAATATCTACTATATTACAACTTATCTGTGGTTCATACCCTCCTATAGTACTCATAGATTCATCAAAATAAGCAAACAACACATAGAAACAGAATCTGTCAAAAATAGAACAGTCTGTAGTAATCTGAAGGTTTCGAATACTTCTGTCATTACAAAAATTCTTAAATAAATTGTTAGACCTGAGGAATTTGTCTATTAATCATGTTCAAAAATAATCAACCTAAACACACTCTGCAGTAAAAAATCGCAGCTAATCTCGTGAGCAAACAATTTCTGTTTTTTACAGCAAGATCGCAAAGACTTCACCCAAGTCTTCCCAAAGGTTCTACTTGGCACAAATACTAATTAAAACATAAAAACACATATAAAAAGATGCTATATGAATTATTTATTACTAAACATGAGAAAAAAGCAAAGAACAAAAATAAAATTGGGTTGCCTCCCAACAAGCGCTATCGTTTAACGCCCCTAGCTAGGCATGATGATTTCATTGAGGCTCACATAAAAGATAAGAATTGAAACATAAAGAGAGCATCATCAAGAATATTACTAGCACATTTAAGTCTAACCCACTTCCTATGCATAGGGATTTTGTGAGCAAACAATTTATGGGAACAAGAATCAACTAGCATAGGAAAGCAAAACAAGCATAACTTCAAAACTTTAAGCACATAGAGAGGAAACTTGGTATTATTGCAATTCCTACAAGCATATATTCCTCCCTCATAATAATTTTCAGTAGCATCATGAATGAATTCAACAATATAACCATCACATAAAGCATTCTTTTCATGATCTACAAGCATAGAATTTTTATTACTCTCCACATAAGCAAAATTCTTCTCATGAATAGTAGTGGGAGAAAACTCAACAAAATAACTATCATGTGAGGCATAATCCAATTGAAAGTTAAACTCATGATGACAGGTTTCTGATATCATTATTATTTATATCATACAAGTCATCAACGTAATCATCATAGATAGCAACTTTGTTCTCATAATCAATTGGAACCTCTTCCGAAATAGTGGATTCATCACTAAATAAAGTCATGACCTCTCCAAAACCACTTTCATCAATATAATCATCATAAATAGGAGGCATGCTTTCATCATAATAAATATTCTCATCAAACTTGGGGGACTAAAAATATCATATTCATCAAACATAGCATCCCCAAGCTTGTAGCTTTGCATATCATTAGCATCATGGGTATTCAAGGAATTCATACTAACAACATTGGAATCATGCTCATCATCACAAGATTTAGTGCCAAACATTTTAATGCATTCTTCTTCTAAAACTTTAGCACAATTATCAGAATCCTTATTTTCACAAAAGACATTAAAAAGATGAAGCATATGTGGTAACCTTAATTCCATATTTGTAATTTTCTTTTGTAGACTAAACTAGTGATAAAACAAGAAACTAAAAGATCTGATTGCAAGAACTAAAGATATACCTTCAAACGCTAACCTCCCCGACAATGGCGCCAGAAAAGAGCTTGATGTCTACTACACAACCTTCTTCTTGTAGATGTTGTTGGGCCTTCAAGTGCAGAGGTTTGTAGGACAATAGTAAATTTCCCTCAAGTGGATGACCTGAGGTTTATAAATCCGTGGGAGGCGTATGATGAAGATGGTCTCTCTCAAACAACCCTGCAACCAAATAACAAAGAGTCTCTTGTGTCCCCAACACACCCAATACAATGGTAAATTATATAGGTGCACTAGTTCGGCAAAGAGATGGTGATACAAGTGCAATATGGATGGTAGATAAAGGTTTTTGTAATCTGAAAATATAAAAGTAGCAAGGTAGCAAGTGGTAAAAGTGAGCCCAAACGGTATTGCAATGCGTTGAAACAAGGCCTAGGGTTCATACTTTCACTAGTGCAAGTTCTCTCAACAATAGTAACATAATTGGATCATATAACTATCCCTCAACATACAACAAAGAGTCACTCTAAAGTCAGTAATAGCAGAGAACAAATGAAGAGATTATTGTAGGGTATGAAACCACCTCAAAGTTATCCTTTCTGATCGATCTATTCAAGAGTCCATAGTAAAATAACATGAAGCTATTCTTTCCGTTCAATCTATCCTAGAGTTCGTACTAGAATAACACCTTAAGACACAAATCAACCAAAACTCTAATGTCACCTAGATACTCCAATGTTACCTCAAGTATCCGTGGGTATGATTATACGATATGCATCACACAATTTCAGATTCATCTATTCAACCAACACAAAGAACTTCAAAGAGTGCCCCAAAGTTTCTATTGGAGAGTCAAGACGAAAACGTGTGCCAACCCCTATGCATAAGTTCACGAGGTCACGGAACTCGCAAGTTGATCACCAAAACATACATCAAGTGTTCTCAAATCCTTAAAGACTCAATCCGATAAGATAACTTCAAAGGAAAAACCCAATTCATCACAAGGAGATAGAGGGGGAGAAACATCATAAGATTCAACTATAATAGCAAAGCCCGTGATACATCAAGATCGTGCCGAATCAAGAACACGAGAGAGAGAGAGAGATCAAACACATAGCTACTGGTACATACCCTCAGCCCCGAGGGTGAACTACTCCCTCCTCATCATGGAGAGCGCCGGGATGATGAAGATGGCCACCAGAGAGGGATTCCCCCCCTCCGGCAGGGTGCCGGAACGGGTCTAGATTGGTTTTCGGTGGCTACAGAGGCTTGCGGCGGCGGAATCCTAATCTAGGTTTCTTTCTGGAAGTTTAGGTATATATAAGAGGTGTTGGAGTCAGGAACAAGTCAGGGGGGGTCCCTGAGGCGGCCACGAGATAGGGGGCGCGCCCCCCACTCTCGTGGTGGCCTCGGGACTCCTCTGGTCCATATCCGGTACTCCATGGGCTTCTTCTGGTCCAAAAACAATCTCCGTAAAATTTCAGGTCAATTGGACTCTGTTTAGTTTTCCATTTCTGTGATACTCAAAAACAAGGAAAAACAGAAACTGGCATTGGGCCCTAGGTTAATAGGTTAGTCCCAAAAATCATATAAAATAGCATATAAATGCATATAAAACATCCAAGGTTGATAATATAATAGCATGGAACAATAAAAAAAAATTATAGATACGTTGGAACAATAAAAAATTATAGATACGTTGGAGACGTATCACTATTATATCAAGAAGTGATCCTGCACTACTTATGTTCAAACATAACCCAAACCGTGTTCACTTCCCGAACTCCACCGGAAAGAGACCATCACGACCACACACACGGTTGATTCATTTTAATTAAGTCAAGTGTCAAGTTCTCTACAACCAGATATTAACAAATTCCCATCTGCCACATAACCGTGGGCACGGCTCTCACAAGTTTATACCCTGCAGGGGTGTCCCAACTTAGCCCATCACGAGCTCTCACAATCAACGAAGGATATTCCTTCTCCTGGGAAGACCCGATCAGTCTCGGAATCCCGGTTACAAGACATTTCGGCAATGGTAAAACAAGACCAGCAAGACCGCCCGATCAGTCGCACATATCTCGTTCTCAGGGCACACTGGATGGGCCAGACGTCGGGTTAGCTGAGACCCTAGTTGCCCAGTGGGCGCCGGACATCGCCCAGGTTGGACCAGCACTCGGAGGAACACTGGCCCGAGGGGGTTAAATAAAGATGACCCTCAGGTTTGCAACTCCCTAGGGAGAAGTTTAGGTTGTTGTTAGGCAAATGTTAAAACCAAGGTTGGGTCTTGCTGGAGGAGTTTTATTCAAAGTGAACTGTGAAGGGGGTCCCATAACCCCAACCGTGTAAGGAACGCAAAATCAAGGAACATAACACCGGTATGATGGAAATTAGGGCGGCAAGAGTGGAACAAAACACCGAGCAAAAGGACAAGCATTCCACCCTTTGCCAAGTATATAGATGCATTAACTAAATAAGAGATATTGTGATATCCCAACATATCCATGTTCCAACATGGAACAACCAGCTCTGCACCTGCAACTAGCAACGCTATAAGAGGGGCTGAGCAAAAGCAGTAACTTAGCCAAACAACAGTTTGCTAGGAAGGAGGGTTAGAGGCTTGACATGCCATATGGGAGGCATGATAAAAAAGTGGTAGGTAGCGCGACATAGTGATAGAACGAACAACTAGAAAGCAAATATAGAAGTGATATCGAGGGTAATGTTCATCTTGCCTGCGAAGTTCTCAGAGTTGTCGAAAGCTTGCTCCTCGTTAGCGTACTCAACAGGTTCCTCGTTCACAAACTCGTTCCCCGGCTCTATCCAAAGCAAGAACACAAGCAACGGAACAACAATCAAACACGACGCAATGCACAAGCAACATGATCCAAGACATGACATGAAATGCAAGGTATGATATGCAATGCATATGGGTACTCCGGAAGGGAAAAGATGATCAAGGCATCAACTTGGCAAACCAAGTATGCCTCTGGAAAGATGAGGTGATTTCAGTCTAAATCAATATAAGGATCACCGAAAATCGATGCAGGGTTTGCAAATGACAAGCAAAACACGAATATTGCAAATCTGCGATTAACAGCACCATCACACTTAGAATGCAACAAGAAACTATGCTACAACACTCCAACATAGCAACAAAGCACATGACCATAAAGTACAGGTGAAGCTCTATAAATCATGAACACTGCACACCTGCTAGAACTCACTAGAACAATCCTAAAATAGCATGGCAAAAATGCAAATGATATCAGCTTCACAAACTTAGAGAAAATACTAAACATGGCAAAACAACATCAGGTAGCAATGTTTAGAGCTAGCAAACAACATGCTACAGGAACATATCATGGCAAACAAAGGCATGGAATGCTAGTACTAAAGATATAGAACAAATCTCCCTTACTGAACTTTAACCAAAGATGCACGGAAAATATGGTAGCACCCATGCAAACATGGTAAGTTATACGATCAGTTTCAGTCTTAGAAGAAAAACAGAGCATGGCAGAAACAGATTCATGATAGCAACTTTGCAAGCTCATGCCACTCACCACAAAGAATTTCATGGCAACAAAAGGTAACCAACAGTAAGTAGGCATATTCATGAAGCTAAGCATGGAAAGACCAAGGTGATAGGGTGCATGGATCACTAGCAAAACACATGGCAAAACTGAATCTCATGTTAACAATTTGCCAGCAACAATATTTAGAAAACGTAGAGCATGGTAACGACAAGAGAGACTACTCCATAATTGCAATCAGAGGCGTGAATGGATATAGCAATACCACATCTTCAAAACACGCTTACTGAACTATCTCTAAATGTGCATGCATCTACTGGTAGCAACAAGTTTACATAGCATCAAAATGTAACAGGAAAAGACTGCAAAACAAGTGTCTGAAATCAGCAACATCACATGGCCTACTTTGCATGCTTGTTCTAGTCACCACAGAGCTCATAAAAATACAAGACTTGCACCACTGTAACAACGACATGGAGATGCTCCAAAAACATGTAGACATCATGCTCATAGGATGCACACACAAAATGAAAAAAATGACAAATCAGCAAGTTATGTTAAATTCCAGCATACAACATCATATAGCACTTTTGCATAGAAGACTAGGGCATTAATATGGACAGTAACATGCATGCAAATGATACTAACGTGAAGAGCATCATGAGACGAACATTTTGATGTAACATACACGCAAAACGGAGTTATGAGCATGGAGGTATGGCATGAAGAACATGGGCACAAAATGTTAGAATTCCAGGACTGAAGAAAAACGAGGTCAACCTTCAGATCTAGGGTTTCGGCACGGAAACCGAGGATCATCGAGGTTTCGCCGGAGTCGTCGCCGGACTTGGAGTAGAGGTGGATGATGTCGAGGGGGGCTCGCCGGAGATGAAGGGGGCGCCAGATCCGGTGATGACCGGCGCCGGCGAGGCGACGAGGGGCGGCGGAGGGCGCGGGCGGCGCGTTTCGGCGGCGGGGTCGGCTAGCTTAAGCGCGGCTCGTACGGCGGCGGTCGCCGGAGTAGAGGCACGGCGCAGAGGAGTCAGGGCGGCGGCGAGCGTTGACCCGGGCGACGGGAATCATCAGGCGGCGAGGCCGGATGGGCCGGAGGGGGCCGCGTTCGGGCCCCGGCGGGCCCGCGCGGGTGGCGGCAAAGTGGGGCGCGGGCGCGTGGACGCGTGGCAGCGTGCGGTAGGCTGAGGCGGCGGGGATGATGATGTGGCGGTGCGGTATTGGACCGGGCGACGTGTCCGGCGGATACGTCCAACGGCGGGGAATTTGTCCGGCGGCGCGAGGGGATGAGGGCTAGGGTTTGGACCCGTGATTTGGAAGGGGAGACACATATTTATAGGTAGGGGGAGCTAGGATTGTCCAAATGAGGTGCGGTTTTCGCCCACACGATCGTGATCCAATGAAGGAGAGCATGGAGGGGGTTTAGATTGGTTAGTGGGCTGTTTTGGAGGGGTGCTCGGCTGCAACAAGAGTGGGGCTTTTGCGGTTACCCGGTTAACTGTTGGGGCATCAAACGGCCTCCAAATGAAACGAAATTTGATAGGCGGCCTAGCGGTGATGTACCAAGGCCACTCGACAAATCTTGATCTATTCCAGAATGTTTTTCTCCCGCTCACGAAATGAGATTTGAGGGGTGTAATGGGTGCATGTGAGAGTGTCGGATTGCGAAAGGGACAATGGGGAAAATGACCGGATGCATGAGACGAACACGAATGCAAATGAGATGCACATGATGACATGAGATGAAATGCATAACATGAACAAAATGCAAAACGAAAGACAAAAACCCAACCAGGAAGGGAATATCATATCACATAGCCGGAAATGGCAAGAGTTGGAGTTACCATTATGGAAAGTTACATCCGGGGCGTTACAGTCCACCACGCTCTCCATCGTCGCCTTCGTCGGTGCCCCCCCACCCCTGCCAGGCTACCTCTCCTGGAGCCCAACAGGGTCAGGCTGGGCTTCTGCCCAGGCGCTCCTTTTGCCCTCTTCGCCTTCGACTGCTGTGCCTAGAAGGATGTGACACCCCGAGACCGTTGCGCGAGGTGTCTTCCAGTTATTCGTTATCTTTGCCATGTCATTCGCTTGCGTGTTGCATCTTGTCATGTCATCATGTGCATTGCATCATCATGTTTTCAAAACATGCATTCGTCTGGGTTCCCCAGTTCCGTCCGTTGTCCGTTCTGAGCCCAGACACACTCGCATGCGCCCGCGGTACGTCCGAATATTATTTTATAAGTGGCCGTAAAATGTTCTTGGAATGGGTTGAAGGTTGGCGTGCGGTCTTATTATAGTGTAGATAGACCGCCTGCCAAATTTCATCGCATTCGGAGATCGTTTGATACCCCAATGGATAAATATAGCGGCAATAGTAGTCGGTCAAAACGTCGGACGTTTTTGGTCTCCGGAAATAGACACGGGTCTC
Organism: Triticum urartu; assembly: GCF_056163025.1. NCBI lineage: Eukaryota > Viridiplantae > Streptophyta > Magnoliopsida > Poales > Poaceae > Triticum > Triticum urartu. Next base: position 277,706,121 of record NC_141876.1, read on the forward strand.
TCTCTCTTCTCTCCTCTCAACCCGAGGCCTTCTGCACAGCCCACAAGCTCCAACCTACCCCTCTTCGCGTCCAGAGCCGTCCGATGTGATCGCACGGTCCGAAAACCCCTCTCTGCACAGTTCTCCGACCCCCTCGCGCGTCCGAAAACCTTCCCCGAACCCGAACCGGACTTTCGTCACCATTGGATCCGGAACATCCCCAAACATCTACAAAACATCTCTGTTTTCTTAATTGGGCCCCCTAACCTATTTATCCGAGACCGTCCGATTTTAATCGAGGGCCCAAATGCACCCCAAATCCACTTGCTATATATACTTGAGGTCCAACCCTAAAAATTAGGAGGCTTGTCCCATTAGTCCAATCCCGCCGCCGCCACCCGGTCTCGATCCATCTCGGGATACATCCCCTCCTCCTCGATTTCAGCCACCAGCCACCCATCGCTCTCCACTGCTTCATCCATCGATCCAATCCACCCACCCACCCGGCCGAACCCACCACCTCCTCGTTTTGCATCCCCGACCAACCAAGCAGCACAGCAGCTCCCCAGCGTCTGCAACCTTCCTCCTCGCTCGATCCCGAGCGGGACAGGTAGGCCCTTTTGCAGTTCGCGAGGCACCGGCCTCCTCAGCTCCTCCGGCCCTGCAACAATGTCGCTGGAGTACCGAACCAGGCTGGCCCTTCTACAGTTCGTCGTCGCCGGAGCATCCCTCCTCCAGCAGGAACTGCTCGCCGCCCCTCTCATTCCCTTCCTTCTTCTTCTCTGGTCCTCACCTCTTACATCTCTGCCCAGGAGCGCCAACGTCCGCAACCACAACCCCGAGCGCCTCTTTCGCTCCCGCCACCGCCTGGAGCTCCAAGTCCGTCGGCCTACCTCTGCTTTCTAGATCTGGGCCGAAGCCCATGGTGAGGCCCCAGTGGAGCATCCGTTGTTTTTTTCTATAGACCCAGCTTGCTTCAGATTCGGCCTGATAGGGTTTTTCCCTGTTCAGTGACTTTGCTAATTATCCAGAGACTGCAGTTTTGCAGAAAACCCCCTAAGTTTCACGCATATCCTAACTTTTCAACCATGCATCACTTGTAAAAACATTATATATGTAAAATGCTTAGTTTTTCATCTAGTTTCACAATATGCAACTTTAAACCATGATAAAAATGATTAAAATGCTGTTTGTGTTTATTTTGCATAATGCCATGTTAAAATGCTTCATTTCACAACTAATTAATCGTAGCTCCAAACTTAACAAACTTTATATGTAAATGGGGTGGAAAAATGCCTAGTTTAACATGGTGGCTTTACTTTCCATGTTTAATAACTCTAAAATTGTGTTTAGGGCAGAACAGTACCAAATCTAATATATGCTCAAGAGGATTTCTCCGGACTTGTTGTTTGTTGTTCCGGCCTCATTTAAACTTGCCTAGATAGGTAGTTTTCATTTGCTTCACCTCTTGCCATGTTAATCAACATTTAATATTGTTGGGTACATAAACGAGATCGAACTAAATAGCTTGAATGTGGTGTTCCGTCAATATGCAACTCGTTGCATATTGAGATCCACTTAACTTGTAGTGTTGCTTGTGCATTCTGCCATGCCATGCCTCATTAAACTGGACATGCATCATACTTGATTGTGCATCATGCCATGATTATGTGATGGTTGTTTACTATGTTGTTTGCTTCTTTCCGGTGTTGCTTCTTCGGGTTAGTTCCGATAACGTCGCATTTGTGAGGATTCGTTCGACTATGTCTGGTTGTCTTCTTCATGGACTCGTTCTTCTTCCTTGCGGGATTTCAGGCAAGATGACCATACCCTCGAAATCACTTCTATCTTTGCTTGCTAGATGCTCGCTCTATTGCTATGCCGCGATACCTCCCACTTGCTATATTATGCCTCCCATATTGCCATGTCAAGCCGCTAACCCACCTTTCCTAGCAAACCATTGTTTGGCCATGTTACCGCTTTGCTCATCCCTTCTTATAGCGTTGCTAGTTGCAGGTGAAGATGAAGTTTGTTCAGTGTTGGAACATGGATATTGTTGGGATACGACAATATCTCTTATTTAATTAATGCATCTATATACTTGGTAAAGGGTGGAAGGCTCGGCCTTATGCCTGGTGTTTTGTTCCACTCTTGCCGCCCTAGTTTCCGTCATACCAGTGTTATGTTCCTTGATTTTGCGTTCCTTACGCGGTTGGGGGAATGGGACCCCCTTGACAGTTCGTCTTGAATAAAACTCCTCCAGCAAGGCCCAACCTAGGCTTTACAATTTGCCACCTAAGCCTTTTTCCCTCGGGTTTCCGGAGCCCGAGGGTCATCTTTATTTTAAACCCCGGGCCAGTGCTCCGCTGAGTGTTGGTCCAACCTGTCAGCAGCCGGTGGCCACCAGGGGCAACTCTGGGTTGGCCTACCGGAATCTTGGACAATCCGGTGTGCCCTGGGAACGAGATATGTGCAGCTCCTATCGGGATTTGCCAGCACAATCGGGCGGCTTTGCTGGTCTTGTTTTACCATTGTCGAAATGTCGTGTAACTGGGATTTCGAGTTTGATCGGGTCTTCCTGGGAGAAGGAATATCCTTTGTTGACCGTGAGAGCTTGTGATGGGCTAAGTTGGGACACCCCTACAGGGTTTTGAACTTTTGAAAGCCGTGCCCGCGGTTATGGGCAGATGGGAATTTGTTAATGTCTGGTTGTAGATAACTTGAAACTTAACTTAACTAAAATGAATCAACCGCGTGTGTAGCCAGGATGGTCTCTTTTCGGCGGAGTCCGGGAAGAGAACACGGTCTCGTGTTATGCTTGAATGTAAGTAGTTTCAGGATCACTTCTTGATCATTATATCTTCTCGACAGTGCTTTGCTTCACTTCTCGCTCTCATTTGCGTAAGTTAGCCACCATATATGCTAGTGCTTGCTGCGGCTCCACCTCACTACCCTTTCCTACCTTTAAGCTTAAATAGTCTTGATCGCGAGGGTGTGAGATTGCTGAGTCCTCGTGGCTCATAGATACTTCCAAACAGTTGTAGGTGCCGATGATACCAGCACAGGTGACGCAACCCAGCTCAAGTGGGAGCTCGATGAAGATCGTGTTCGTTGTGTTGTTTCATTTCCAGTTGATCAGTAGTGGAGTCCAGTCGGGGCAATCGGGGATCTATGCATTTGGGTTGTCTTTCTTTATTTGGTTCCGTAGTCGGACCTTGATTGTATTTTGGATGATGTAATGCTATATTTATGTATTGTGTGAAGTGGTGATTGTAAGCCCACTCTTTATCCCTTTCTTATTCAGTACATGGGATGTGTAAAGATTACCCCTCTTGCGACATGCCTACTATGCTCTAAGTCGTGCTCCGACACGTGGGAGATATAGCCGCATCGTGGGTGTTACAAGTTGGTAATCAGAGCCATCCCTGACTTAGGAGCCCCCTGCTTGATCGAATCGCTAACGTTGTTGAGTCTAGAACAAAATGTTTTGAGTCTTATAGGATTGTATATAGGAGAGTAGGATTCTTTTTACTCCTCGATCCCTTCGTCGCTCTGGTGAGGCCTCCTAACGTAGAGTTTTGACTCTTCTCTCCTCAAATTTCATGATTTTTTTAGGATCACGCGGGTATCTTGGAATCGTTCCGATAGTCTTGTGACGAGAACATTGTTCTTGGTGCCTCCTGACATTTAGGGGTTGTGGCAGTGTCCCGAGGAGTTGAGCTCCGAGGTTTTGCCGTCACAATTTTATCGTTACAGTTCTGGAATACCTGAGTTCGCCGACATCGAAAATCTCCTTTATGCAGTTGTTGGTGAGATAACCTCGACGTCACCCAGTACTGGGGCGGGAGTTCGGGAGTATTGCCATAACTCGTATAACGGATGCTTTTCGAAGGTTGAGGTAAATGATTTCCGAAGGTTTCTTGGTTATGTGTTGAAGGATGGATACAGCTGGATGTAGGATTTGCTAGTTTTGGGTGAGATATTATGCTTCCCCTGTATCCCCAACACCTGATTGCATAACCGGAAAGTTTTGGGAGTTTATATGTGGGAATTCAAGTAGCTCCTAGGATATCTTCCCGACAGATGCATGATATGAGATTGGGGTTCGACATCTAGTGGTCCACCTATCCACGGTTGGTTTTGCAGTGGTCTCGTTGTGTCTTAAAGAGTCCTTGGCTGTGATGACTTGGGGACGATTTGTATGTCATGTGCACTGCCTTGTACATGATGGTGCTGTACGATCGAGCCCGTGTGGGCCCCACCATGAAAACTTCGGACGAAGTCTCTATCATATGTTTGTTCCGGCTTATTCTGCAAGCCAATCTTTTGTTTTGTTTTGAGTTCTGGTATTCGAGTTGCTTCGAAGTCAAATGTGAATCCGTACCTTCCCTAAGCGATGTTCTCATACTTGTATGTGGATGCTAATCCTTCGTGATAATCGAGATTGTCATGTCAATCCTTTTCAACTGGCGTGTCTTCTCTTCAAGTGGATCTGATCATTTCAAAATTCGCAAGATCAAACCTCAGTTTTCCCAACAGTGTTCGTTTCATCCGTCCCAAGTTTCCTTTGTTTTTCCTACCCTCCCACCCTTTTTTTTCAAGGACTCGGATTTCTTAATCAAGTATCCATTTTATTCATGTGAAGTCTCTTCATTCTTTTCTTTCAATGTTCGTATCCGGTGATTCTCATGAAGATACTAACGGAGCTTAAGTTCATCATTCTTCGTTCTATTTCTTCTCCGGTGGATTCAATTCAAGATTTCAGTGTTGATCATATTCCTTTCCTAGTTTTAAATGTGTTCTCAAGCCGGTGCACCTCTTAATCGTTCATCTCTCTATTCATATCTGAAGTGCTGAAGATATCTCGAAGATTCATGTTTGCACTCTGTTTTCGTTCAAGCTCTTAAGATATTGTTATCTCATTCAAGCCATTTAATTCAACCGGTGCAATTGCTCTTTTCAAGCAATCTTTTCAACGGTGTTTCTTTTGAGTGGGTCCTAACCCACAGGTATTTCCCCAGGATCTTACCCGACTCTTCTATTTTTCCGGAGTTACTCTTAAATTCTTGATGAGGACATCAATACCATTGTTACACCCACAGCCCCTACTGTTACATATACTGGACCAATTACTAGAGCTCGCGCACGCCAATTAAATTACCAGGTACTTTCGTTTATTGGTAATGATTCTAATGTTCATGAGATTATGATGCTGCCTAAATTGGATACATTTGTTTTGCTTTCAAATGAAGGGCCTAGCTTGGAGAAGGATGAACATTGGAGCAAGAACACGCATGAAGTTGATGGCATGCGCAAGGGGATCAAGAACGGAGTTACAAGTGATGATTTCAGGACTTTGAAGCCGCCATAAGGAGTGCATGAAGCCATGGACGAAATATACAAGATGCCACTTCATAATATTCGTCCATAGGCTATTCTAGGTGCTGCGTCACCTTATTAATGGGCCAGGCCCATGTAATTTCGAAATACTTAAGTATAGGCTATTTTTAGAGTCTGTATGTGTGGGGAAACAAGAGTTAGGGTTGGTTTCGGACCCCACCCTCAAGGGCCACGAAATTCCCCTCTCTTCCTCCATATATACAGCCCTTAGGGCGTCGTTTAGACTTTGGGTTTTGTTTAGATTAAAAGTTCGCCATAGCTGCAACTTCACGTACTTCGTTTGTGTCCAACGACCAGACCAAGACGTCACAGAACCCCACCTTGATCAATAAAGCTTTCATCTTATATTCGCAATATCCAGATTGCAATCTCAGTTTCTTGCTTGTTCTTCGTTTGCTCGCAGGAAACAGGCCCTCGTGGTCAGGTTGATCGTGCTCCGGCGTGGTCAATAACCCCTCGGAAGTTGGTTTAGCGATTGCTAAGGCGCGACGTCTCGCACGATCGTAGTCGGATCGTCAAGGTCGACTCCCACAGAAAACGATAGCCACCATCTCATCGAAACATCGGGACACCTTTGCCTCTATCAAGTGGTATCAGATTTCCAGGTTGCTCGGTGAGATTTTACAGTTTTTCGTAGATTAGATCGAGTCTGTTCTTCATACCTACAGTCCACGAAAAAGCCACACAAAAAAAAATTAGGGTTAGTTCATCATATCCGAACCAATCTGAGCCTTTGCATAATCTTTTTAGGGTTTTTGCTTTGTTGAATTTGCGGTTGCATCGTCGTGTCAAGTTGCTGGTCTTAGAGTCTAGTCTTTTAGAGTTTCGAGTTCTGGTCACAAGTTGTCATGCCACCGCCGCACCATCATCATCGTCCATCTACCACTTTTGCTTATCCGCCACCGCTCTGAATCCACCATATATCCACCACCAATCCGAGTTCTTCTCATATTAGGTTTGTTCTTGAGATCAATCTCAATTCCGATTCGTGTTTCCTTGCCTGCGTAGGTCTCGGAAAAAAAAAAATTTCACGGGCAAAAATATTTTTTCCCTATCCTATTTTTAGGCTTTTCTGAGTCTTTTGAGCCACGTGCCATCATAGTGATTTTTTGTCGCACTTTTTCGTCGTCGCTGCCCTGATTTCCGAAAAAAAAAGTGAAAAAAAAATTTCGTGCCCATCCTATTAGTTTGACGAGGGAAGAGTTTTGAGACACTCGCCATTATAGTAATTTTTCGCAAAAAAAAAAAGAGGAGCGCAAAAAAAAAAGAGGAGCGCAAAAAAAAAAAGAGGAGCGAAAAAAAAAAGCAAAAAAAAAAGTTCCAGAGTGTGCTTTTCCCTGATTTACGTGCAGCGCCGTGATTTTGTTAGTGTTCTAGGCTCGCGTCTCTAGCACGGTCTAGCCTAGGACCAGCACAGTACCGTCGTTGAGCGTTTATTCAACTTTGCATCTCTGAATTGATTATTGCTGACCCTTTTTGCTACCATACTATAAGCCTTCCCAGCTCCACATACCTCTACGTCGTGCGTTTGACTCTCCCTGGCAATCGCTCTATCCAAGCTTTTGAGAGTTTTGACTACAACGGTTGCCGATCACCGCCTGCTGCTGGGTAAGAACTGGTAAGAATTTGAGATTTGCTTGACGGATTTGTGACACCCGCCACCACCACCTCTTGTTAGTATTCTGTAGGATCATATTCTTGTGTGTTTTCTATTGTTGCTAACCATGGCAGGATCACAAGCCGACGAGACTGACTGGGAGAACATGACGAATCAGGAGTTGCATGATAAATTTCAGCAAATGATGAATGGACAGGTGCAGGATGTGCTAAACAGATTTGAAGAGGCCATGGAGAAGATAAATGACATGGAGAAGACGTTCGAAACAAAGCTCGATAACAGGTTTAATGAATTGCTCGCGCGTCTTCCACCACCACCACCGGCTGCACCTAACGCACCTCTACAACAACAACAACGACGACTACCTACACATCGTGAAACAGCCCTCCGCCGAGCGAGCCGTCTCCCTCTTGCACCTGGCCAAACTGTTGGTGCTCCTGTTGCTACTTCTGTGGCTCCTGCTGCTGATGCGGAGGAGGATGATTTTGCTAGCGATTACGAGGATGAGGTTGATCAAAATCAGAACTACGTGCCACCACCAGCACAGCAACCATCAGGTCGTCCACATGCAAATAATGGCAATGGTAGGGCTCACCCTCAGGTACGAGATCATGACCATCTCCCTAAACTAAAATTGAATATTCCACCATTTGAGGGTAGATATGTTCCTGATATATACCTTACTTGGGAGTTAGAAACTGAACAACGATTTACATGTTTACAATATCCCGAGGAGAGACGTGTTCCTGCTGCTGTTTGTGCATTCACTAGTTTTGCATGTGTTTGGTGGTCTGAGCATTGTAGATTATATCCCATTCCTGCTACTTGGGCTGCTTTGAAAACTGCTATGCGTACTCGTTGGGTTCCACCATATTATCAACGTGAATTACTTCAAAAATTGCAGCGCTTAAGACAGGGAAAAAATTCTGTAGAAGAATATTATCAGGAATTACAAACTGGCATGATTAGATGTGGTATTGTTGAGGAGAATGAAGCTATGCTTGCACGTTTTATGGGTGGATTAAATAGAGAGATTCAGACGATTCTAGAGTATAAGGAGTATACTAATATCACTCGTTTATTCCATCTTGCTTGTAAAGCTGAACGTGAAGTGCAGGATCGACAGGCATTGGCGCGGACTAACTTTTCTGCAGGTCGACCTTCTTCATGGACACCACGTGCATCATCTACTTCCACACGTTCTACTACACCGGCGCCTCCGTCGGCTGCCACCTCCAACCGTGATACAATAAAGCAGGCACAATCACCACTATCTGCCAAGAGCACACCTTCTGGGCCTGCAAAGAGCTCTTCTTCATCCATGGCATCAACAGGGCAAACACATGATATTATTTGTCGACGTTGCAAGGGTGGAGGTCATTATGCGAGAGAATGCCCATCTAAGCGTGTGATGATTGTTACTGAGGATGGTGGGTATGAGTCCGCTAGTGACTATGATGAGGAGACTTTGGCTCTTATTACGCGTGACGAACACGGTGGAGACGATTCTGATCATGAGACGCAATACATGGCTCCTGAAGATGCTGACAGGTATGAATGTTTAGTTGCTCAACGTGTTTTGAGTGTGCAGGTTACACAAGCTGAGCAAAATCAGAGGCATAATTTGTTCCATACAAAGGGAGTTGTGAAGGAACGTTCTGTTCGCGTGATCATAGATGGAGGGAGTTGCAACAACTTGGCTAGCATCGAGATGGTGGAGAAGCTATCTCTCACCACCAGACCACATCCACATCCTTACTACATCCAATGGTTCAACAACAGCGGCAAGGTTAAGGTAACACGTACTGTTCGTGTGCATTTTAGTATCTCTACATATGCTGATTATGTTGATTGTGATGTGGTACCGATGCAAGCATGTTCCTTATTACTTGGTAGACCATGGCAATTTGATAAAAATTCTATTCACCATGGTAGAAACAATCAGTATACTCTTGTTCATAAGGATAAAAATATTACTTTGCTTCCTATGACTCCTGATTCCATTTTGAAAGATGATATTAATAGAGCTAATAAAGCAAAACAGGAGAAAACTAAGAGTGAAAATCAGATTGTGGCAAAAGAATTTGAGCAACAAATGCAGCCTAATAATAATAAACAATCTAGTGTTGCTTCTGAAATTAAATTGAAAAGTGCATGTTTACTTGCCACCAAATCTGATATTGATGATCTAGATTTTAGCAAATCTGTTTGCTATGCTTTTGTGTGCAAAGAGGCATTATTTTCATTCGAGGACATGCCTTCCTCTTTGCCTCCTGCTGTCACTAACATTTTGCAGGAGTTCGCCGACGTCTTTCCACAAGACGTGCCACCGGGATTACCACCTATTCGCGGGATTGAGCATCAAATTGACTTAATTCCCGGTGCATCATTACCCAACCGGGCACCATACCGTACCAATCCAGAGCAGACGAAGGAGATTATGCGTCAAGTACAAGAACTGCTCGACAAAGGTTATATACGCGAATCCCTTAGTCCTTGTGCTGTTCCTATCATTTTAGTGCCGAAAAAGGATGGTACGTCGCGTATGTGCGTTGATTGTAGAGGCATTAATAATATTACTATTCGTTATCGTCATCCTATTCCTAGGCTAGATGATATGCTTGATGAATTGAGTGGCTCTACAATATTCTCCAAAGTTGATTTGCGTAGTGGTTACCATCAAATTCGTATGAAATTGGGAGATGAATGGAAAACAGCATTTAAAACTAAGTTTGGATTATATGAGTGGTTAGTCATGCCTTTTGGGTTAACTAATGCACCTAGTACTTTCATGAGGTTAATGAACGAAGTTTTACGTGCTTTCATTGGACGATTTGTGGTAGTTTACTTTGATGACATATTGATTTATAGCAAATCTTTGGAGGAACATTTGGAACATTTACGTGCTGTTTTTATTGCTCTACGTGATGCACGTTTGTTTGGTAACCTTGGAAAGTGCACCTTTTGCACCGACCGAGTATCTTTTCTTGGCTATGTTGTTACTCCACAGGGAATTGAAGTTGATAAAGCCAAGATTGAAGCTATTGAGAGTTGGCCGCAGCCCAAAACGGTCACACAAGTGAGGAGTTTCCTTGGCCTCGCTGGTTTCTATAGGCGTTTTGTGAGAGATTTCAGCACCATTGCTGCACCTCTCAACGAGCTTACAAAGAAGGATGTACCTTTTGTTTGGGGTACCGCACAGGAAGAAGCCTTCACGGTATTGAAAGGTAAGTTGACACATGCTCCTTTACTCCAACTTCCTAATTTTAATAAGACTTTTGAGCTTGAATGTGATGCTAGTGGAATTGGATTAGGAGGTGTGTTATTACAAGATGGGAAACCCGTTGCATACTTTTCTGAAAAATTGAGTGGGCCTAGTCTGAACTATTCTACTTATGATAAAGAATTATATGCTCTTGTTCGGACCTTAGAAACATGGCAACATTATTTATGGCCCAAGGAATTTGTTATACATTCTGATCATGAATCTTTGAAACACATTAAAAGTCAAGCAAAACTGAACCGTCGACATGCTAAATGGGTTGAATTCATTGAGACTTTCCCTTATGTGATTAAACACAAGAAGGGTAAAGAAAATGTTATTGCTGATGCCTTGTCTCGTCGTTATACTATGCTTTCACAACTTGACTTTAAAATATTTGGTTTGGAGACCATCAAGGATCAATATGTTAATGATGCTGAATTTAAAGATGTATTGCAGAATTGTAAGGAAGGGAGAACTTGGAACAAGTTCGTTCTTAACGATGGATTTGTGTTTCGTGCTAACAAGCTATGCATTCCAGCTAGCTCCGTTCGTCTTTTGTTGTTGCAGGAGGCGCATGGAGGAGGATTAATGGGACACTTTGGCGTCAAGAAGACGGAGGATATACTTGCTACACATTTCTTTTGGCCAAAGATGAGACGGGATGTTGAGCGTTTTGTTGCTCGCTGCACTACATGTCAAAGAGCTAAGTCACGACTCAATCCTCATGGTTTATATATGCCTTTGCCTGTACCTAGTGTTCCTTGGGAGGATATATCTATGGACTTTGTTTTAGGTTTACCTCGAACAAAGAAGGGGAGGGATAGCATATTTGTTGTCGTGGATAGGTTCTCGAAAATGGCACACTTTATACCATGTCATAAAAGCGATGATGCTGTTAATGTTGCTGATTTGTTCTTTCGTGAAATTATTCGCTTACATGGTGTGCCAAATACTATTGTTTCAGATCGTGATACTAAATTTCTTAGCCACTTTTGGAGATGTTTATGGGCTAAGTTGGGGACTAAGCTGCTTTTTAGTACTACTTGTCACCCCCAAACTGATGGACAAACTGAAGTAGTCAATAGAACATTGTCTACTATGCTTAGGGCTGTTTTGAAGAATAACAAGAAAATGTGGGAAGAATGCTTGCCTCATATTGAATTTGCTTATAATCGTTCATTGCATTCTACTACGAAGATGTGCCCTTTTGAAATTGTGTATGGTTTCCTACCTCGTGCACCTATTGATTTGTTGCCTCTTCCATCTTCGGAGAAGGTTAATTTTGATGCTAAAGAACGTTCTGAATTGATTTTAAAAATGCATGAGTTAACTAAGGAAAACATTGAGCGTATGAATGCTAAATATAAACTTGCTGGAGATAAGAGTAGAAAACATGTTGTGTTTGCACCTGGAGATCTTGTTTGGTTACATTTGCGTAAAGATAGATTTCCTAATCTGCGCAAATCAAAGCTAATGCCACGTGCTGATGGTCCTTTTAAGGTTTTAGAGAAAATAAATGATAATGCATATAAACTTGAGCTACCTGCAGATTTTGGGGTTAGTCCCACTTTTAATATTGCAGATTTGAAGCCTTATCTGGGTGAGGAAGATGAGCTTTCGTCGAGGACGACTTCATTTCAAGAAGGGGAGGATGATGAGGACATCAATACCATTGTTACACCCACAGCCCCTACTGTTACATATACTGGACCAATTACTAGAGCTCGCGCACGCCAATTAAATTACCAGGTACTTTCGTTTCTTGGTAATGATTCTAATGTTCATGAGATTATGATGCTGCCTAAATTGGATACATTTGTTTTGCTTTCAAATGAAGGGCCTAGCTTGGAGAAGGATGAACATTGGAGCAAGAACACGCATGAAGTTGATGGCATGCGCAAGGGGATCAAGAACGGAGTTACAAGTGATGATTTCAGGACTTTGAAGCCGCCATAAGGAGTGCATGAAGCCATGGACGAAATATACAAGATGCCACTTCATAATATTCGTCCATAGGCTATTCTAGGTGCTGCGTCACCTTATTAATGGGCCAGGCCCATGTAATTTCGAAATACTTAAGTATAGGCTATTTTTAGAGTCCGTATGTGTGGGGAAACAAGAGTTAGGGTTGGTTTCGGACCCCACCCTCAAGGGCCACGAAATTCCCCTCTCTTCCTCCATATATACAGCCCTTAGGGCGTCGTTTAGACTTTGGGTTTTGTTTAGATTAAAAGTTCGCCATAGCTGCAACTTCACGTACTTCGTTTGTGTCCAACGACCAGACCAAGACGTCACAGAACCCCACCTTGATCAATAAAGCTTTCATCTTATATTCGCAATATCCAGATTGCAATCTCAGTTTCTTGCTTGTTCTTCGTTTGCTCGCAGGAAACAGGCCCTCGTGGTCAGGTTGATCGTGCTCCGGCGTGGTCAATAACCCCTCGGAAGTTGGTTTAGCGATTGCTAAGGCGCGACGTCTCGCACGATCGTAGTCGGATCGTCAAGGTCGACTCCCACAGAAAACGATAGCCACCATCTCATCGAAACATCGGGACACCTTTGCCTCTATCAATTCTTCTCCAAGTTTTGATGTGAGAATGGGTTATCATCAGTCAAATGTCTTTCTCCAAGATTTTTCACATTCTTTTCATTGTTTGTTCAACCTTTCTAATTTTCATCCCGGAGTATCTCAACGATTCATGATGGTGTTTCTCATCGTCATTCTCAACATGTGAAGACCGAAGAAGAGTTTTTCCTCCAAATCATGGTCCGTTCTCTCGAAGATGCGTAGTTCAAGCTTGATGCCATCCTCTCATAATTGTTTTGATTGTGAGTATTCTTTTCACCTATCCGGAGCATTTCATGAGTTGTTTTCTTTTATTTCATCCGAAGGCCATCTTTTCAAATATTATTCATTCCAGCTTTCAGCTCTCGTTATCCAAATCTTACCGGTGCATCGTTCAAGTGTTCTCTAATCGGTTCATGATATCTTTGTTCGCTTGTATCTAAATTCCATCAAGTATCTTCATTCATTTTTCCAATTCTTCCCAGTGATTTGTGCCTTTGCTACGTTCATTTTCAATTCTTACAGTGGTTTGTTCAAGAGTTCTCTTCCTTGGTTATCATATCAATTCATTCGTTGTTTCAATCCTACCAGTGGATCGTTGAAGACCTATCACAAGTTTGTGCTAGATCTCTATTAATCCTTTCTACGAGAGTAAGTAGTATGCCAAGAGTTCCAAGCTCTCTCAATTCTCTCATCATGAAGATCCATCTAATCATTGCAAGGCTTCACCTTATGTTCTCAACTTCTCTTTCTTTTTTTTCATCCTTTTATTACCGGAGTTCTTCATGGAGGCTCTGCATGGTTGTTCGTCAAGGATTCTTTTAATTCTTCAATTATTCTTCAAGATTCCTCTCGGAGTTAGGTTCCGCCAAGCTATACTCTAAAATAAACATGGTGCTCAACACATGTCTTGTTTTGAGGAGTTCAAGCATTCTTCATCTTGCATTCCGAAGCGCAATTCTTTCATATCTCATCTTTTGAGCTGGTGTTATGTCATTCTTGACAATTTGAGCTCGTGTTTCATGATTCACATGTTGTCAAGAATGAGATATTTTAAATCCACCAATCTCTTCATTGGAGTTATCTTGTGTCATGTTTCACCTAAAGCCTTCCCTAAGGATTGTTGCTATTTATGGTGCTCATAAATGACCCAAGTTCTTCATTTATCCTCCTGGTGAAATAAGTTTCTCGTATCCTTGTTCATATCAATCCAAAATCCATTGTTTCCGTTAGTGGCAGAATTTCACCTCAAAATTTTGACATGTTTTCTATAAGCCCACAACAAGCTTACTCTTTTCGTTGTTGGATTTCCAACAACTCCATTTGACCCTTCTCCTAAAGATTTTTTTTCAAGCTCATTTGAGGTAGAAGATGTTGTTTTCTTCTCCGTTCCTTTAATTCCATTCTTGTATTTCTTCCGGAGGCATTGTGATGTTGCTCTCTTCACTCGTCATCTCGGATTGTGAGGACCATGTTCTTTTCGTGGTTATCTATTCAACCGGAGTGTCGTGCCCTCTTTTCAAGTTCTCTCATTATGTCAAGTTTTGCCTCTTTTCTGCCGGAGTGCTGTCTGAAACCTTTTTTAACCCTTGTGCCATTCTTTCAGTAGTTCCAGAGGCAGTGTGTTGTTGTTTTCAAGTACCCTCTCATCTTGTCAAGTTCATGATTCTAACTCCTTCCATTTATAGTCCGAGTGCTTCCCAAATTATACCACTCTTATTCCTTCTCTATCTTGTTTAACCGGAGTGTTGTGTCTATCATTCCTCTTCTAACCGGACTCTCATCCAAGTGCTTTCATTTTTCCAAGCTCATATTCTTTACCTTCCATTTCCAACAGGAGTGTTGTCGAAATTGACCTTTATTGTTCCTTGTTCCCCTTTTCTAACGGAGTGTTTTCAACTTTGTTCATCTTTGTTGTATTCTTTCTTTCAATTTGTTAAACCTCTCAAGGTTCTTTGGTTTCTCTCGTTTGTCAAAGAAGCAACTTAGTTTTACCTCTTCTCTTCCTCTCCCGCTTCTCTCCGGTGCCATTCTAGATCTCGGGACGAGATCCTCTCGTAGTGGTGGAGTGTTGTGACGCCCCGAGACCGTTGCACCAGGTGTCTTCCAGTTATTTGTTGTCTTTGCCATGTCATTCACTTGCATGTTGCATCTTGTAATGTCATCATGTGCATTGCATCATCATGTTTTCAAAACTTGCATTCGTCCGGGTTCCCCAGTTCCGTCCGTTGTACGTTCTGAGCCCAGACACACTCGCACGCGCCCGCGGCACATCCGAATATTATTTTATAAGTGGCTGGAAAATGTTCTCGGAATGGGTTGAAGGTTGGCGTGTGGTCTTATTATAGTGTAGATAGACCGCCTGCCAAATTTCATCGCATTCGGAGATCGTTTGATGCCCCAACGGATAAATATAGCGGCAATAGTAGTCGTGCAAAACGTCGGACGTTTTCGGTCTCTGGAAACAGACGTTGGGTCTCTCTCTCTTCTCTCCTCTCAGTCCGAGGCCTTCTGCACAGCCCACAAGCTCCAACCTAACCCTCTTCGCATCCGGAGTCGTCCGATGCGATCGCACGGTCTGAAAAACCCTCTCTGCTCAGTTCTCAAACCCCCTCACGCGTCCGAAAACCTTCCCCGAACCCGAACCGGACTTTCGTCGCCGTTGGATCCGGAACATCCCCAAACATCTACAAAACATCTCTGTTTTCTTTATTGGCCCCCCTAACCTATTTATCCGACACCATCCGATTTTAATCGAGGGCCCAAATGCACCCCAAATCCACTTGCTATATATACTTGAGGTCCAACCCTAAAAATTAGGAGGCTTGTCCCATCAGTCTAATCCCGCCGCCGCCACCCGGTCTTAATCCATCTCGGGATCCATCCCCTCCTCCTCCATTTCAGCCACCAGCCACCCATCGCTCTCCACTGCTTCATCCATCGATCCAATCCATCCACCCCACCCGGTCGAACCCACCACCTCCTCGTTTTGCATCCTTGACCAACCAAGCAGCATGGCAGCTCCGCAGCGTCTGCAACCTTCCTCCTCGCTCCATCCCGAGCGGGATAGGTAGGCCCTTCTGCAGTTCGCGAGGCACCGGCCTCCTCAGCTCCTCCAGCCCTGCAACAACGTCGCCGGAGTACCGAACTAGGCTGGCCTTTCTACAGTTCGTCGTCGCCGAAGCATCCCTCCTCCAGCAGGAACTGCTCGCCGCCCCTCTCCTTCCCTTCCTTCTTCTTCTCTGGTCCTCACCTCTTACCTCTCTGCCCAGGAGCGCCAATGTCCGCAACCACAACCCCGAGCGCCTCTTCCGCTTGTGCCACCGCCTGGAGATCCAAGTCCGTTGGCCTGCCTCCGTTTCGATCCGGCACGGAACGGGACCCCGGCGACCTCCCGCGACCTGATCCGGCCTCCCATCCCCTGCGCCCAAGCTCCCCTAAACTGAAGCCGTCGCCCCACACCAAGTCCCTCGCCGGCCTTCCCTGCTTCTGCGTGCAAGAATGATGTTGACCGCGCATGCTGCCTCCCCTGCTTCGCTCGAACCGCTCGCCCGCGTGGTTGACCCGTCGCCCTGCTGCTTGGGCCAATCCAGCCACAGCGCTCCGAGTCCCAGCAACTGGCCTACCTCTGCTTTCCAGATCTGGGCCGAAGCCCATGGTGAGGCCCCAGCGGAGCCTCCGTTGTTTTTTTCTATAGACCCAGCTTTCTTTAGATTCGGCCCGATAGGGTTTTTCCCTGTTCTGCGATTTTGCTAATTATCCAGAGTCTGTAGTTTTGCAGAAAACCCCCTAAGTTTCATGCATATCCTAACTTTTCAACCATGCATCACTTGTAAAAACATTATATATGTAAAATGCTTAGTTTTTCATCTAGTTTCATACTATGCAACTTTCAACCATGATAAAAATGATTAAAATGTTGTTTGTGTTTATTTTGCATAATGCCATGTTAAAATGCTTCATTTCATAACTAATTAACCGTAGCTCCAAACTTAACAAACTTTATATTTAGATGGGGTGGAAAAATGCCTAGTTTAACATGGTGGATTTACTTTGCATGTTTAATAACTCTATAATAGTGTTTAGGGCAGAACGTTACCAAATCTAATATATGCTCATGAGGATTTCTCTGGACTTGTTGTTTGTTGTTCCGGCCTCATTTAAACTTGCCTAGATAGGTAGTTTTCATTTGCTTCACCTCTTTCCATGTTAATCAACATTTAATATTGTTGGGTACATAAACAAGATCGAACTAAATAGCTTGAATGTGGTGTTCCGGCAATATGCAACTCGTTGCATATTGAGCTCCACTTAACTTGTAGTGTTGCTTGTGCATTTTGCCATGCCATGCCTCATTAAACCGGACATGCATCATACTTGATTGTGCATCATGCCATGATTATGTGATGGTTGTTTACTATGTTGTTTGCTTCTTTCTGGTGTTGCTTTTTCGGGTTAGTTCCGATAACATCACATTTGTGAGGATTCGTTCGACTACGTCCGGTTGTCTTCTTCATGGACTCGTTCTTCTTCCTTGCGGGATTTCAAGCAAGATGACCATACCCTCGAAATCACTTCTATCTTTGCTTGCTAGATGCTCGCTCTATTGCTATGCCGCGATACCTACCACTTGCTATATTATGCCTCCCATATTGCCATGTCAAGCCGCTAACCCACCTTTCCTAGCAAACCGTTGTTTGGCCATGTTACCGCTTTGCTCATCCCTTCTTATAGCGTTGCTAGTTGCAGGTGAAGATGAAGTTTGTTTCATGTTGGAACCTGGATATTGTTGGGATATCATGGTATCTCTTATTTAATTAATGCATCTATATACTTGGTAAAGGGTGGAAGGCTCGGCCTTATGCCTGGTGTTTTGTTCCACTCTTGCCGCCCTAGTTTCCGTCATACCGGTGTTTTGTTCATTGGTTTTGCGTTCCTTACGTGGTTGGGGGAATGGGACCCCCTTGACAGTTCGCCTTGAATAAAAGTCCTCCAGCAAGGCCCAACCTTGGTTTTACCATTTGCCACCTAAGCCTTTTTCCGTCGGGTTTCCGGAGCCCGAGGGTCATCTTTATTTTAAACCCCCGGGCCAGGGCTCCTCTGAGTGTTGGTCCAACCTGTCATCAGCCGGTGGCCACCATGGGCAACTCTGAGTTGGCCTACCGGAATCTTGGACAATCCGGTGTGCCCTGAGAAGGAGATATGTGCAGCTCCTATCGGGATTTGTCGGCACATTCAGGCGGCTTTGCTGGTCTTGTTTTACCATTGTCGAAATGTCTTGTAATCAGGATTCCGAGTCTGATCGGATCTTCCTGAGAGAAGGAATATCATTCGTTTATCATGAGATCTTGTGATGGGCTAAGTTGGGAAACCCCTGCAGGGTTTTGAACTTTCGAAAGCCGTGCCCGCGGTTATGGGAAGATGGGAATTTGTTAGTGTCCGGTTGTAGATAACTTGAAACTTATGTTAACTAAAATGAATCAACCACGTGTGTAGCCGTGATGGTCTCTTTTCAGCGAAGTCCGGGAAGAGAACATGGTCTCGTGTTATGCATGAACGTAAGTAGTTTCAGGATCACTTCTTGATCATTATAGCTTCTCGACCGTGCTTTGCTTGTCTTCTCGCTCTCATTTGCGTAAGTTAGCCACCATATATGCTAGTGCTCGCTGCAGCTCCACCTCACTACCCTTTCCTAACTTTAAGCTTACATGGTCTTGATCACGAGGGTGTGAGATTGCTGAGTCCTCGTGGCTCACAGATACTTCCAAACAGTTGCAGGTGCCGATGATACCAACGCAGGTGACGCAACCCATCTGAAGTGGGAGCTCGATGAAGGTCGTGTTCATTGTGTTGTTTCATTTCTAGTTGATCAGTAGTGGAGCCCAGTCGGGGCGATCGGGGATCTATGCATTTGGGGTTGTCTTTCTTTATTTCGTTCTGTAGTCGGACCTTGATTGTATTCTGGATGATGTAATGCTATATTTATGTATTGTGTGAAGTGGCGATTGTAAGCCAACTCTTTATCCCTTTCTTATTCAGTACATGGGATGTGTAAAGATTATCCCTCTTGAGACATGCCTACTATGCGGTTATGCCTCTAAGTCGTGCTCCGACACGTGGGAGATATAGCCGCATCATGGGTGTTACAAAGGAGAGGGACAAGAAAGGGCATTACGGGGCACTTATCTTTTTTCAATCTTAAAACTTTGGGCACTTGCCAAATTTTAGTTCAAATAATGTAATCTCTTGAGTCCATGTTTGTGTTCTGAATGGTCTGCACTTATTTTATCAGCATATTAATGAAAAAGATGAACCTTGCCGGGGACTCGCGCATGTATATGTCCATGCAGAGGTGGAGTGCCTCTTTATATTTAAATAAACAAGTTTTGATGAGGACATCAATACCATTGTTACACCCACAACCCCTGCTGCTATACATACTAGACCAATTACTAGAGCTCGCGCACGCCAATTGAATTGTCAGGTACTTTCGTTTCTTGGTAATGATTCTAATGTTCATGAGAATATGATGCTGCCTAAATTGGATACATTTGTTTAGCTTACAAATGAAGGGCCTAGCTTGGACAAGAAATATGAATCGTGGAGCAAGTTCAAGCATGGAGATGATGGCATGCGCAAGGGGATCAAGAACAGAGTTACAAGTGATGATTTCAGTACTTTGAAGCCACCATAAGGAGTGCATGAAGCCTTGGACAAAATATACAAGATGCCACTTCATAAATTTTGTCTAGAGGCTATTCTAGGTGCTGCGTCACATTATTATTGGGCCAGGCCTATGTATTTACGAAATACTTAAGTATAGGCTATTTTTAGAGTCCGTATGTGTGGGGAAACAAGAGTTAGGGTTGGTTTCGGACCCCTCCTCCAAGGGCCACGAAATTCCCCCCTCTTCCTCCATATATACAACCCTTAGGGCGTCATTTAGACTTTGGGTTTTGTTTAGATTAAAAGTTTGCCATAGCTGCAACTTCGCGTACTTCGTTTGTGTCCAACGACCAGACCAAGACGTCACAGAACCCCACCTTCATTAATAAAGCTTTCCTCTTTTATTCACAATATCCAGATTGCAATCTCAGTTTCTTGCTTGTTCTTCGTTTGCTCGCAGGAAATAGACCCTCGTGGCCAGGTTGATCGTGCTCCGGCGTGGTCAATAACCCTCAGAAGTTGGTTTAGCAATTGCTAAGGCGCGACGTCTTCGCACGTTTGTAGTCAGATCGTCAAAGTCGACTCCCACAGAAAATGATATCTATCTCATCGAAACATTGGGACACCCTCGCCTCTATCAAGTGGTATCAGATTTCCAGGCTGCTTGGTGAGATTTTACAGTTTTTCGTAGTTTAGATCGAGTCTGTTTCTTCATACCTACAAGTCCACGAAAAAAGCCAAAAAAATTAGGGTTAGTTCATCATATGTGAACCAATCTGAGCCTTTGCATAGTCTTTTCAGTATTTTGCTTTGTTGAATTTGTGGTTGCATCATTGTGTCTAGTTGCTGGTCTTAGAGTCTAGTCTTTTAGAGTTTCAAGTTCTGGTCATAAGTTGTCACCCCGCCACCGCACCATCATCATCGCCCCTGCCATCTACCACCACCACTTTTTATCCGCCATCGATCCGTCTCCATATACCATCACCAATCCGTATCCATATACCACCACCAATCCGTATCCATATACCACCACCAATCCGTATCCATATACCACCACCGCTGCCATATCCTACCACCATATATCCACCACCGCTGCCATATCCTACCACCATATATCCACCACCAATCCGAGTTCCTTTCATATTAGGTTTGTTTTCGAGGTCCGTCTAGTTTCCGATTCGCGTTTCCTTGCCTGAGTAGGTTTCGAAAAAAGAGTCTAGAGATCCCCGGGCAGTTATTAGGCCAAAAAAAGAGTCTGGAGACCCACATGTTCTAGGATCGCGTCTCTAGCACGGTCTAGCCTAGGACCAGCACAGTACCGTCGTTGAGCGTTTATTCATCTTTGCATCTCCGAATTGATTATTGCTGACCCTTTTTGCTACCATATTATAAGCCTTCCCAGCTCCACATACATCTACGTCGTTCGTTTGACTCTCCATGGTAATCGCTCTATCCAAGCTTTGAGAGTTTTGACTACAACGGTTGCTGATCACCACCTGCTGCTTGGTAAGAACTGGTAAGAATTTGAGATTTGCTTGACGGATTTGTGGCTGTTCACCACACCATCACCACCACTTCCTAGTAGTCTGTAGGATCATATTCTTGTGTGTTTCTATTGCTGCTAACCATGGCAGGATCACAATCCGACGAGACTAACTGGGAGAACATGACGAATAAGGAGTTGCATGATAAATTTCAGCAAATGATGAGTGGACAGGTGCAAGATGTGCTAAACAAATTTGAAGAGGCCATGGAGAAGATAGATGGCATGGAGAAGATGTTCGAAACAAAGCTCGATAACAAGTTTAATGAATTGCTCACGCATATTCCACCACCACCACCGGTTGCCCTAACGCACCTCAACAACAACAACAATGTCGCTTTCCAGATCAAGTGGGACGAGCACAACGCGTTCCCATTGACCCTGGGCAAAATTCTGGTGCCGCTGTTGATGCTTCTGTCGCTCCTGCTGCTACTGCAGAGGTGGAGGACCATTACGAGGATGAGGTTGATCAAAATCAGAACTACGTGCAACCACCAGCACCACCACCACCAGGTTGTCCTTAGGTATATCATCGCAACGGTAGGGCTGCACCACCATATGAGGTACGATATCATGACCATCTTCCTAAACTGAAATTGAATATTCCACCATTTGAGGGTAGATATGTCCTGATATATATCTTACTTGGGAGTTAGAAACTGAACAACATTTTACATGTTTACAATATCCTGAGGAGAGACGTGTTCCTGCTGCTGTTTGTGCTTTCACTAGCTTCACATGTGTTTGGCGGTCTGAACATTGTAGATTACATCCCATTCCAGCTACTTGAGCTACTTTGAAAACTGCTATGCGTACTCATTGGGTTCCACCATATTATCAACGTGAATTACTTCAAAAATTGCAGCATTTAAGACAAGGAAAAAATTCTGTAGAAGAATATTATCAGGAATTACAAACTAGCATGATTAGATGTGGTATTGTTGAGGAGAATGAAGCTATGCTTGCATGTTTTATGGGTGGATTAAATAGAGAGATTTAGACCATTCTAGAGTATAAGGAGTATACTAATATCACTCGTTTATTCCATCTTGCTTGTACCCGATAGACTATCCTGCCGGTACCCTCTTCTTTGTTGCCACAAAACCAAGCCTACCGGGCAAAAATGAAGGACCAACCCCCAGCCAATCTTTTTTCATCAAAGGCCATTACGACCATCCTCACCGAAGCAACGTTCAAGTCAAAGCATGGGAGTACATAAGCTTCAAAAAGCGGCAGATTTCCAGGTTGCTCGGTGAGATTTTACAGTTTTTCGTAGTTTAGATCGAGTCTGTTTCTTCATACCTACAAGTCCACGAAAAAAGCCAAAAAAATTAGGGTTAGTTCATCATATGTGAACCAATCTGAGCCTTTGCATAGTCTTTTCAGTATTTTGCTTTGTTGAATTTGTGGTTGCATCATTGTGTCTAGTTGCTGGTCTTAGAGTCTAGTCTTTTAGAGTTTCAAGTTCTGGTCATAAGTTGTCACCCCGCCACCGCACCATCATCATCGCCCCTGCCATCTACCACCACCACTTTTTATCCGCCATCGATCCGTCTCCATATACCATCACCAATCCGTATCCATATACCACCACCAATCCGTATCCATATACCACCACCAATCCGTATCCATATACCACCACCGCTGCCATATCCTACCACCATATATCCACCACCAATCCGTATCCATATACCACCACCGCTGCCATATCCTACCACCATATATCCACCACCAATCCGAGTTCCTTTCATATTAGGTTTGTTTTCGAGGTCCGTCTAGTTTCCGATTCGCGTTTCCTTGCCTGAGTAGGTTTCGAAAAAAGAGTCTAGAGATCCCCGGGCAGTTATTAGGCCAAAAAAAGAGTCTGGAGACCCACATGTTCTAGGATCGCGTCTCTAGCACGGTCTAGCCTAGGACCAGCACAGTACCGTCGTTGAGCGTTTATTCATCTTTGCATCTCCGAATTGATTATTGCTGACCCTTTTTGCTACCATATTATAAGCCTTCCCAGCTCCACATACATCTACGTCGTTCGTTTGACTCTCCATGGTAATCGCTCTATCCAAGCTTTGAGAGTTTTGACTACAACGGTTGCTGATCACCACCTGCTGCTTGGTAAGAACTGGTAAGAATTTGAGATTTGCTTGACGGATTTGTGGCTGTCCACCACACCATCACCACCACTTCCTAGTAGTCTGTAGGATCATATTCTTGTGTGTTTCTATTGCTGCTAACCATGGCAGGATCACAATCCGACGAGACTAACTGGGAGAACATGACGAATAAGGAGTTGCATGATAAATTTCAGCAAATGATGAGTGGACAGGTGCAAGATGTGCTAAACAAATTTGAAGAGGCCATGGAGAAGATAGATGGCATGGAGAAGATGTTCGAAACAAAGCTCGATAACAAGTTTAATGAATTGCTCACGCATATTCCACCACCACCACCGGTTGCCCTAACGCACCTCAACAACAACAACAATGTCGCTTTCCAGATCAAGTGGGACGAGCACAACGCGTTCCCATTGACCCTGGGCAAAATTCTGGTGCCGCTGTTGATGCTTCTGTCGCTCCTGCTGCTACTATAGAGGTGGAGGACCATTACGAGGATGAGGTTGATCAAAATCAGAACTACGTGCAACCACCAGCACCACCACCACCAGGTTGTCCTTAGGTATATCATCGCAACGGTAGGGCTGCACCACCATATGAGGTACGATATCATGACCATCTTCCTAAACTGAAATTGAATATTCCACCATTTGAGGGTAGATATGTCCTGATATATATCTTACTTGGGAGTTAGAAACTGAACAACATTTTACATGTTTACAATATCCTGAGGAGAGACGTGTTCCTGCTGCTGTTTGTGCTTTCACTAGCTTCACATGTGTTTGGCGGTCTGAACATTGTAGATTACATCCCATTCCAGCTACTTGAGCTGCTTTGAAAACTGCTATGCGTACTCATTGGGTTCCACCATATTATCAACGTGAATTACTTCAAAAATTGCAGCATTTAAGACAAGGAAAAAATTCTGTAGAAGAATATTATCAGGAATTACAAACTAGCATGATTAGATGTGGTATTGTTGAGGAGAATGAAGCTATGCTTGCATGTTTTATGGGTGGATTAAATAGAGAGATTTAGACCATTCTAGAGTATAAGGAGTATACTAATATCACTCGTTTATTCCATCTTGCTTGTACCCGATAGACTATCCTGCCGGTACCCTCTTCTTTGTTGCCACAAAACCAAGCCTACCGGGCAAAAATGAAGGACCAACCCACAGCCAATCTTTTTTCATCAAAGGCCATTACGACCATCCTCACCGAAGCAACGTTCAAGTCAAAGCATGGGAGTACATAAGCTTCAAAAAGCGGCAAGGTTTTCTTATGCACAAGTTTTTACATATAGAACACGTATGGACTAGAGATAGAAGTTATCTGTTTGGCATGTCAGAGATCACAGTGTTGGTTCATCTTTCCAGCTTCCTTTAGAGGCCAAGTTCTCAGCAGGAACCTGCAGTTTTATGAAGATGGAAATGATGCCAGATGCGATCCTATCTATATGAACATGCAATGCTCATGCGATGCTCATGAAATGCTTATGCATGCATGCAACTTGTCGGGGGTCCCCAACGCTTTGTTTATTTCTCTGTTGCTCAGGGTCTGCACCTGGCTCTGTACAAGGGGTTACATGCAACTGAGGCAAGGCCTGTATAAAAGGGCGGCTCCGCGCCTTATGGGTTGAACTTGCGGATATGCTCAATATTCCATTAGTTTTGCAATTAAATACCATCTTCGGTCTCCAGATGGACTATGCCAGGTCTGGTGACTCATACTACCCGGTGAGGGCCTTCCCACTTCGGCGTCAACTTGTTTGCACCCTTGACAGACTGAACACGCCTAAGGACAAGGTCGCCTTCCTCAAAACACTGGTCTTGAACCCAGCAGTTGTGATAGCGACACAGGGCTTACTAGTAGAGTGCAACACATATAGCAGCCCGAAGACGGTTCTCCTCGAGTAGCACAACGTCGTCACGCCGGTGCTGATCTTGCGCTACTTCATCGTAGGCAAGCACTCGAGGCAACTCGTAAATGAGTTCCGTGGGGATAACTGCTTCTGCCCCGTAGAATAGGGAGAAGGGAGTCTGCCCGGTAGCTCGATTTGGTGTCGTTCTGAGGGACCAGAGAACTACCAGCAGCTCATTGATCCACTGCCTGTCGTGCTTCTGTAGTGTATCAAATGTCCTCGTCTTGAGTCCTCGCGACACCTCAGCATTCACCCTCTCAGCTTGTCCATTGCTTCTAGGATGTCCAACAGAGGCAAATGAGCTCTTGCTTCTAAGGGCATGAATGTATTGCATGAAGGCACGACTCGTGAACTGGGTGCCATTGTCTTTGATGATCCGGGCAGGGACCCCGAAGAGATAGACCAATCCTTTCAAGAACTTCATAGCTGACTGAGCAGTCACCTTTCTCATGGCATTTACTTCCGGCCACTTTGTAAACATGTCGATGGAAACGAACAAGAATTCAAATGCCCTGACAGCTCGGGGGAAAGGGCTAAGGATATCGAGCCCCTAGACCGAAAACGGTCATGACAAAGGGATTGTCTAAAGATCTTGTGCAGGCAGGTGGATGTTCTTGGAATGGAACTGGCAGGCTTCACACTTGGTGACTAGCTCGACGGCTTCTTGGAGGGCTGTAGGCCAATAGAATCCTTGTCGGAATGCTTTCCCAACTAATGCCCTTGATCCAATGTGGGAGCCGCACATGCCTTTGTTTATTTCTTCTTCCTGGCAGATGCACTTCAATTTCACACCATTGGGCCTCCCTTTGTACAGAGTGTCATCGACAAACTGATACATACTGGCCCTCCAGGCTACTCTTTTAGCTTCCTCTTTCTCATCGGGAAGTTCTCTAGATGGGAGGAAATAGATTATGTGCCTTGCCCAAGTTGGAACTTGGGGCTCGGCAACAAGGACTAACGGCACCTCCTCATCTGCGGGATAGCGTTCCTCGACCGCAGGTGCCATTGGCCCGACAGGATGACACGACCCGGTAATCAATGGGGAGTTATTTCCGGCAGGGTTCCTACCAGGAGCCCCGGGGGGCTCTACTGGGAGAGGCTCACCAGAGTCCAACTTCCTCCTCTTTCGCGCCATTGCTGCTGGGATACGGAGGGCTGAGTAAGATGGAGAACAATAGTTCCTGGTTCCACAGGAAGTTTTTGCGCAACACACTTTGACAGATGATCAGCTATGCTGTTTTTCACACGGGGTACGTGCTCTGTTTATAATCCGTCAAAGCGCTCCTCCAATCTCCTCACTTCCTCAACGTATGCCTCCATCAATGGACTTTGGTAATCCTTGTTGACTTGTCTCACCACAGGTTGTGAATCTCCTCGAATGATTAGCTTCCTGATTCCCAATAATGTGGCAATCCTGCGCCCAGCAAGGAGCACTTCATACTCTGCTATATTGTTGGTCGCCTCCTCCTAGGGAAAATGCATCTAGACGGCGTACTTCAAGTGCTCCCCAGTGGGAGCAAAGAGAAGCACGCCAACTCCTGCACCCTGTAAGGAGAAAGCACCATCGAAATATATAATCCATTCCTGGGGCGCTTCCTTGCTGGGGGTAACTATTTCGAGCACTTCATCAGGGGTGGCGTCCATTCTGCAATAAACTCTGCCAATGCCCTGCCCTGAATTGCTGATGTGCTCTCAAACTTCATGCCAAAGCTGGATAACTCCAAAGCCCACTCCACTATTCTGCCGGTAGCCTCAGGGTTTCGGAGTATCCTTTGCAGTGGGAAGTGGGTGACAACCGTAATCTCATGGGCTTGGAAGTAGTGGCGCAGTTTCCCTGAGGCCATAAATCAACTTTTGCACACTAGAGTACCTCGACCTAGCCCCCTGCAACAGGGAACTGACGAAGTATACTGGGCACTGCACCACTTTCTTCCTTGCCGCGTCCTTGGGGTTGCACCTGCTGCTGTGCTCTTCTTTGTCCTGATCCTCATCCGGTCCTACTGGGCTTTGCCCGCTCTCTGTTTCCTCTACTTCTCGATGTGCCACTAGGGCTGCACTAACCACTTGATTAGTTGTCACCAAGTATAGCATCAATGACTCTTGTGGTTTGGGGGCAACCAAAGTAGGCACAAAGGACAAGTAGGTCTTCAAATCTTGTAAAGTTGCGTCTGCTTCCGGGATCCACTTCATGGGCCCTACCTTTTTCAAAATTTGAAGAAGGGCAGGGGGTGCTCAGCAGACTTGGAGATGAATCTGCTAAGTGCAGCAACACACCCTGTCAAACGCCTCACATCTTTGGCTGTCTTGGGTTCTTGGATCTACTCGATAGCCTTGATCTTGTCGGGGTTCGCTTCAATCCCACGGTGGGACACAAAGAACCCAAGTAGCTTGTCGGAGGGAAGGCCAAACACACACTTCTCCGGATTTAGCTTCAAGTTAATCCTGCGCAGATTAGCAAATGTCTCCTCCAAATATTGGATGAGAGTCGCTTTGTCCTTGGTTTTGACCACAATATCATCCATATAAGCCTCAATGTTTCTGTGCAACTGCGGCTCAAAACCAATCTGGACTGCTCATGCAAAAGTGGATCCGACACTCTTTAACCCGAAAGGCATGCGTATAAAGCAGTATGTACCATATGGGGTCATGAATGAGGTCTTCTCTTCGTCTTCCTTGGACATGGAGATCTGATGGTACCCAGAGTATGCATCCAGAAAGGAGAGAAAATCACAACCTGAAGTGGAGTCCACGATCTAGCCGATGCGCGGCAAGGGAAATGGGTCCTTCGCACAAGCTTTGTTGCGATCTGTGAAATCTATGCAAAGCCTCCATTTTCTGTTAGCCTTGCATACGACCACTAGGTTTGCTAACCATGTTCGATGCAGTACTCCTCTGACCAGACCACCTACCTCAAGCTTCTTAATCTCTTCGGCAATGAACTGCTACCTCTCCAAGGCCTACTTCCGAACCTTCTGCTTGACGGGTCGGGCATGTGGGCAGACAGCTAGGTGGTGCTCGATTACCTCCCTGGGAACACCGGGGATATCAGATGGTTGCCAAGGAAACACATCGACATTCGCCTGCAGGAAGGCAACGAGCGCGCTTTCCAATTTTCATCAAGGGTGGCGCTGATAGTGAAGGTAACATCAACGCCAGCCAACCCTTCCGGGACCTTTTTCACATGTGGTGCAACAACCTTGGATCTCTTGCTGTTGGAACTCTCCGGCAAGTCATGAATAGGCGCAGTGCGCTCTGAAGAGGTACGCTTCCCCGATTCCTTACTGGCGTCCCTGCTATCCTTCATCTTCCCTTTGTTTTCCTTAATGGGAACTGCCGCTGCCACGGCCTCTGCTGCGACTGCGTCCCGGTACATCTTATCCACACAAATGATTGTGTCTTTCTCATCTGATGGAATGGAAATGACTCCCACTCGCCCTGGCATCTTCAAAGTGTTGTAGGCATAGTGGGATGCCGCCATGAATTTTGCCAGAGCTGGGCGTCCAAGGATCCCATTTTACACCAGGGGAGGTCAACCACATCAAACACAACTTTCTTAGTCTGGTAGTTTAATTCTCCCCCAAATGTTACTGGCAACGTGATCTTTCCCTTAGGACGACTCCTGTCGGGATTGATTCCTTGAAACGTGCCCATAACCTTTAGTTCTTCCTTTGCTATCTGAAGCTTGCTGATAACCTTTGGGAATGAGATTCAGCCCAGCCCCGCCTTCAACCAACATCTTTGTGACTTTGAGGTTGCAAATTGTTGGAGAGACCAACAATGGCAAATATCCTACCACAGTGGTGCGGTCTGGATGGTCCTCTTTGTTGAAGATGATGGGAGTGCATGACCATTTGAGCGGCTTTCGAGATTCTGCCGTTGGCTCGACGGCATTGACCTCACGCGCCCACTGTTTGAGTTGGCGCTGAGAGGAGTGCAAAGATGCGCCCCCATCAATGCACAGGGCGTCAGTGGCCTTCTGGAATTCGTGCTTGCTGGTTTCCTCTTCATCCCCTCCATCACTCTCATCAGTGCAAACTTCCTTCTCACGCCCCCTAGCGGGCTTTCCTTAGTTCCGAAAAGCCTTGCCAGGGCGATTTGCTTCACCGCCTCGGCCCTTCTCACCAACGCCATTCTAACCTTTTTCCTTGTCACACTTCTCATACTCAGTCCTCTTCTTCTTGACGAGCTGCTCTACCTGATGACACTCTTGAATATCATGGCCTTTGGTTCGATGAATCTTGCAATATGGCCCATCGCCTTTCCCAGCCTTCCCGGCAGCCGCAGCCTCCCGGCAGTCAGCGCACGCGACAACTTCCTTACTAGGGGCTTCGGCCCTAGCCTTCTTGTCGGTACTAGGCGTGACTGATCCTTCAACGGTCATCACTGCCTTATCCTTGCGCCTCTTGTTGCGCCTCTTGTTCTTCTTCTTTTGACCGGTGGATTCATCGTCATCCTCTGAGTCAATGTCGACGCAATCCACCTCTGTAGAAAGTTTCCTCACTTCCTCCACCCAAGCACACTTGTTCACCAAGGTGTAAAGCTCCTTCACGGTCTTGGGCAACTGTATGTTCATCTTGGAATGTATCCTCCAGTTGCACACACTGGACTGGAAGGAAGCTATCATAGCTGCTGGGTGGATATCTGGGATATTTCTGTGGACTCTGTTGAATCTCTGCAAGTACTTCCATAGAGTCTCTCCTTATTTCTGTTGGAGAAGCTACGAGTGGATGGGACGTCCTGGTTCTTGATGGCCGCCTGTGAAGGTTCCAATGAACTCATGGCACATGTCAGCCCATGACAAAATGGAGTTCTCTGGCAGGTGCATCAGCCAAGACCTCACATTGGACTTGAGCACCAAAGGGAAGTAGTTGGCGAACACCTTGTCATCTCTTCCCCCAGTAGCTTGAACAACGATCGTGTAAATGCTCAAGAACTCTGCCAGGTTCAGCCTCCCGTCGTACTTCTCGGGTATCTCTGGCTTGAACGTGCGAGCGGATGGCTAGCAGACTTGTCGTAGCTCATGAGTAAAGGTAGGGCACCCAACCTCGAAAGGCAGGCACCCACCATCCTCAAGCACAGGCTCGTTGACGCCGGGGCCATCGCATCCATTGGTCTGACAGTGGTCGTCGCGGCATCGCTCAATGACGATGCATGCGCCTCCCCTCTGCTTGTCCTCCGGGGCTCGCCGTTGACCTGGACATGCTCGAGGGTCGGAAGACGCCATCAAGACGTCGCCAGGTTCTTGATTCCGCAGCTCCCATGCTGGTTGCCGTGGTGGGGACTGCACAGCATGGGTGCCCCCTTCCATACGGCCAGCAGCGCGGGCCGTTGTCATTGCTTGGGGAGACTATGGCAGGCCAGCTTGCTGTGAGCCCCCGGCCTCGGCGAAGGCAATCAAACTTTGAATGGTGGCTCTCCATTCGTCCATTTGACCAGCCTCTGATGGGACCCTCAATAGCAGCTAGGATCGCGCCATTGCCTCCGCACCGGTGCTTGGCATCCGCGATGAAGATGTAGACCGCATCGTCGCCCGGCTCCTGACGGTGCCGGTGGCAACTGCAACGCGCCCTCGCTGTTGTGAACCAGCCGCTTGGATGGCATGGTGACGTGGTGGAGGCGCTTGAGGGCCAGCGGTTCCATTGGGCGCAGCGATAGGGTCAACCCGCTCCGGGGAAGGTGTGCGCCCTGCGGTCGCACCTGTGATAGGGTGAACCATTGGATGTAGTAAGGATGTGGATGTGGTCTTGTGGTGAGAGATAGCTTCTCCACTATCTCCATGCTAGCCAAGTTGTTGCAGCTCCCTCCATCTATGATGATGTGAACAAAACGTTCCTTCACAACTCCCTTTGTATGGAACAAATTATGCCTCTGATTTTGCTCAGCTTGTGTGACCTGCACACTCAAATCACATTGAGCAACTAAACTTTCGTACCTGTCAGCATATTCAACGGCCATGTATGGTGTCTCATGATCAGAATCATCTCCACCATGTTCTTCACTTGTAATAAGAGCCAAATTCACCTCATCATAGTCACTAGAGGACTCATACACAGCATCCTCAGTAGCAATCATAACACATGGAGAATTGCATTCTCGCGCAAAATGACCTCTACCCTTACAAGGACGACAAATAATATCATGTGTGTGCCCTGTTGATGCCATGGATGAAGAAGAGCTCTGTGCAGGCCCGATAGGTGTGCTCTTGGCAGATAGTGGTGGTAGTGCCTGCTTTCTTCCACGATCTAGCCGATGCGCGGCAAGGGAAATGGGTCCTTCGCACAAGCTTTGTTGCGATCTGTGAAATCTATGCAAAGCCTCCATTTTCTGTTAGCCTTGCATACGACCACTAGGTTTGCTAACCATGTTCGATGCAGTACTCCTCTGACCAGACCACCTACCTCAAGCTTCTTAATCTCTTCGGCAATGAACTGCTACCTCTCCAAGGCCTACTTTCGAACCTTCTGCTTGACGGGTCGGGCATGTGGGCAGACAGCTAGGTGGTGCTCGATTACCTCCCTGGGAACACCGGGGATATCAGATGGTTGCCAAGGAAACACATCGACATTCGCCTGCAGGAAGGCAACGAGCGCGCTTTCCAATTTTCATCAAGGGTGGCGCTGATAGTGAAGGTAACATCAACGCCAGCCAACCCTTCCGGGACCTTTTTCACATGTGGTGCAACAACCTTGGATCTCTTGCTGTTGGAACTCTCCGGCAAGTCATGAATAGGCGCAGTGCGCTCTGAAGAGGTACGCTTCCCCGATTCCTTACTGGCGTCCCTGCTATCCTTCATCTTCCCTTTGTTTTCCTTAATGGGAACTGCCGCTGCCACGGCCTCTGCTGCGACTGCGTCCCGGTACATCTTATCCACACAAATGATTGTGTCTTTCTCATCTGATGGAATGGAAATGACTCCCACTCGCCCTGGCATCTTCAAAGTGTTGTAGGCATAGTGGGATGCCGCCATGAATTTTGCCAGAGCTGGGCGTCCAAGGATCCCATTTTACACCAGGGGAGGTCAACCACATCAAACACAACTTTCTTAGTCTGGTAGTTTAATTCTCCCCCAAATGTTACTGGCAACGTGATCTTTCCCTTAGGACGACTCCTGTCGGGATTGATTCCTTGAAACGTGCCCATAACCTTTAGTTCTTCCTTTGCTATCTGAAGCTTGCTGATAACCTTTGGGAATGAGATTCAGCCCAGCCCCGCCTTCAACCAACATCTTTGTGACTTTGAGGTTGCAAATTGTTGGAGAGACCAACAATGGCAAATATCCTACCACAGTGGTGCGGTCTGGATGGTCCTCTTTGTTGAAGATGATGGGAGTGCATGACCATTTGAGCGGCTTTCGAGATTCTGCCGTTGGCTCGACGGCATTGACCTCACGCGCCCACTGTTTGAGTTGGCGCTGAGAGGAGTGCAAAGATGCGCCCCCATCAATGCACAGGGCGTCAGTGGCCTTCTGGAATTCGTGCTTGCTGGTTTCCTCTTCATCCCCTCCATCACTCTCATCAGTGCAAACTTCCTTCTCACGCCCCCTAGCGGGCTTTCCTTAGTTCCGAAAAGCCTTGCCAGGGCGATTTGCTTCACCGCCTCGGCCCTTCTCACCAACGCCATTCTAACCTTTTTCCTTGTCACACTTCTCATACTCAGTCCTCTTCTTCTTGACGAGCTGCTCTACCTGATGACACTCTTGAATATCATGGCCTTTGGTTCGATGAATCTTGCAATATGGCCCATCGCCTTTCCCAGCCTTCCCGGCAGCCGCAGCCTCCCGGCAGTCAGCGCACGCGACAACTTCCTTACTAGGGGCTTCGGCCCTAGCCTTCTTGTCGGTACTAGGCGTGACTGATCCTTCAACGGTCATCACTGCCTTATCCTTGCGCCTCTTGTTGCGCCTCTTGTTCTTCTTCTTTTGACCGGTGGATTCATCGTCATCCTCTGAGTCAATGTCGACGCAATCCACCTCTGTAGAAAGTTTCCTCACTTCCTCCACCCAAGCACACTTGTTCACCAAGGTGTAAAGCTCCTTCACGGTCTTGGGCAACTGTATGTTCATCTTGGAATGTATCCTCCAGTTGCACACACTGGACTGGAAGGAAGCTATCATAGCTGCTGGGTGGATATCTGGGATATTTCTGTGGACTCTGTTGAATCTCTGCAAGTACTTCCATAGAGTCTCTCCTTATTTCTGTTGGAGAAGCTACGAGTGGATGGGACGTCCTGGTTCTTGATGGCCGCCTGTGAAGGTTCCAATGAACTCATGGCACATGTCAGCCCATGACAAAATGGAGTTCTCTGGCAGGTGCATCAGCCAAGACCTCACATTGGACTTGAGCACCAAAGGGAAGTAGTTGGCGAACACCTTGTCATCTCTTCCCCCAGTAGCTTGAACAACGATCGTGTAAATGCTCAAGAACTCTGCCAGGTTCAGCCTCCCGTCGTACTTCTCGGGTATCTCTGGCTTGAACGTGCGAGCGGATGGCTAGCAGACTTGTCGTAGCTCATGAGTAAAGGTAGGGCACCCAACCTCGAAAGGCAGGCACCCACCATCCTCAAGCACAGGCTCGTTGACGCCGGGGCCATCGCATCCATTGGTCTGACAGTGGTCGTCGCGGCATCGCTCAATGACGATGCATGCGCCTCCCCTCTGCTTGTCCTCCGGGGCTCGCCGTTGACCTGGACATGCTCGAGGGTCGGAAGACGCCATCAAGACGTCGCCAGGTTCTTGATTCCGCAGCTCCCATGCTGGTTGCCGTGGTGGGGACTGCACAGCATGGGTGCCCCCTTCCATACGGCCAGCAGCGCGGGCCGTTGTCATTGCTTGGGGAGACTATGGCAGGCCAGCTTGCTGTGAGCCCCCGGCCTCGGCGAAGGAAATCAAACTTTGAATGGTGGCTCTCCATTCGTCCATTTGACCAGCCTCTGATGGGACCCTCAATAGCAGCTAGGATCGCGCCATTGCCTCCGCACCGGTGCTTGGCATCCGCGATGAAGATGTAGACCGCATCGTCGCCCGGCTCCTGACGGTGCCGGTGGCAACTGCAACGCGCCCTCGCTGTTGTGAACCAGCCGCTTGGATGGCATGGTGACGTGGTGGAGGCGCTTGAGGGCCAGCGGTTCCATTGGGCGCAGCGATAGGGTCAACCCGCTCCGGGGAAGGTGTGCGCCCTGCGGTCGCACCTGTGATAGGGTGAACCATTGGATGTAGTAAGGATGTGGATGTGGTCTTGTGGTGAGAGATAGCTTCTCCACTATCTCCATGCTAGCCAAGTTGTTGCAGCTCCCTCCATCTATGATGATGTGAACAAAACGTTCCTTCACAACTCCCTTTGTATGGAACAAATTATGCCTCTGATTTTGCTCAGCTTGTGTGACCTGCACACTCAAATCACATTGAGCAACTAAACTTTCGTACCTGTCAGCATATTCAACGGCCATGTATGGTGTCTCATGATCAGAATCATCTCCACCATGTTCTTCACTTGTAATAAGAGCCAAATTCACCTCATCATAGTCACTAGAGGACTCATACACAGCATCCTCAGTAGCAATCATAACACATGGAGAATTGCATTCTCGCGCAAAATGACCTCTACCCTTACAAGGACGACAAATAATATCATGTGTGTGCCCTGTTGATGCCATGGATGAAGAAGAGCTCTGTGCAGGCCCGATAGGTGTGCTCTTGGCAGATAGTGGTGGTAGTGCCTGCTTTCTTGTATCATGGTTGGAGGTGGAAGCTGACAGAGGTGCCGGTGTAGCAAAACGTGTGGAAGTAGAAGATGGACTCGGTGTCCATGATGAAGGTCGCTCTGCAGAAAAAATTAGTCCGCGCCAATGCCTGTCGATCCTGCACTTCACATTCAGCTTTGCAAGCAAGATGGAATAAACAAGTGATATTTTTATACTCCTTATACTCTACAATGGTATGAATTTCTCTATTTAATCCACCCATAAAACGTGTAAGCATAGCTTCATTATCCTCAACAATACTACATCTAATCATGCCAGTTTGTAATTCCTGATAATACTCCTCTACAGAATTTTTTCCTAGTCTCAAGCGCTGTAGTTTTTGAAGTAATTCATGTTGATAATATGGTGGGATCCAACGAGTATGCATAGAAGTTTTCAAAGCAGCCCAAGTAGTAGGGATGTTATCTTGATATAATCTACAATGTTCAGACTACCAAATAGAAGCAAAACTAGTGAATTCACAAACAGCCGTAGCAACACGTCTATCCTCAGGATATTGTAAGCATGTGAAGCGTTGTTCATTTTCTAACTCCCAAGTAAGATAGCCATCAGGAATGTATCAACCCTCAAATGGTGGACCATTCAATTTTAGTTTAGGAATATGGTCATAATCTTGTACTTGAGGTGGTGCTGTAGCCCTACTATTGCGATTATATGCATGATGTTGACCTGGTGATGGTGGTGCTGGTGGTTGCACATAGTTCTGACTTTGATCAACCTCATCCTCGTAATAGTCCTCCACCTCTGCAGTAGCAGCAGGAGCTACAAAAGCATCAACAATAGTAGCAGCAACACTAGAAGTTTGTCCTGACTCAAGAGGAACACGCGGTGCTCTCCCTACTGGATCGCGACGTGGAGGTGGTTGTTGATGTTGTTGCAATGGTGTAGCAGATGAGGGTGGTAGTTTTGGTAGACGTGCGAGTACTTCATCGAACTTGGCTTCCAACTTGGTGTCAATTGTCTTCTCAATCTCATCAATCCTCTCTAGTTCCTTTCAAAAGATGGCCATCACGTCTTCCACCTGTTGACCCAACATTGGCTGAAATTTATCATGAAGCTCCTTCTTCCTCATGTTCTCCCAGTTAATCTTGTCGGCTTGTGGTCCTGCCAT
Source organism: Triticum urartu (assembly GCF_056163025.1). NCBI lineage: Eukaryota > Viridiplantae > Streptophyta > Magnoliopsida > Poales > Poaceae > Triticum > Triticum urartu. The sequence goes on from NC_141876.1 coordinate 277,742,065, forward strand.
GGTTAGCAGCAATAGAAACACACAAAAATATGATCCTACAAACTACTAGAAAATGGGGGTGGTGGTGTGTCACAAAACCGTCAAGAAAATCTCAAATCCTTACCAGTTCTTACCCAGCAACAGGTGGTGATCGGCAACCATTGTAGTCAAAACTCTCAAAGCTTGGACAGAGCGATTGCCAGGTGGTGTCAAACGCACGATGTGGATGAATGTGGAGCTAGGAAGGCTTATGATATGGTAGCAAAAATGCCAGCAATAATCAATTCAGCGATGCAAAGTTGAATACACGCTCAACGATGATACTGTGCTGGTCCTAGCCTAGACCGTGCTAGAGACACGAGCCTAGAACACTAACAAAATCACGATGTGGCATGTAAAGAAGGGAAAAGCACACTCTGGGAATTTTTTTAGCGCTCTTGTTTTTTAGCGCCCCTTTTTTTTGTTTTTTTTGCCGAAAACACTATAATGGCGAGTGTCTCAAAACTCTTCCCAAGTCAAAATAATAGAATAGGCATGAAATTTTTTTGACTATTTTTTCAGAAATCAGGGCAGCGACGACCAAAAAGTGCGATAAAAAATCACTATGATGCCACGTGTCTCAAAAGACTCAGAAAAGCCTAAAAATGGGATAGGAAAAAAATCCGCATGCTAAAATTTTGGCCTAAAAACTGCTCGGGGGTCTCCATACTTTCTTTTTCCGAGACCTACTCAGGCAAGGAAACACGAATCAGAAAATAGATGGATCTCGAAAACAAACCTAATATGAAAAGAACTCGGATTGGTGGTGGATATATGGTGGTAGGATATGGTAGCGGTGGTGGTATATGACAGCGGTGGTGGTATATGGTAGCGGTGGTAGGATATGGTAGCGGTGGTGGTATATGGCAGCGGTGGTAGGATATGGGAGCGGTGGTGGTAGATGGCAGCAGCGATGAAGATAGTGCGGTGGCGGTGTGACAAACTGTGACAGAACTCAAAACTCTAAAGGACTAGACGCTAAGACTAGCAACTTGACACGATGATGCAACCGCAAATTCAACAAAGCAAAATCCTAAAAAGATTATGCAAAGGCTCAGATTGGTTTGGATATGATGAACTAACCCTAAATTTTTTGACTTTTTCGTGGACTGTAGGTATGAAGAACAGACTCGATCTAACTATGAAAAACTAGAAAATCTCACCAAGCAACCTGGAAATCTGATACCACTTGATAGACGCTAAGGTGTCCCATCTTTCGGTGAGATGGTTATTATCGTTTTCAGTGGAGTAGACTTTGACAATCCGACTACGAACGTGCGAGGACGTCGCGCCTTAGTAATCGCTAAACTAACTCCGAGAGGTTATTGATCACGCTGGAGCATGATCAACCTGACCACGAGGGTCTATTTCCTACAAGCAAATGAAGAACAAGCAAGAAACTAAGATTGCAATCTGGATATTGTGAATATAGGATGAAAGCTTTATTGATCAAGGTGGGGTTCTGTGACGTCTTGGTCTGGTCGTTGAACACAAATAAAGTATGCGAAGTTGCAGCTATGGAGAACTTTAATCTAAACAAAACCCAAAGTCTAAACGACGCCCTAAGGGCTGTATATATGGAGAAAGAGGCGGAAATTTCGTGACCCTTGGAGGAGGAGTCCGAAACCAAACCTAACTCTTGTTTCCCCACACATACGGACTCTAAAAACAACCTCTACTGAAGTATTTCGAAATTACATGGGCCTGACCCAAAAATAAAGGTGGCACAACACCTATTATAAGCTATGGGCGAAATTTATGAAAGGGCATCTTGTATATTTTGTCCATGTCCTTGTATGTCATCAAGGAGGCATCAAAGTACTGAAATTTTCACTAGAAACGTCGTTCTGGTTCCCTTCACGCGTGCCTTCATCTTCATGCTTGTTTCTGCTCCAGTGTTCACCCCTCTTGTCCATGCTAGGACCTTCATTAGTAATCAACACAAATGTATCCAATTTAGGCAGCATCATATTCTCATGAACATGAGAATTGTTACCTAGAAATGAGAATACCTGTTAATGCAATTGGCGTGCGCGAGCTCTAGTGATTGGTCCAGTATGTATAGCAGCAAGGGCTGTGGATGTAACAATGGCATTGATGTCCTGATAGAGGCAAAGGTGTCCCGATGTTTCGATGAGATGGTGGCTATCGTTTTCTGTGGGAGTCGACCTTGACGATCCGACTACGAACGTGCGAGACGTCGCGCCTTAGCAATCGCTAAACCAACTTCCGAGGGGTTATTGACCACGCCGGAGCACGATCAACCTGACCACGAGGGCCTGTTTCCTGCGAGCAAACGAAGAACAAGCAAGAAACTGAGATTGCAATCTGGATATTGCGAATATAAGATGAAAGCTTTATTGATCAAGGTGGGGTTCTATGACGTCTTGGTCTGGTCGTTGGACACAAACGAAGTACGCGAAGTTGCAGCTATGGCGAACTTTTAATCTAAACAAAACCCAAGTCTAAACGACGCCCTAAGGGCTGTATATATGGAGGAAGAGAGGGGAATTTCGTGGCCCTTGAGGGTGGGGTCCGAAACCAACCCTAACTCTTGTTTCCCCACACATACGGACTCTAAAAATAGCCTATACTTAAGTATTTCGAAATTACATGGGCCTGGCCCATTAATAAGGTGACGCAGCACCTAGAATAGCCTATGGACGAATATTATGAAGTGGCATCTTGTATATTTCGTCCAAGGCTTCATGCACTCCTTATGGCGGCTTCAAAGTCCTGAAATCATCACTTGTAACTCCGTTCCTGATCCCCTTGCGCATGCCATCAACTCCATTCGTGTTCTTGCTCCAATGTTCATCCTTCTCCAAGCTAGGACCTTCATTTGTAAGCAAAACAAATGTATCCAATTTAGGCAGCATCATAATCTCATGAACATTAGAATCATTACCAAGAAACGAAAGTACCTGGTAATTTAATTGGCGTGCGCGAGCTCTAGTAATTGGTCCAGTATATGTAACAGTAGGGGCTGTGGGTGTAACAATGGTATTGATGTCCTCATCATCCTCCCCTTCTTGAAATGAAGTCGTCCTCGACGGAAGCTCATCTTCCTCACCCAAATAAGGCTTCAAATCTGCAATGTTAAAAGTGGGACTAACCCCAAAATCTGCAGGTAGCTCAAGTTTATATGCATTATCATTTATTTTCTCTAAAACCTTAAAAGGACCATCAGCACGTGGCATTAGCTTTGATTTGCGCAGATTAGGAAATCTATCTTTACGCAAATGTAACCAAACAAGATCTCCAGGTGCAAACACAACATGTTTTCTACCCTTATCTCCAGCAAGTTTATATTTAGCATTCATACGCTCAATGTTTTCCTTAGTTAACTCATGCATTTTTAAAATCAATTCAGAACGTTCTTTAGCATCAAAATTAACCTTCTCCGAAGATGGAAGAGGCAACAAATCAATAGGTGCACGAGGTAGGAAACCATACACAATTTCAAAAGGGCACATCTTAGTAGTAGAATGCAATGAACGATTATAAGCAAATTCAATATGAGGCAAGCATTCTTCCCACATTTTCTTGTTATTCTTCAAAACAGCCCTAAGCATAGTAGACAATGTTCTATTGACTACTTCAGTTTGTCCATCAGTTTGGGGGTGACAAGTAGTACTAAAAAGCAGCTTAGTCCCCAACTTAGCCCATAAACATCTCCAAAAGTGGCTAAGAAATTTAGTATCACGATCTGAAACAATAGTATTTGGCACACCATGTAAGCGAATAATTTCACGAAAGAACAAATCAGCAACATTAACAGCATCATCGCTTTTATGACATGGTATAAAGTGTGCCATTTTCGAGAACCTATCCACGACAACAAATATGCTATCCCTCCCCTTCTTTGTTCGAGGTAAACCTAAAACAAAGTCCATAGATATATCCTCCCAAGGAACACTAGGTACAGGCAAAGGCATATATAAACCATGAGGATTGAGTCGTGACTTAGCTCTTTGACATGTAGTGCAGCGAGCAACAAAACGCTCAACATCCCGTCTCATCTTTGGCCAAAAGAAATGTGTAGCAAGTATATCCTCCGTCTTCTTGATGCCAAAGTGTCCCATTAATCCTCCTCCATGCGCCTCCTGCAATAACAAAAGACGAAGGAGCTAGCTGGAATGCATAGCTTGTTAGCACGAAACACAAATCCATCGTTAAGAACGAACTTGTTCCAAGTTCTCCCTTCCTTACAATTCTGCAATACATCTTTAAATTCAGCATCATTAACATATTGATCCTTGATGGTCTCCAAACCAAATATTTTAAAGTCAAGTTGTGAAAGCATAGTATAACGACGAGACAAGGCATCAGCAATAACATTTTCTTTACCCTTCTTGTGTTTAATGACATAAGGGAAAGTCTCAATGAATTCAACCCATTTAGCATGTCTACGGTTCAGTTTTGCTTGACTTTTAATGTGTTTCAAAGATTCATGATCAGAATGTATAACAAATTCCTTGGGCCATAAATAATGTTGCCATGTTTCTAAGGTCCGAACAAGAGCATATAATTCTTTATCATAAGTAGAATAGTTCAGACTAGGCCCACTCAATTTTTCAGAAAAGTATGCAACAGGTTTTCCATCTTGTAATAACACACCTCCTAATCCAATTCCACTAGCATCACATTCAAGCTCAAAAGTCTTATTGAAATTAGGAAGTTGGAGTAAAGGAGCATGTGTTAACTTATCTTTCAATACCGTGAAGGCTTCTTCCTGTGCGGTACCCCAAACAAAAGGTACATCCTTCTTTGTAAGCTCGTTGAGAGGTGCAGCAATGGTGCTGAAATCTCTCACAAAACGCCTATAGAAACCAGCGAGGCCAAGGAAACTCCTCACTTGTGTGACCGTTTTGGGCTGCGGCCAACTCTCAATAGCTTCAATCTTGGCTTTATCAACTTCAATTCCCTGTGGAGTAACAACATAGCCAAGAAAAGATACTCGGTCGGTGCAAAAGGTGCACTTTCCAAGGTTACCAAACAAACGTGCATCACGTAGAGCAATAAAAACAGCACGTAAATGTTCCAAATGGTCCTCCAAAGATTTGCTATAAATCAATATGTCATCAAAGTAAACTACCACAAATCGTCCAATGAAGGCACGTAAAACTTCGTTCATTAACCTCATGAAAGTACTAGGTGCATTAGTTAACCCAAAAGGCATGACTAACCACTCATATAATCCAAACTTAGTTTTAAATGCTGTTTTCCATTCATCTCCCAATTTCATACGAATTTGATGGTAACCACTACGCAAATCAACTTTGGAGAATATTGTAGAGCCACTCAATTCATCAAGCATATCATCTAGCCTAGGAATAGGATGACGATAACGAATAGTAATATTATTAATGCCTCTACAATCAACGCACATACGCGACGTACCATCCTTTTTCGGCACTAAAATGATAGGAACAGCACAAGGACTAAGGGATTCGCGTATATAACCTTTGTCGAGCAGTTCTTGTACTTGACGCATAATCTCCTTCGTCTCCTCTGGATTGGTACGGTATGGTGCACGGTTGGGTAATGATGCACCGGGAATTAAGTCAATTTGATGCTCAATCCCGCGAATAGGTGGTAATCCCGGTGGCACGTCTTGTGGAAAGACGTCGGCGAACTCCTGCAAAATGTTAGTGACAGCAGGAGGCAAAGAGGAAGGCGCGTCCTCGAATGAAAATAATGCCTCTTTGCACACAAAAGCATAGCAAACAGATTTGCTAAAATCTAGATCATCCATATCAGATTTGGTGGCAAGTAAACATGCACTTTTCAATTTAATTTCAGAAGCAACACTAGATTGTTTATTATTATGAGGCTGCATTTGTTGCTCAAATTCTTTTGCCACAATCTGATTTTCACTCTTAGTTTTCTCCTGTTTTGCTTTATTAGCTCTATTAATATCATCTTTCAAAATGGAATCAGGAGTCATAGGAAGCAAAGTAATATTTTTATCCTTATGAACAAGAGTATACTGATTGTTTCTACCATGGTGAATAGAATTTTTATCAAATTGCCATGGTCTACCAAGTAATAAGGAACATGCTTGCATAGGTACCACATCACAATCAACATAATCAGCATATGTAGAGATACTAAAATGCACACGAACAGTACGTGTTACCTTAACCTTGCCGCTGTTGTTGAACCATTGGATGTAGTAAGGATGTGGATGTGGTCTTGTGGTGAGAGATAGCTTCTCCACCATCTCGATGCTAGCCAAGTTGTTGCAACTCCCTCCATCTATGATCACGCGAACAGAACGTTCCTTCACAACTCCCTTTGTATGGAACAAATTATGCCTCTGATTTTGCTCAGCTTGTGTAACCTGCACACTCAAAACACGTTGAGCAACTAAACATTCATACCTGTCAGCATCTTCAGGAGCCATGTATTGCGTCTCATGATCAGAATCGTCTCCACCGTGTTCGTCACGTGTAATAAGAGCCAAAGTCTCCTCATCATAGTCACTAGCGGACTCATACCCACCATCCTCAGTAACAATCATCACACGCTTAGATGGGCATTCTCTCGCATAATGACCTCCACCCTTGCAACGTCGACAAATAATATCATGTGTCTGCCCTGTTGATGCCATGGATGAAGAAGAGCTCTTTGCAGGCCCAGAAGGTGTGCTCTTGGCAGATAGTGGTGATTGTGCCTGCTTTATTGTATCACGGTTGGAGGTGGCAGCCGACGGAGGCGCCGGTGAAGCAGAACGTGTGGAAGTAGATGATGCACGTGGTGTCCATGAAGAAGGTCGACCTGCAGAAAAGTTAGTCCGCGCCAATGCCTGTCGATCCTGCACTTCACGTTCAGCTTTACAAGCAAGATGGAATAAACGAGTGATATTAGTATACTCCTTATACTCTAGAATCGTCTGAATCTCTCTATTTAATCCACCCATAAAACGTGCAAGCATAGCTTCATTCTCCTCAACAATACCACATCTAATCATGCCAGTTTGTAATTCCTGATAATATTCTTCTACAGAATTTTTTCCCTGTCTTAAGCGCTGCAATTTTTGAAGTAATTCACGTTGATAATATGGTGGAACCCAACGAGTACGCATAGCAGTTTTCAAAGCAGCCCAAGTAGCAGGAATGGGATATAATCTACAATGCTCAGACCACCAAACACATGCAAAACTAGTGAATGCACAAACAGCAGCAGGAACACGTCTCTCCTCGGGATATTGTAAACATGTAAATCGTTGTTCAGTTTCTAACTCCCAAGTAAGATATATATCAGGAACATATCTACCCTCAAATGGTGGAATATTCAATTTTAGTTTAGGGAGATGGTCATGATCTCGTACCTGAGGGTGAGCCCTACCATTGCCATTATTTGCATGTGGACGACCTGATGGTTGCTGTGCTGGTGGTGGCATGTAGTTCTGATTTTGATCAACCTCATCCTCGTAATCGCCAGCAAAATCATCCTCCTCCGCATCAGCAGCAGGAGCCACAGAAGTAGCAACAGCAGCACCAACAGTTTGGCCAGGTGCAAGAGGGAGACGGCTCGCTCGGCGGAGGGCTGTTTCACGATGTGTAGGTAGTCGCCGTTGTTGTTGTTGTAGAGGTGCGTTAGGTGCAGCCGGTGGTGGTGGTGGTGGAAGACGCGCGAGCAATTCATTAAACCTGTCATCGAGCTTTGTTTCGAACGTCTTCTCCATGTCATCTATCTTCTCCATGGCCTCTTCAAATCTGTTTAGCACATCCTGCACCTGTCCATTCATCATTTGCTGAAATTTATCATGCAACTCCTGATTCGTCATGTTCTCCCAGTCAGTCTCGTCGGCTTGTGATCCTGCCATGGTTAGCAACAATAGAAAACACACAAGAATATGATCCTACAGAATACTAACAAGAGGTGGTGGTGGCGGGTGTCACAAATCCGTCAAGCAAATCTCAAATTCTTACCAGTTCTTACCCAGCAGCAGGCGGTGACCGGCAACCGTTGTAGTCAAAACTCTCAAAAGCTTGGATAGAGCGATTGCCAGGGAGAGTCAAACGCACGACGTAGAGGTATGTGGAGCTGGGAAGGCTTATAGTATGGTAGCAAAAAGGGTCAGCAATAATCAATTCAGAGATGCAAAGTTGAATAAACGCTCAACGACGGTACTGTGCTGGTCCTAGGCTAGACCGTGCTAGAGACGCGAGCCTAGAACACTAACAAAATCACGGCGCTGCACGTAAATAAGGGAAAAGCACACTCTGGAACTTTTTTTTTTTTGCTTTTTTTTTTCGCTCCTCTTTTTTTTTTTTTTTGCGCTCCTCTTTTTTTTTTTTTTGCGCTCCTCTTTTTTTTTTTGCGAAAAATTACTATAATGGCGAGTGTCTCAAAACTCTTCCCTCGTCAAACTGATAATATGGGCACGAAAATTTTTTTCCCACTTTTTTTTTTCGGAAATCAGGGCAGCGACGACGAAAAAGTGCGACAAAAAATCACTATGATGGCACGTGGCTCAAAAGACTCAGAAAAGCCTAAAAATAGGATAGGGAAAAAAAATTTTGCCCGAGAAAATTTTGGCCTAAAAACTGCCCGGGGGTCTCCTCTTTTTTTTTTTCCGAGACCTACGCAGGCAAGGAAACACGAATCGGAATTGAGATTGATCTCAAGAACAAACCTAATATGAGAAGAACTCAGATTGGTGGTGGATATACGGATAAGGATTCAGAGCGGTGGCGGATAAGCAAAAGTGGTAGATGGGCGATGATGATGGTGCGGCGGCGGCGTGACAACTTATGACCAGAACTCGAAACTCTAAAAGACTAGACTCTAAGACCAGCAACTTGACACGACGATGCAACCGCAAATTCAACAAAGCAAAAACCCTAAAAAGATTATGCAAAGGCTCAGATTGGTTCGGATATGATGAACTAACCCTAATTTTTTTGTGTGGCTTTTTCGTGGACTGTAGGTATGAAGAACAGACTCGATCTAATCTACGAAAAACTGTAAAATCTCACCGAGCAACCTGGAAATCTGATACCACTTGATAGAGGCAAAGGTGTCCCGATGTTTCGATGAGATGGTGGCTATCGTTTTCTGTGGGAGTCGACCTTGACGATCCGACTACGAACGTGCGAGACGTCGCGCCTTAGCAATCGCTAAACCAACTTCCGAGGGGTTATTGACCACGCCGGAGCACGATCAACCTGACCACGAGGGCCTGTTTCCTGCGAGCAAACGAAGAACAAGCAAGAAACTGAGATTGCAATCTGGATATTGCGAATATAAGATGAAAGCTTTATTGATCAAGGTGGGGTTCTGTGACGTCTTGGTCTGGTCGTTGGACACAAACGAAGTACGCGAAGTTGCAGCTATGGCGAACTTTTAATCTAAACAAAACCCAAGTCTAAACGACGCCCTAAGGGCTGTATATATGGAGGAAGAGAGGGGAATTTCGTGGCCCTTGAGGGTGGGGTCCGAAACCAACCCTAACTCTTGTTTCCCCACACATACGGACTCTAAAAATAGCCTATACTTAAGTATTTCGAAATTACATGGGCCTGGCCCATTAATAAGGTGACGCAGCACCTAGAATAGCCTATGGACGAATATTATGAAGTGGCATCTTGTATATTTTGTCCAAGGCTTCATGCACTCCTTATGGCGGCTTCAAAGTCCTGAAATCATCACTTGTAACTCCGTTCCTGATCCCCTTGCGCATGCCATCAACTCCATTCGTGTTCTTGCTCCAATGTTCATCCTTCTCCAAGCTAGGACCTTCATTTGTAAGCAAAACAAATGTATCCAATTTAGGCAGCATCATAATCTCATGAACATTAGAATCATTACCAAGAAACGAAAGTACCTGGTAATTTAATTGGCGTGCGCGAGCTCTAGTAATTGGTCCAGTATATGTAACAGTAGGGGCTGTGGGTGTAACAATGGTATTGATGTCCTCATCATGTCCTCATCAGAATGGCTATGGAAATGCCATGATAGGTAGGTATGGTGGCTGTTTTGAGGAAGATATAAGGAGGGTTTATGCACCAGCGAAAGTTGCGCGGTACTAGAGAGGCTACCAATGGTGGAAGGGTGAGAATGTGTATAATCCATGACCTTAATATTGGTCATAAAGAACTCATATACTTATTGTGAAAGTTTTATTAGCCCTCGAAGCAAATTTACTGCTCGCATGCCCCTAGGGGGGCGGTTGGTAGGAGTTAACCATCGTGCACCGCTGATTGAAACAACACAGAAGGATTTCAATCAAGGATAAATTATGCTCCGACCTCATCGCTAATGTCAGTGGGCACCACTTTACATGAGTGAGGATTTACTTGCGTAAAGACTTACTTCCCTTAACACAATTATTAATACTCAAATTTAATTCTTTTACTAGCATGCCCCCATATTACCACCTCAATATCGCCAAACTATTGCAAGGAATCAAATATATCATATTTAGTGATCTGCAAGCTTTATGTAGGATTTTATGACTAACCATGTGATTGACCAATTCCTCTTAACTCTCTAAATAGATATAAGTGAAGCAAGAGAGTTTAATCCTTTTTATAAAAGCACTTACCATGTGCCTCCCTGGTGAATTTCTTCACCTATTCCACTTTGGACAAAGCAGTGTCTAGCTTCACCTTTGCTTGGGTCAGCGCCACGGTCTGATCATTCTTCTACTGAGCCTCCTGTCAAGGGAAGCATGCATAGTTTAATATTCAAGCCTTGGTATGGCCCCAGGGGCCCATACCAAGCCTTAGGGGCTACTACTGTAATTGGTAGCCTTATTTGTCTTCAAACAAATACGTGAAATCCTAAAGCAACAAGAAATTGGGTAAATCCTTACCCGTAAACCTCATGACAAGACATGTAGCGATTGATCAAAGGCACCTCAGGTTTGCCCCGAGGTATGCATCTACCACGCCGAGGGCATTGAACTCTTGATCCGAGAAGGCCGGGTTCCTTAGGGATGTTTTCCACCGGCGATAGTTCATGGCACACTGGATCTCGGATGGTGTAGCCGAGCTGGTCGACGAGTCCTCAGGTTGAGGGGCCTTAGATAGAGTTCTCATGGAAGTGCGTGCTTTCGTCTCCCTGGGAAGAGTCGCGGTTCCCTCGGCCCTCATACTTGTCGCTGCGAAGGAAGGCGAGTGTTGCGTGCAAATAATCAGAGAAGTTAAAATCCGAAATGCTTTCGCACTAGAAGTAGTCAAATAATCACCTGGTAATCGAAGGGGCACTCTCGCCCGCCCCCGTGACCTCAGCTTGAGCTTCTTGTGCCTCCTTGCGAGGGCCTTACCTATGGAGATGTTTCTTTGTGTAGGCGTTTGGAGCACCGCCTCGTTGGAGGAGAAGTCAGACAACTGGGGGCTGGAGGACGACAGGCTCGCTTTCGATTAGAGGAAGGGAGCGTTACTTACACTACTAGGGAAAACCTTATACACAAAACCTTAGTAGTAGAGCTGGGTAGAACGAGGCGCTACTGCTACTTAGCCGTGGCGCGTGTCCACAAAAGGCGCTACTTCTATCGACTTAGAAGTAGCGCGGCAAGAACAAAGATCACTACTACTAAAATTGCCCCATCGTTGCTGCCAGGCTAGGTTTAGTAGTAGCGCCCTTCAGAAAACTGCGCTATTGCTAACTGAATAGGAGTAGCGTGTTTGTTGGGTGGGGCACTACGGCTATGTGTGAACCCGGCCACATGGCGGGCCCCACTTAGCAGTAGGGCTTCTCCTAGGGGCGCGCTACTGCTATCTTTTTAGCAGCAACACATTTTACCCCCAGCGCTACTGCTAAACCGCAGCGACCACCTTTTCCCTCCCCTCCCCCTCCCCCATCCTCTCTTACTTCACTTTCCCTAGATCCCACCTCCTCTCTCCCTCACTTTGATTCTTCCTCACTACTTCTCCTCCCATTACTCTCTTTCTTCTACCTCTCTTTCTCTCTCTTTATTGCTCCTAGCTAATTACACCACCTCCATTAATGCATCTCCTTTATCTTTTTCCTTCCCCCTCCAATAGTTAAACTCATCTTCTTCCCCAACTATCTAGGTAGATTTAGCATTTAATTAAGTGACCTATGTACCTCCCTAATTAGATCTAGCCATGTCAAGAAGTAAGCTTGCTCCACTTTTCATCATTCCCTAGGTGTGTGGCGACACCGATCGATATCATCATCACCGTGCTCGATCTCGAGATAGGTGATTAAAAATTTGTGCTTTTGCAAGAATGGAAATATGTGTATGTGTGTGATATGACATAATCAAGCGATATGGTGGAAATTGTGTGTGTGGCATGAGTTGCTGCTAAATTGTGCTTGAGTTGCCTATGTTTTTCCGAAATGTCGATTTATTTCCGGTTTCGGCGAATTTCGGGCAAACTCTATATGTCCTATTTATAGGGAAGGTCATGCCGAATTTTTGTATGACTTTGATGCATGCATGCATTTTTATAATCAATTTGTTTATTATTACCATGCAGGCGTTCATGATGGTCAATGGAACGATGGTGGAAAGGTGGTTACGGTCGACGGTGTAGGACATGAATGAAAATAACCAGACAGAGATTTTATGTCTGTGCCGAAGATGTAAAGGAGGAGTTTGGCTCGATCCCCATGAGGATGGTCGTTTGATGGCACACCTGCTCATGACTGGTTTCATGGATGGCTATACTCTGTGGATAATTGAAGATGATGATGAGGACACCGACAGGGCAGGCAATGACGACACGGGGCAAGACGAAGAGATGACCGATAATGGCGGCGGGGAAGAGGTCAAACATGGCGGCAGAGAAAACATGGACTCCACACCGCAGACTTCGTCACTACTAAATTTAATCATGCGGGACCCTCATGTTCAAGAACTGCTTCGCAAGGAGACGAGTACTGGCAGAGCTGCTTCTAGAGAGGAGGCCAAGCTACAACAACTGATGGTAGACTCAAAAACTCCATTGTATGATGGTTGCGATGCTGAGGTGACTTGCTTGAGTTTCACACTCGAACTTCTGAAGATGAAGGCTAAAAACAAATGGACCGACACTAGCCTCGATGAGCTTCTGAAGTACCTAAAGGATGTTCTTCCTGTGGGGAATCTATGTCCTACTAGTGTGGATGAGGCCAAGAAGATTGTGTGCCCTCTTGATCTGTCACACGTTAGATACCATGCATACATAAACGATTGCATAATTTATCAGAAGGAGCACGCAGAAAAAATCTATTGTCCGGTGTGCAATGCTTGTCCATACAAGAAGGCTGGGAATAAATCTCCCTAGAAAGTTGTATGGTATTTACCGATCACTCCCCGTCTGCAATGTTATTTTGTAGATCCCAAGGAAGCAAAGCTCATGCGCTGGCACGCAGAGAGGACAAAGCCCGACGATGGAGATGATCCGAAGCTGAGACACCTCGTGGATGGAAGCAAGTGGAGAGCGTTGAACGACGAATATCGATATTTTGCATATGGTGCAAGGAACATCGTGCTTGGCGCATGTACCGATGGCATGAATTCGTTTGGCAACCAGAACACCACATGTCCCATGAAGTCGAAGTACATACACATGAGCACGCTAATTCAAGGGCCAAAACAACCGGGAAATAATATTAATATGTATCTGGGGCTACTTCAAGAGGAGTTAGACACATTATGGAAAACACCAGCCAAGATATGGGACGCTAGCAAAGGCAAGCATTTCTATATGAGAGCCCCACTGATCAGGACGGTGCACGACTATCTCGGCTATGGATATGTCGCAGGCCAGGTGTGTCGCGGATATTGCGGATGCATGCGGTGCATGGATGATACGACGTCTCAGCAGCTAACGCCAATGAAAGATAGTGGGTCTGGGAAAATCATGTACATGGGGCATCGAAGATGGCTCGAGAAGGACGACCCGTGGAGAAACCATGGGGATCCATTCAACGGTGGGAAAATCCCCGTGCATCGTACTCTACTTGATCAAAGTCCAGAAGGTGGACGTGGGAAAGGAGGTGATAACAAAGCCCTTGGAACTCATGTTCCATGACCAGTCGATGCCCAATGGGCACTTTAGGATTACCTTGTCGAGTGTGAAATTGGGGCACGCGGATTTGCCTCCTCTAGTACGGCTAGGGGGAGAGGACGAGGATACCCCACCGTGGCTTGGAAACTACAAGGGTTGGGTGCTGCTATGGCCGAAGAATCTTCTTCGTTTGGAGCCGTCCGAGAGCACACCAATAACCACATATCAGCAACTAGGTATGAAAACCACCACTCCACTTACGCAATTACCAGTGCTTGTAGTGCTGGGTGAAAGCGGCAGACGATGCGAGGAATGGGGTACAACAGTGGTCGATGTAATCGCCTCCATAGAACAAAGAATGGATGATGAGATGGACGAGGATGACCCTCTTCGGTTCCTCAATACAGGCACCTATGGCGATGAGTTAGGAATGATGAGTCGGCCATATGACGAGTCAGGCTATCAGCATGCTGATGAGGAGTTGGACGATCTGCCCGGGTAGGAACATCCTAGCAGGGTTGATTGCAAGAAGTCTCTCTTCATGCAATCCTCACATGACACGCTTGAAAATGCCGCCTCAACACAGGCTCTACTAGCCGATGGTCGTACAGTGCTTAGCCCGACAACACTGGGGCAGGGGTTAAGGAAGGGTCTTGATGGTCAGCCCAAGAAAAAGGAGAGGAGGAGACCGGCGAAGAAAGGCTCTGCTGGCTTCAAACAAGCAAGAGCACATAGCAGCCATATGGAGGATTTTGAAGAGCGTGTACCCATCAAAGGTGCGTCCATGTTCCATGTCATAGGCCAGCCGATGCTACCGCCAAAATCGCTGAAGGCCATATCAGGGGATCTTGGGAGACTGCACGACCATGTGCTGTCGACTGAGGAAAGCCAACTAGCCTCGAAGGATCCAGGATATTCAACATACGTGGCTCGTGTGCCTGAGGGGAATTGCTACGTCTACACACGGCCTGTGGAGGTGTTCTTCCTGCGGTTTGAGCATATCTTTGAGATGTTTCTGACTAGGTGACTCGATTTTACAATTGTTCGCCTTTTTGTGCAACATATGAGCTCCGTCATGAAGAGTGAACAAATCTTGCAAATCTGTGTGACAGATCCATACTACATGCACAAGTCCTTCTTGAGTCTCAGCGTTTTGAGCGTAAAACTGCTAGGGAGTACCTAGAAAACTTCATGATACAGAATAAGGACCATGAAATTGTCCTCCTGCCTTATCATCCAATGTAAGTCAGTGCCGGACAACCCTTTTGTACATTTCAATCATTCCTTCTCGCTCATATGGAGAATAATTTGAGGTGTTTTTTTCTCCGCAGTAATGGGTGTGCCATCCTTATTGTCCTTTGCCCGCAAGTCTCCCATGCCGTGTATTTTGATGCTACCAGAAACTACGATAAGAAGGACTACACCCACATAATGAATATTCTAGATGATGCTCTCCATGGCTTCACCTTGAGGGGTGGCCACCTGCAGATCAGGAAACAAAGGAACCACAAGACAGGTTTCTCGCATAAAACTAACTTCTGCTGCATCCATGTCCCGAAACCAAGTAGGAACGATTGATTCTACCTCCTCCATCTCATGATGGAGTTCATAAGGGATCACCAAAAGCTTCGCATGACAACTAAAAGCGATGATCATATCCACAAGTGGGTAGAATCTCAAGAAGAAGCATATTATAAACTTAGAGATGTGTTCTTTCGCATCCAGAGGGACATTGCGATGACCATCATGAAAGAAGTCGTCGAATAGAATGTGATACTCCACCACGGCCCTATATCACGAGCTGACATCTGGACTCGCATAGGCATGCAACGTCAGGACCTCACGCCGTTCAAGAAGCTAGGGTGCATCCTCGATGATACGGAAGGATGGAACTTCTAGTATTTACGATGCTGAGAATGATATGTGTCACTTCAACCTGTATACTTTCTATAGCGACGAAACTTTGTGATGTCCATCGTCCTGCCGAACTTGCCTAACGGCACTTTGTTACACTGGTACAGCGAGGTGCTATACACATGGTTTTTAACCCCTTTTCCGTGATGGCATTTTGAACCGTCGCCAAGTGAGTGACTGCGATAGGGGGGGTCCTTTTCACACGTCCCAGAAACCGTCGGGGATATGGAGCCATTATGCAGAGGCCTTGCCAAATGTAATCGTATGTGATGCAACACACACTAAATTCTTTCGCACGTGTGGGATCGGTGATTAAATGTTTCTAATGACGCAATGAAACCAAATGGTGTGTCGTAATGAACCATTTGGGAAACAGTATGTAAGGCACACAGGCCAACATATGAACTGCGTGTGATATGTGCCCCATCACACACGAGTTTTCTGCGGAACCCATCTGCCATGCAAGACTCCATCGCACACATTTCCCAATAATTTCTGTGTGCGATAATGTTCTATCACAAATGGTTCAGGAGCCCCTTCGCACACATACAAGTGCTGCAGACCATTTGTGATTTGTTGTGTATCACTGCCGGTTGCGGCAAGAGTGACATGCGCTTTTCCTTTGGGATCCCTCACGTTTCCTGAAAAATTTACGACTGGGATTGTATTTTACATTGGGAACGGTTTACTCCGAACTCTCGTGTGCGATAATGTGATATGAAAAATGGTTTCGAAGCCCCTACACACACGTAGTAGTGCCGCAAATCATATGCGATCTGCTGTGTATCACCGACGGTTCCGCTACGGTTGACATATGCTTTCCGATGTGGATCGCACACACTCATTTAGTTAAACCGTGTGCGGAGCAATTGCCAGGTTAACACAAAAATATTCCATTTGAATCGGCATGCAAAAATAAAATTCACCACAATATTCAATTGAACGAATAATGTCCACAGGAAGAACATTCATCAGATTTTGCAACAATTGCAATTGAACAAATGGGGGATTAAAAATATCATCCTCATCAAATATAGCATCCCCATGCTTATGGCTTTGCATATCATTAGCATCATTGATATTCAAAGAATTCATACTAACAACATTGCAATCATGCTCATCATTCAAAGATTTTATGCCAAACATTTTATTGAATTCTTCTTCTATCACTTGAGCACAATTTTCCTTTCCACCATTTTCATGAAAAACATTATAAAGATGAATAATATGATGCAACCTCAATTCCATTTTTTGTAGTTTTCTTTTTATAAACCAAACTAGTGATAAAACAAAGAAACTAAAAGATTCAGTTGCAAGATCTAAAGATATACCTTCAAGCACTTACCTCCCGGGCAACGGCGCCAGAAAAGAGCTTGATGTCTACTACGCAATTTTATTCTTGTAGACTCGTGTTAGGCCTCCAAGCGTAGACTTTTGTAGGCTAGTAGCAATTTTCCCTCAAGTGGATGACCTAAGGTTTATCAATCCCTTGGAGGCATAGGATGAAGATGGTCTCTCTCAAACAACCCTGCAACCAAATAACAAACAGTCTCTTGTGTCCCTAACACACCAAATACAATGGTAAATTGTATAGGTGCACTAGTTCGGCGAAGAGATGGTGATACAAGTGTAGTAATGATAGTAGATATTGATTTTTGTAATAGTAATAATAAAAAACAGCAAGGTAGCAAGTAACGAAAGTGAGCACAAACGGTATTGCCATGCTTGAAAACAAGATCTAGGGTTTGTACTTTTGCGAGTGCAATCTCTTAACAATGCTAAAATAATTGGACCATATAGCGATCCCTCAATGTGCAATGAAGAATCACTCCAAAGTTATTATCTAGCGGAAAAATAAGACGGATTTTTTTGTAGGGTACAAAACCACCTCAAAGTTATCCTTTCCGATCGATCTATCAAAGAGTTCATACTAAAATAACAACAAGCTATCATTTCCGGTCGATCTATCTAAGAGTTCATACTAGAATAACACCATATGATACACATCAACGAACTCTACTGTCACCTAGATAATCAAATGTCACTGCGAGTATTCGTGATTTGATTATATGATATGCATCAAACAATTTAAGATTCATAATACTCAATCCAACACAAAGAACCTCAAAGAGTGCCCCAAGATTTCTACTGGAGAAACAAGGACGAAACATGCATCAACCCCTATGCATAGATTACCCCAATGTCACCTCGGGAATCCACGAGTTGAGTGCCAAAACATATATCAAGTGAATCAATATGATACCCCATTGTCACCATGGGTATTCATAGTAAGACACACATCAAGTGCTCTCAAATCCATAAAAGTATTCAATCTGATAAAACGAAATCTCAGAGGGAAAACTCGATTCATCACAACAAGATAGAGAGGGGAAAACACCATATGATCCAACTATATTAACAAAGCTTGCGATACATCAAGATCGTGCCAAATCAGGAACACGAGAGAGAGAGATATTAAAGACATAGCTACTGGTATAAACCCTCAGCCTTGAGGGTGGACTACTCCCTCCTCATCATGGTGGCCGTCGGGATGATGAAGATGACCACTAGTGATGATTTCCCCCTCCGAGAGGGTGCCGGAACGGGGTCTAAATTGGGTTTTCATGGCTACAGAGGCTTGCGGTGGCGGAACTTCTAATCTAGGGTTATTTTTGGGGGTTTCTGTATTCATATGATTTTTTGGTGTTGGTTTCACGCGAAGATGGGCCACGAGGGGCTCACAAGACACCAGGGTGCGCCAGAGGGGCTGGTGCACCCTGGTGGGTTGTGGCCACCTCATGGCTCTTCTGGCCTTCCCAAGAAGCTTCTAATGCCTCATTTGTTCCAAAAAATCATCAAAAAGTTTCATTGCATTTGGAGAACTTTCATTTCTGCACAAAAAACAACACCATGGTAGTTCTGCTGAAAACAACGTCAGTCTGGGTAAGTTCCATTCAAACCATACCAAAACAATATAAAATTGCCGTAAACATGGCAGGAGTACTTCATAAATTATAGATATGTTGGAGACATATCAATATGAGGCTATAATAATCATGCACATAAGAGATCAAAGAAGACTCAAATAATATCAATAGATAGAACTGATCATAAACTCGCAATTCATCGGATCCCAACAAACACACCAGAAAAAGCCATTACATCAAATAGATCTAAAAGAACATCGAGGAGAACATTGCATTGAGAATCAAAAAGAGATAAGAAGCCATCTAGCTACCGCCTACGAACCCATAGGTCTGTGGTAAACTAATGACGCATCATTGGAGGAGCACCAATGAGGATGATGAACCCCTCTGTGATCGTGTTCCCCTCCGGTAGGGTGCCAGAATAGGGATCGAGATTGGATCTCATGGTTCTGGTACTTGCCGTGGCTGGAATTGTGTTTCGTTGAGCCCTTAGGATTTCTGGAATATTTGGGTATTTATAGAGCTAAGAGGCAGTGGAAAAGACCTCCGTGTGCCCCACTACCCATCAGGGCGCGCCAGGGGCCTCTAGCGTGCCCAGGTGGGCAGTGGGCCCCATGGGCCTCCCCTTTGGCACTTCCTTTGTTCCCAAGTTGTCTTCTGGGCAGAAAAAAATCTCGGAATTTGGACTCCGTTTGATATGGATATTCTGTGAAGTAAAAACAAGCAAAAAAAACAACAATTGGCACTGGGCACTATGTCAATAGGTTAGTCCCAAAAAGTGATATAAAGTTGCTATAAAATGAATATAAACATCCAAGAATGATAATATAACAGCATCAAGGAGGCGTCCGGTGGGGCTGCGAAGGGAGATAGAGACCCACGACGTGAGGGAGGGAGGCGTCGTCCGGCGGCGTGGGCTAGGGAGGCGCGCATGAGGGAGTTGGCGGCGGTTCGCGCGAGGGTGGAGGTGGTGGGCGCTCGGGATGGAGACAAGATCGTGGGGTTGACCCGATGCAAGAGGTTTTTCTCAGGAGGAAGGAGGGGCCTTTGGAACAGACGGATAGCCTTCTCTTTATAGGGCACGATAGTAAGATAATAATATTCTGTTAGTAGTAACAGAATAGTCAAGTCCTATATATATATTCTCTCTACATGCACCCTCTCTATATATATATCTCTCTCTTTCATGCACACATAACTCACCCTTCTAACACCCACACTTATCTCTAACACCCACACTAACCGATCTCCATCTAGCTAGCATCTCTATCTCTCTATTTCTCTGCATCAACCTTCTTTCTCGGACGCACTGTTGCTTCCTATCATGCACATTGTATCTGTTTATTTCTACATGCCTATAGGTCGATGTCTCCTACACACATATTGTGTCTCGCTCTCTCTGCTCGCCATATATGCATGCTCCACCCCATTCCACTCTCTCTTAAAGAAAAAACACATGCTCCATCATCGGGCCTTCTTCCCTCCACTTTCACATGGATGCATATTGCCATATCAATCCATCTCTCCCATCATGTTGATCTTGTGACTTATGTCTCCTCTCTTTTTATCTCGATCATGCGCGCATGCACACAACCCCCAGTGTATACATGGATATGTCTTGCACATGCACATTCAAGGTCTCATCTCTCTCCATACCTAGTTAATTACCCCCAGCCCCCACCCCTCATCGAATCTTTCTGTTCTTGTGTGCACATGGCTTCCGTATGGATGTGTCTCTTCTCTAAAACATATACTCAAACTTAACCATCTTCTTCTGGCTACCCCTCTCTCTCACCCCTCCCTCTATCCCTGAAACCAATAACCGTCGTTTAATTCCCACCTATATGCACCATCGATAGTAGTCTTCCTTCGTGTCTCTCGAACAAACGTGTCATCTCAATGTCCACTCCTCTCATGTGCACATGCCTTTCTTCCCTATTTTCGGGCCTCTTCTCTCTCGCACCCCCTCGTTGAAGGCCTCTTCCATACACATCACCTCTCTACAATGAAGCCACATACATTTAATTACTTTCCCTACTTAAGACTCCATTTCATACACACACACACAGTTCCTCTCTCTATATATCTATATCTTGCTTGTCTCTTTCATGCGCACGGTCTCTCTTTACAACCATACACACACATGCTCTAGGTGGAGTATTTGTTCCTACCACCATTCGTCCGACCTTACCTGCATGATAATCAATCACATTAATTCACTTATAACATGGACAAATTCCACTTTATTTTACTAGTTAGCAAACTACTCATAATTATATAACGCAAATCACGAGTAGGAAGTGACATTTTTCACACAATCACATTAATACAGCCAGGTAAATTACAAGCTAAGGTACCATTTTACTTATATCCTGATGCAAAAGGTGGAGTACATGTCCGAAGAGTAGAGGCGCGCGCGCACACACACACTCCCTACCAAACAGACCCTTTGTGCACGCACATGCGAGTTACATGACGCACCCTAAACAGACCCGTATACAATTTGTGCATTTGCGGGCACACGTGATGGAGCGCATTTATTTAAGCCTGGCAGCCAACCCAAACAGTAGCCGCATTCATTCCCCTCCCATTGCCTCTTCTCCGCTCGCCGTCGCCCAATAGCCATGGCCTAGCCGAAGGTAATGACATACGCCATTCTCTTGCTAGAGCGGCGCTTTGAGCTGCTTCCGGAGATCCGGAGGCGGCGCGAAGCCTGGATCGTAGTCGTCCTGCCTCCGGACTAGCTAGAGCCGGAGGAGGAGGTTGTCGGTGTCAAAACCGGTGGATCTTGGGTAGGGGGTCCCGAACTATGCGTTTAAGGTCGATGGTAACAGGAGACATGGGACACGATGTTTACCCAGGTTCGCGCCCTCTCTATGGAGGTAATACCCTAATTCCTTCTTGATTGATCTTGATGAATATGAGTATTACAAGAGTTGATCTACCATGAGATCGAGATGGCTAAACCCTAGAAGCCTTGCCTGTATGACTATGGTAATGATTCTCCCTCCTCCGGACTAAGTCCTCCGGTTTATATAGACACCGGGAGGATCTAGGGTTACACAAGGTCGGTTACAAAGAAAGGAATCTACTTATTCGATCGCCAAGCTCGCCTTCCACACCAAGGAGAGTCCCGTGTGGACACGGGTGTAGTCTTCGGTCTTTGTATCTTCACAGCCCATCAGTTTGGCGCATGGCTACAGGCCGGACGCCCGAGGACCCCTTAATCCAGGACTCCCTCAGTAGCCCCTGAACCTAGCTTCAATGACAAGGTATCCGGCGCGTAGATCTGTCTTTGGCATTGCAAGGCGGGTTCCTCCTTCCAAACTCTAAGATGGTCTTCGGGTGTAATGGTCGTGTCCGGACCTGTAACACACACCACACACAACCGCCAAGAATATAATAATCCATGAGTCCAATCCGCTGACAACTTTTTGCAACATGACATCACGTCCGCCCGGTCATAATTTCGAACCGTTTTTCATCTGCCGCTCCATGTTTCGAGACGCGGTTGCCATCGGCACGTCTTGTCAAAGCAGAGATCGTGTCCCCTTATTGCGGGATTCTCATCAATACAGGTGTGGGTAACCCAACCATGTCGTTCACATAACCCTTGGGAATAGGCGAGTTTTGGGGCGAGTGGGGAGGCGTTCGATATTCACTACCTTTATAAGGGGATAAGGATTCCCCCTTCTTCTCCCACGCCTTCTCTCTTCCTCTGCCCTTCCACTCTTGAGCTCTAGATCCCAAGTTCTCACCTTTTTCCCACCCGAGCAAGCACTCAACCATGTCCGGATCCGGATGTCAAGGCAGGTGGATGGCCTCCTCCATCAAGGAGAAGGACATTAGTGAGCTTCAGGCGGCCGGGTACTTGGCGAAGGAAATCACCCACCGTCTTCCAGCCCAGGGGCAAGTCGTCCCCACACC
The DNA here is from genome assembly GCF_056163025.1 of Triticum urartu. Taxonomy (NCBI): domain Eukaryota; kingdom Viridiplantae; phylum Streptophyta; class Magnoliopsida; order Poales; family Poaceae; genus Triticum; species Triticum urartu. The sequence continues at coordinate 277,764,827 of NC_141876.1, forward strand.
GAAGCCCAATGAGAGGGTGGTATTCATCCCCCATTTCCTCCGCAGGCTAGGGTTTCCACTCCACCCTTTCGTACGTGGGCAAGACTTCCATGATCTATCCCCGAACTCCTTCCTCAACATCTCGGCATTCATCATCGTGTGTGAGGCCTTCCTCCGCATCCATCCCCACTTCGGGATGTGGCTTAAGGTCTTCAACGTGAAGCCGAAGGTGGTGGATGGCCATCACGCGGAGTGCGGAGGCGCCATGGTGAGCAAGCTAACCAATGTCTCCTGGCCAAAAGGCACTTTCATAGAGACTGTCAAGGAATGGCAGAAACAGTGGTTCTACATCACAGAACCCCGCGGTGCCACCTGGGCCGCGGCTGCGGAATTCAACTCCGGTGCTCCCATGCGACTCACCTCCTGGGTAGAGAAGAGCCCGAACTGGTGTTCGCCAGATGAGCTGATAGCGCTGCAGACGTGCGTTCAAAGCATGGTGGACAAAGATATCAAGCTTGTCGATGTAATCCAGGTGATGCTAGTTCGCCAGATTCTCCTGTGCCAAAGCCGAAGCCACCCTCTATGGGAGTTCAACCGAAGAAGCACCATACCCTGAAAAGGCTCTTCGAAACCACTCACGAAGACGCCTGGAAGTTGCTCTTCAAGGGCAACGAGACACCGCCGGGCACAGACTCGGACCGCGGGCACGACATTAACCACCTCACCAACAAGGTATGTTATTTTTAACGCATCCCCTACTTGCTTGTTTCAAGGATGATATCTGAGTTTTTATTATCATTGCTTCTTCAGGGATGGATGGAGAGGGCAAAGCGGATCCAGTGTCTGGCTCCGCTGCCTGAAGAACCAGTCATCCCGCGTTTAGCGAAGATGCTGGTGCCGGCGCCCTATAAGGTGCCGGCGAAGAAGGCCAAGGGGAGGGCCAACGGGTTTCGGAGTGGCCCCGCCCCAAGGGCGCTTCGGAAATGATGTCCGAAGACAAGACCCGCTCCTCCGCCGCTGAAGACGATGACGATGAGGAGGAGGAGAGCGATTCTCCCCCTGATGGGGGTGGAAGAACAGGGCGGCCTCCACAATTCTAGAGGCGGAGGCGCCCAAGAAGGGGAAAGGCCCACTCGTGGGTAGCTCCGCATGGGACGTCGACAGCAGTCCGGAGCGACGCCCCCGCACTAAGCCTCGGGCTGCATCGTAAGTGCTAATACTCATACATGCCCATAAATCTAGCCTCTCCTCTTTGTTGTATTGACATGATGATGTAGGGTAGAACCCTAATTAGCCAATCTTTCACGAAAGGGGCGGATCCCGCGAAGAACACGAGGAACACAAGGGGGAGAAGAGGGAAAACACAAGGGGAAACACAAGAGGAAACACTATACTAACACGAATAAGTCACACATGTGCTAGATCCTCGAGTACATAAGGAAAGATACACGATCCACGGACAACTAAGGACGATACAAGGGTAGCCAATCTTCTCCTTGAGGAGGTCTTGAGTTCTTCCCTAAAAGGGGTCTTGAATCTGCTTGGAGGATCTTCTCCGGTGGAGGCTCGAATCTCCGAGGAGAAGGTAACCAAGTGGCTGAGCAAAGCTCTCACACGAAATATGAGCTAATCCTTTGCTGACCCTAACTAGAAGGAGATGGGGTAGTAATATATAGTCTAAGCCACGAAGGGGTAAGTGGGAAAGAGGGATAAATGGGCCCTTGTCCCATTCACTGTGCGCAGACAAGTGCCGGATGTCCAAGCTGGGGGCTGGATGTCTGGCCGTTCGCGGATGGCCGGATGTACAGGGCACGGGCCGGATGTCCGTGCTGGTGAGGTCGGCCTCGGTGCTCTCTGGATAGGGGGCGCCAGATTTCCAGGCAGGCACCGGATGTCCGGGGGTCGGCCGGATGTCTGGCCGCTGTAGAGTCACATGGCGTCTGTCTCTCTCTGATCTTCTTCTGGTTGGTGGCATCGGATGTCCGGGCTCTTGCCGGATGTCCGGCCGCAATAGCTCCTCGGCGACTCCACTTGAGGCACTTCTCGATCCGCTTCCGTGTGGACTTGTCCTATGCTTTGAGCATCTCCATGGTCGTCTCCTCGATTCCTGAGCACACGTAGTGTCTTTACATTAGGTAACAACCATGTCTTGCACGAGTGGGAAGGGGAAGCATTTTGGAACGGGTTCACCTTGTGTCCAACGGCATATGCTTGAGTGTACATGGGGATGATCGTAGGATGCTCCGCATAATCTCCCCTCCCTTGGGAAAGATCTGACCTCGGATCATGATCCTCATCACCATGGAAACGGTTTTTGTGGATGGACTTGTAGTTGGACGGAGTTGAAGACATTGCGCAATTCAAGTACTGCAAGGTGTCGCCGGAGTGGTATACATGGAAAAGGAACACACACAAACGACACTCGGAAATACAATGGTTAGCGCACACAAAGTGTCCATCAAATAAGAAAGAGTCTGTGCGACAAGATTGATCATGACAAGGTGCATGAAGCTCATCCAAAAGATATGGAATGGTATGCAAAACATTCATGGGAGCAAAAGCATTCATTGTGCACACAAATGTATTGTGAATGTGATCAATGCAAGCACGGTGCAAAATGATGTCATGGAGAGACGGTTTATCAATAGCATGAATATGGCAATGGATGGTCAATATGAGTATGTAATCATGCAATTGATGAGGGGCAATATGATCATGATGTATATATATGCCGTCAAGAAAGATCACAAAAATTTTCTAAGAAAGTGCACAAGCTCATATATCATGGATGACATAGAAATACAAGATGCAACAAGGCAATCATAATGTGAGTCAATCCATGCATAAGGTGCAAATTTGTTATGGGTGGTGTTGTACCATAGGTCAGTGTCGTGGCACTCCTCAACTTGAAGGTGCATAGGGTCCATCTCCAATGTAGGTCCTCTATCCAATAGATGTATCATGTAGACAACAAGAAAGAGGCAACAATGAAAGAATGACCCATCCAATATGCGTATTTGAGAATGGCTCAAAGGGAATGAGTTCACCTTTAGGAGGATGTCAAAAATGTTGGTGTTGTGCATCATGTATGCCTTCACATGACCAAGGTGCTTCATGATGGCGCCACCTTGTGAATCCTTCAAAATCAAAGAACATGACAAACACTTGGAAAAACAAATTAGGTTAGCGGAAGTGCAAAACCTATCATTCATGTGGTAAGATACCCAGCAAGTGTATGCATCATGCTCATCATAAGAAAGGACAAGGGAGAATTTCATAGTATGGAGGCATATGATGCGAGAACAACCAAATACAAGATGCTCAATCAAACAAGCATGCATCACAAGTAATATGTCCAAGTCTCCATGATCAATGAGCATAGATGCAACAATTGGAGGTAAGTGACAATGAACAAGATGTATCATGTGAGAGGCACGAACATATATGTCATCAACCCAAGAAAGCGAGTAAGAGTTGAACATGGGTGATGCGACAAAGCAAGCAATCATGGTGATCAAGTCAAGCAAGCTAGTAGTGCGAAGATGCAACATACTAGAAGGAATCATGGCAAGCATGTCATGGGTGCAAATAGTGTGCATGAATAATTCACATGACATAGCACAAGCATGAAAGGAGGATATGAGCAAAATAGTATCAATAGAATGAGGCACATGATAAACATGGCAATAGCAACAAGGATCTCCGCCAAGCACGCAAATACACATAGGAGTAGCATAATTGTGAATCATGGGTAGATGCAAGCAAGGGTCACAATTGCATGGCAAAGGCATAGAAGCAAGCATAGCATGCAAAGTGAACACGGTAAAATGAGCAAGAAGCGAGAAGCGGTATATAGCCCATAGCCGTGTGAGAGCCAAGTGAGAGAGATGCGCGTAAAATGCTCTTTGAAATTTGATAAGAAGTGAGTCAAACTTCCATCATTGATGTCAAAGATAATGCCATTCCTGTGTTTCCATATGCTCCAACACCCTGCTATCATCTTCTCCTTAAAACCCTGGCTTTGATATCTGCTTTTGCCCTCCATCAGCATTTCTATAGTATTAAGATCTGTATTCCATTCCATTCCTATTGCAACCCATAAATTTCTGCTGAAGTCACATTCAAAGAGGAGGTTTTGTAGGTATTCATTGGGTTCATCATCACATAGGATACACCTCTTGTTTTCTATTTGAAAATTCTTCCTAATTAGTAGATCTCTAGTATTTAATCTATCAAGCAGAAGCAACCAGAAGAAGAATTTTTGTTTGGGCAGGCTGCATGATTTCCAAATCCACTGAAATGGTGGTGCTGCCTTTGGTGGGTTTCCAATAAGGTGCTGATAAATCTTTCTGTTGGAGTATTTGTTTCCTTTCCAGAGAAATTTCCAGCAATCTTTATTGTCATTGTCCTTGTGGATGTTGTTTATGATTTCCAACATCTCATTGCTTTGTTAAGCAGCCTTAGATGACATGGGTAAATGAAACATCTCATAAAAGTTGCTGGTTGAGGAAACGATAGCCGAGGCAATTGTACACTCTGTATCTTTAGCAAATGAGTATAAATGGGGAAATCTGCTTTGTAGAGTGTCCTCATTCCACTTATCATGCCAGAGTGAGATGGTGCTGCCAGTAGAGGGGATACATGTAGTCATGCTTTTAAAATCCTGCAAGATAGAACAACCATCTCTCCACCAAAAAGATCCCAACCTTGCAGGATATGAGGGTATAGAGCCATCAGAATATTAATTATTCCATATTAGTTCCACCCAAGGAATATCATGTTTACTAAAAAACTTGAAAAGAAATTTGATTAGAAGAGCTCTATTTTAAGTTCTTAGATCAAGGACTCCCAGTCCTCCTGCTTTTTTGGGGAGGCAGACAGTATCCCATTTAACCAGACAATTACCCTGTTTATTGATCTTGTTACCATACCAAAGAAAACTTCTGCCAGATTTTTCAAAGTGATCTAAGATAGTGAAAGGCACTCTGATGCAGCACATTGCATAAATTGGTAGAGCAGAAACCACTACTTTCCAATGAGTTAATCTACCAGAATATGTCATCAGATTTGCAATACCAGATAATCTTTTATCTAGCCTTGCTACCATAGGCATGAGGTCATCAACTTTAGGTCTGGTGGATCCCATAGGAAGACCCAGGTATGTGAAAGGCATACCTTCTTTTTTAGAGCCTAGAATGTTGGCTAATTCGAGAGCTCTGCTGTCAGAAATATTTATTGGTACTAGGGAGGATTTACTATAATTTACCTTTAGACCTGTAAATTCAGTGAATATAGCAAGAATGTTCATGATCTTTCTCAATTGGGTAGTTTCAGCAGGCATGATGATCAGAGTACGATTAGCATATTGAATAATGGGGTATCTTCTGTTGTTGTTACTTTGTATTGGCAGAGATAATTCACCTTGGGACCATGCTTCATTTACTAATAGTTGTAATAATTCTTGCAATTTTCCTAGTTAGGGGCGTAAAACGATAGCGCTTGTTGGGAGGCAACCCAATTTTGTTTTTTGTTTTTGCTTTTTGCTTCTGTTTTCAATAAATATGCAATTATACTTCGGTTATGATTGTGTTTTGGTGTTTTAATTAGTGTTTGTGCCAAGTAAGACCTTTGGGATGATTTGGAAGATTGTTTTTTGATTTTGTGAAAAAGCATAAACTTTTATGCTCAGTTCTAGAATTTTGTAAATTCACAGAAATGTGTTCTTGCTCTGAATTTTTAACACAAGATTGATATGAAAAATTTCCACGTTTTCCACATTTTCCAGAAGTTTTGGAGTAACAAAAGTATGGTCAAAATTTAGATTACTATAGAATGTTATATTTTTGACAGATTCTATTTTCGTTGTGTTGTTTGCTTGTTTTGATGAATCTATGGGTTGTATCAGGGGGTATGAACTGGTGAAGATAGAATATAGTTAATATAATTGAAATACAAAATTCAAATGAGTTCACAATAGTACCTAAAGGTGGTGATTTGCTTTATTATAGTAATGGATCTCACAAGTTTTCTGTTGAGTTTTGTGTTGTGAAGTTTTCAAGTTTTGGGTGAAGTTTCGATGGACAATGAATAAGATGTGGCAAGATACTAAGCTTTGGGATACCCAAATCACCACAAGGTAATATTCAAGGACAACCAAGCATCTAAGCTTCGGGATGCCCCGGATGGCATCCCCTCTTTTATCTACAATCCATCGGTAAATTACTTGAGGCTATATTTTTATTCACCACATGATATGTGTTTTTCTTGGAGCGTCTTGTATTATATGAGCCTTTGCTTTATTTGCTTTTTAGTTTGCCACAATCATCCTTCCTGGACACACCTTTGGAGAGGGATACACATTAATCATGAATTTATTAGAATACTCTATGTGCTTCACTTATATTTTTTGAGCTAGGTAGTTGCGCTAGTTCTTCACTTCTATCTTTTTAGAGCATGGTGGTGGTTATATTTTAAATAAATTGATGAACTCTGATGCTTCACTTATATTATTTTGAGATACTTATAAATAGTATGGCAATTTGCCTGGGTTATGAATTTAGTCCTAATATGATGGGTATTCAAGAGGGATATAATAAAAAGTTTCATGAAGATCATTGAATATATGCGAAGTTTTATTCCTTGCATTTGTTTTGAGATATAAAGATGGTGATATTAGAGTTATGCTAGTAAGTAGTTGTGGTTTAGTAAGAATATTTGTGTTATGGTTTGTGATTCGTGAAGCATGCATGTATGGTCTCTCATTATGCGATGATATTGGAGCATGATTTATTATTGATTATCTTCCTTATGAGTGGCAGTTGGGGACGAGCGACGGTCTTTTCCTACCAATCTATCCCCCTAGGAGCATCCATAGTAGTACTTTGCTTCGACGACTAATAAAATTTTGCAATAAGTATGTGAGTTCTTTATGACTAATGTGAGTCCATGGATTATATGCACTCTCACCCTTTTGCATTTTCCTAGCCTCTTTCGGTACCATGCATTACCCTTTCTCACCTTGCGATGTGGTGCAAACTTCGCTAGTGCATCCAAACCCCATGATATGATACGCTCTTTCACACATAAGCCACCTTATATCTTCCTCAAAATAGCCACCATACCTACCTATTATGGCATTTCCATATCCATTTCGAGATATATTGCCATGCAACTTCCGCCGTTCCATTTTATTATGACACATACCATCATTGTCATGTTGCTTCGGATGACCATATAGTTGCCATAGTATTTGTGGCTTGGCTACCATTCATATTTTTTATACATGCCACGCTAGATCAATGCACATCCCGGTACACTGTCGGAGGCATTCATATAGTCATATTTTTGTTCTAGTATCGAGTTGTAATTCTTGAGTTGTAAGTAAATAAACGTGTGATGGTCATCATTATTAGAGCATTGTCCCATGTGAGGAAAGGATGATGGAGGCTATGATTCCCTCACCACTTGGGATGAGATTCCGGACGAAAATAAAAAAGAGGCCAAAGAGCCCATATAAAAAAATAAAAAAAGCCCAAAAAGAAAAAAAGAAAAGAAAAAAATGAGAGAAGAAGAGAGAAGGGACAATGTTACTATCCTTTTCCACACTTGTGCTTCAAAGTAGCACCATGTTCTTCATGATAGAGAGTCTCCTATTTTGTCACTTTCATGTATTACTAGTGGAATTTTTTTATTATAGAACTTGGCTTATATTTCCAATGATGGGCTTCCTCAAATGCCCTAGGTCTTCATGAGCAAGCAAGTTAGATACACACCCACTTAGTTTTCTTTTGAGCTTACATACACTTATAGCTCTAGTGCATCCATTGCATGGAAATACCTACTCCTTGCATTGACATCAACTCCTGGGCATCTCCATAGCCCGTTGATTAGCCTCGTCAATGTGAGACTTTGTCCTTTTTGTCTTCTCCACACAACCTCCAACATCATATTCTACTACTCCAACCATAGTGCAATATCCATGGCTCACGCTCATGTATTGCGTGAGAGTTGAAAAAGCTGAAGCATGTTAAAAGTATGAACCAATTGCTTGGCTTGTCATCGGGGTTGTGCACGATAAATACTTTTCATTAATAAGATGGAGCATGACAAGACTATTTGATTTTGTAGGGATAGCTTTCTTTAGCCATTATATTTTGAAAAGACATGCTTATTTTTTAGTATGCTTGAAGTATTATTGTTTTTATGTCAATATTAAACTTCTGTTTTGAATCTCACGGATCTGAATATTCATGCCACATAAATAAAAATTACATGATAAACATGTCAGGTAGCATTCCACATCAAAAATTCTATTTTTATCATTTACCTACTCAAGGACGAGCGGGAATTATGCTTGGGGATGCTTGATACATCTCCAATGTATCTATAATTTTGATTGTTCCATGCTATTATATTATCAATCCTGGATGTTTTGTATGCATTATTATGCTATTTTATATCATTTTCTGGGACTAACCTATTAACGTGGTGCCAAGTGCCAGTTGTTGTTTTTTCCTTGTTTTTCACAATCCAGAAAATCAATACCAAATGGATCCAAATAGAACAAATTTTTTTGACAATTTTTCTTGGACCACAAGACACCTTGGAAGCTTTGGGTGGAGGCCAAAAGGGTCACGGGATGGCCACAAGCTCGGAGGCCACGCCCTAGGAGGCACCCCCTAAGCTTGTGGGCCCCCGGTGGTACTTCTAACCCTAATATTTATTCTATAAATACCCAAATATTCCCCGTAGACCAGGGGACACACCAAAAATACTCTTCCACCGCCGCAAGTTTTTGTTCTCGCGAGATCCCTCTGGAGGCCTTTTCCGGAGGGGGATTCGACCATAGAGGAATTCTACATCAACCTTGCTACCCTTCCGATGATGTGTGAGTCGTTTACCATAGACCTACAGGTCCATAGCTAGTAGCTAGATGGCTTCTTCTCTCTCTTTGATCTTTAATACAATGTTCTCCTCGATGTTCTTTAAGATCTATTCGACATAATCTTCTTTTGCAATGCGATTGTTGTGATCCGACGAATTGTGGGTTTATGATCAGATTATATATTAATATTATTTGAGTCTTCTCTGAACTCTTTTATGAGTGATTAAGATAGCTTTGTATTTCTCTCTAATCTATTGATTTGGTTTGGCCAACTAGATTGATTTTTCTTGCAATGGGAGAGGTGCTTTGTAATGGGTACAATCTTGCGGTGCTTATTCCCAGTGACAGAAGCGGACATGACACGTATTTGTATTGTTGCCATTAAGGATAAAAAGATGGGGTTTGTTCATAATGGTTGGATCTATCACTCTACGTCATGTCATCTTGCTTAAGGCGTTACTCCGTTCTTGTTAACTTAATACACTAGATGCATGCTGGATAGCGGCCGATGTGTGGAGTAATAGTAGTAGATGCAGGCAGGAGTCGGTCTAATTGTCATGGATGTGATGCCTATATTCATGATCATTACCTTAGATATCGTCATAACTATGTGCCTTTTCTATCAATTGCTCAACAGTAATTTGTTTACCCACCATATGCTTTCTTTCAAGAGAGAAGCCTCTAGTGAAAACTATTGCCCCTTGGTCTATTTCTATCATATTATTTTCAGATCTATAAAACCAAAAATACAAAAATACCTTGCTGCAATTTATTTACTGTTATCTTATTTTGCACTTCTACTTATTGTTTATATCTATCACTATCAGATCTCATACTTGCAAGTAATCCTGAAGGGATTGACAACCCCTTTATTGCATTGGGTGCAAGTATATGTTTGTTTGTGTAGGTTTAACCATTGGTGACCTTTGTGTTCCTCCTTTGGATTGATACCTTGGTTCCTAAACTGAGGGAAATAATTATCTCTACTTTGCTGCATCACCCTTTCCTCTTCAAGGAAAAAACCAACGCAAGCTTAAGAAGTAGCAACCGCCCAGTTTCCTTGCTCATCCTCTATATCAGAAAGAATACTTTCATCGCCGACATGTGGGACGTCGACCATCCTGGTCCACTTACCATGCACCAAAATTAGAGTTCATCTCACAAAATTGCAGGGGAGAATCACCCCGATTGTAGTGCTGTCGTTAATGACTAATGAGCCATCAAATCGCAGGCCCAACCTTTCCCACTATAAGTTGCTCGGACGAAGGAACGATCATGAGTTCGTTGAATCCACTTCTTCAAGAAAACTTACTGTACCAACAATGCTGCTACCACACGCGAAGACTGGACGACACTATGGCACGTCATATCTCTCAAGCCCACTAGGCCAAACTAGCCCGCCTAACACGCAGGAAAGCCCCACCCTCGGCATTTTGTTCTGGATTTCTATCGATCGATCACATGAACAAGCGAAAGAAAAGAGTAGACAATGTTACACTTTCAAGCTCAAAAGGAAAAGGCGGCACACTTAAAGCACGCCTGTCGCATTCGTGTCGCACCCCCACACTCGGTCTGGCACGCTGCTCACCAAAGGGGTCACACGTTGTCTTGCATTTTCACTGACATGTGGGGCTGCAACTGAATAAACCGATGATAGCCAAAATCTAATTGCCCGTCAAGCATTGGCTGAGAAGAGAGAGATGGGAAGGGAGAAGAGATCGGCCGCCCACCATGCATGGAATCCAAGAAATATGGTGATAATGTGACTTGGGCCATGCGGGAGTCCGGACCGCTCCCAAGCCCGCTTCTGACCACCCTAGCCCACCAACCCCCACCCCCCCCCCCCCCCCCCCCCCGCACGCGCTCCCGCCTGGTGCAAGCTGCTCGCTTTCATGCCACCATAATGCGTGCCGCTTCACATGGAAGACGGCTCGGGCATAAAAGCCGGCTAGGTGTCCCATCGAGCCCGACGGATATGAGCGAGGCAGCTCGCTGCTCCAGGTCCCTCCCATACGCGGAGCAAGTTGCCCCCCCCAATCCGGTGCGTGGTTTAGCAACTCACTGCTCCACGCTAGCTCGCGGAGGAGAGGTGAGTTGCTCTAGGCCGGCACGGAGGGGGAGCACGGCGACACGAGCATGGAGGGCGCCAATTTGTATCGCCCCTCTAGTGCCTATGACGGCGCCATCCGGCACCGACGCGCGCATAGCTGCACCATACAAACAGACAAAGAAGGCAGGTGCACGGATGTAACGCCCCGAGACCGATGTGCCAGGTGTCCTCCAATTATTCGCTATTGTTGCCTTGTCATTGCTTGTGTGTCATGCTTTGCATATCATGTCATCATGTGCATTTCATTTGCATACATGTTCGTCTCATGCATCTGAGCATTTTCCCCGTTGTCCGTTTTGCAATACGGCGCTCCTATGTCACCCGATGTCCCTTTCTACCTCTTTTCATGTGCGGGTGTTAAACGTTTTTGGATTGGACCGAGACTTGCCATGCGGCCTTGGTTTACTACCGGTAGACCGCCTGTCATGTTTCGTGCCATTTGGACTTCGTTTGATACTCCAATGGTTAACCGAGGGATCGAAAAGGCCTCGTTTGTGTTGCAGCCCAACACCCTTCCAATTTGGCCCAAAACCCACCTAAGACCACTCCATCATCTCGGACGTTCGATCACGATCGCCTGGCCGAAAACCGCACCTCATTTGGACTCTCCTAGCTCCCTCTACCTATAAATATGTGGCCTTCCACAAAATAACGCGGTACAAACCCTAGATCTCTCCTCTCCGCACCGCCGGACAAATTTTCCACCGATGAACATGTCCGCCTCCACCCCTCGTCCAATCGTATCGCGCCACGTCAGCGCCCGCGCATCCCCACTTCGCCGCCGGCCCATGAGGCCCGAATCGGACCCGCCCCGGGCCGCACCGGGCCCGAGGAGGCCCGTGCCTCCGCTGCCGTCCCCGCGTTTCACCGGAGTTCCGCGCCGGCTTCGTCTCCGGCCGCCGCCGGCAAGCAGCTCGCCGGAGCCGATGCGCCGTCCCTGCCGCCTGAAGGCCGCTCCCAGCCGGTCCCCGCACCACCCAGGCTCGCCACAGTTCCGCGCCCCGCCGCCATGCACCACCGGGCCGCGCCCGCGCCGCCGCTCCCTCCGCTGCTCGCCGGACTTCATCGACATCGCCGGCGCAGCCGCCCGCCACCGCAGTGCGCCACCGCCAGAGCGCTTCGCAGCCGCCGCTCAAGCTCCCGCCGGCCACCGCACCCCGCCGTGCCTCCAGAGCTCGCTGGCGCCCCGCTTTCTTCCTCGCCGGAGCGCGCCGACCTCGCCGGAGCTCTCTCCGGCCATATCCACCCCGGGTGGATGAGATCCACCGGGTTCCCCATCCAAACATGCGGCCGCGTCAAGGTTCCCTCCGTCCCGGTTATCTCCGTCCCGAGTTGACTTTTCCGGAGGGTAATTTTCTACCAAGTCCCAGATCTATGTTATTTTTTATGCAATCTTTATCATGTCATAACTCCGCATCTATAACTCTGTTTTGGGCGTGTAGTATATCAAAATGTTCGTCTCAACGAGTACATCTTTTCATCTCATTGCATCATTTTCATTTGAGCTCATCTTGTTACCCGAAATGCTGTTGGAAGAGGGCTATGTGAGGAATTTGTCAGATCTGTTTCAACAAATGGCATTTTGTCATTTTTGCCATGATTAATGTGTGCATGCTATGATCCTAAGCTCTACATGTGTTTTGTTATATGCCATGCCATCTTTACAGAAGTTATTACCATGTATTTGTGTGATCTATGTGGTGACTAGCACAAGCTTGCAAAGTAGCATAAACGGTAATGCTGATTTCAGGGACTTAGAATTTCACTAAGTCCTTGCCCTGATTTTGTTGTTATGGCATATGTTCATGTTGTTTCCTAGTGATCCGTGCCTCTTTTGAGGATGACCAGTAAGGATGTTTTGTTAACATTGTGGTGCTCTATCCATCCATTTCTTTGTTTGCAATTATGGAGCACCCTAGCTTGAGTCAATCGAGCTCTACTTTTGCTACAAAATGCTCCTGGCAGATTGTTAACTTGTTTAGCGATTTTGCCGAGGTTGTTGCTATTGATCTGCGCATGCTATGTTATTGTTCTTTCCATGTCTAGCTTCTTTGCCATGTACTCTTGATAGGTGTATGCTTAGATTGTCATGCCATGCTCTGTAGTGAGTGCATCGAACTCGTAAACATGCCTACTCGTTAATTGATTTGTGTTTTTGCTATGTTCACATGCTTTCAATTGTATTTTCTGATCCCTTTTGGCTCAAGGTCACTAATGGACTTTTGTTAAGTGCTTTGAGTAGCTTCATGCCATGCCTTGCTTTGCCATGTTAAGTTCTTGTAGCATGTAGTTTTCATGCTCTAAAGTGTGTTTCCTGATGATAAATTCCAGACTTGTGTTAATTTCACTAAGTCTGAAACCTGTTATCATTTGCACTTTTGCCATGCTTGTTTGAACCTGTTAATGAGTGAATTAGCTGTAGCTCAGTGTTCATCTTTTGTCAAGCTTCATGTGTGGATCCCTGCCATGTATTATGTTGCCATGTTTGAGTGCTGTAGCATATTTAACTTGATGCATTTAGATGACTACTTGCTGATTATCGTAGACCGGTGCCATATTTGTTTTGCTTACCATTTCCAAACCGTGCATCCGATTCCGGCGATCTTTATATCGATTTCAACCAAAATCACCTCCTATTTCCAATGGCACTCTTGGATTTCCATGTTGAGGCCAGGTTCAATCATTCCTTTCCAAATCATGCATATGCATCACATACCGCATCCCGCATATCATACCATGTTCGTGTGTTGTTTGTTTACTATGTTGTGTGTTTTCTTTCCGGTGTTGCTTCTTCGGGTTGGTTCTGGTAACGCCGCGTTTGTGAGGACCCGTTCATCTACGTCCATGTGTCTTCTTCGTGGACTCGTTCTTCTTCCTTGCGGGATTTCAGGCAAGATGACCATACCCTCGAAATTACTTCTATCTTTGCTTGCTAGATGCTCGCTCTTTTGCTATGCCTATGTTGCGATACCTACCACTTGCTTATCATGCCTCCCATATTGTTGAACCAAGCCTCTAACCCACCTTGTCCTAGCAAACCGTTGTTGGGCTATGTTACCGCTTTGCTCAGCCCCTCTTATAGCGTTGTTAGTTGCAGGTGAAGATTGGAGCTTGTTCCATGTTTGGAACATGGATATTTTGTTGGGATATCACAATATCTCTTATTTAATTAATGCATCTATATACTTGGTAAAGGGTGGAAGGCTCGGCCTTATGCCTGGTGTTTTGTTCCACTCTTACCGCCCTAGTTTCCGTCATATCGGTGTTATGTTCCCGGATTTTGCGTTCCTTACGCGGTTGGGTTATAATGGGAACCCCTTGACAGTTCGCCTTGAATAGGACTCCTCCAGCAAGGCCCAACATTGGTTTTACCATTTGCCACCTAGCCTTTTCTTTCCCTTGGGTAGGCCTGCCCAAGGGTCATCTTTATTTAAACCCCCGGGCCAGAGCTCCTCTGAGTGTTGGTCCAACTTGTCAGCCGCCGGTGGCCACTAGGGGCAACTCTGGGCTGGCCTACCGGAAGTTTGGACAATCTGGTGTGCCCTGAGAATGATATATGTGCAGCTCCTATCGGGATTTGTCAGCACATTCGGGTGGCTTTGCTGGTCTTGTTTTAGCATTGTCGAAATGTCTTGTAACCTGGATGCCGAGTCTGATCGGAATGTCTTGGGAGAAGGAATATCCTTCGTTGACCGTGAGAGCTTGTGATGGGCTAAGTTGGGACACCCCTGCAGGGATTTGAACTTTCGAAAGCCATGCCCGCGGTTATGGGCAGATGGGAATTTGTTAATGTCCGGTTGTAGAAAATCTAAAGTTGATCTTAATTAAAATACATCAATCGCGTGTGTAACCGTGATGGTCTCTTTCCGGCGGAGTCCGGGAAGTGAACACGGTGTTGGAGTTATGCTTGACGTAGGTTGCTCTAGGTCACTTCTTGATCATAGTTTCTCGATCGTGCTTTGCCTTCTCTTCTCGCTCTCTTTTGCGTATATGTTAGCCACCAAATATGCTAGTCGCTTGCTGCAGCTCCACCTCATACCTTTTACCCTACCTTTAAGCTTAAATAGTCTTGATCGCGAGGGTGTGAGATTGCTGAGTCCCAGTGACTCACAGATACTTCCAAAGCCCAGCTTGCAGGTGCCGAGGATACCGTGCAGATGACGCAACCAAGCTCAAGGAGGAGCTCGATGAAGATCTTGTCCTTTGTATTGCTTCGTTCTAGTTGATCAGTAGTGGAGCCCAGTCGGGACGATCGGGGATCTGTGTAGCATTTGGGGTAGTCTTCTTTTATTTTGGTTCTGTAGTCGGACCTTGATTGTATCTGATTGATGTAATGCTTTATTCATGTATTGTGTGAACTGGCGATTGTAAGCCAACTATGTATCTTTTCCCTTATGTATTACATGGGTTGTGTGAAGATTACCTCACTTGCGACATTGCTTTCAATGCGGTTATGCCTCTAAGTCATGCTTCGACACGTGGGAGATATAGCCGCATCGAGGGCGTTACAAGTTGGTAATCAGAGCCTTCCCTGACCATAGGAGCCCCCTGCTTGATCGAATCATTGGCGTTATTGAGTCTAGAAATGTTTTGAGTCATTTCGGAATTATATATATCGGAGAGTTAGGACTTCTTTTTACTCCCCAGTCCCTTCATTGCTCTGGTGAGGCATCCTGATGTAGAGTTTTGACTCTACTCTTCTCAAATTTCACTAAAATTTTTAGGATCACGCGGGTATCTTGGAATCGTTCCGATGGTTTTGTGATGAGAACATTGTTCTTGGTGCCTCCTGACATTTAGGGGTTGTGGCAGTGTCCCGGGGAGTTGAGCTCTGAGGTGTTGTCGTCACAATTTTATCATTGCAGTACTGGAATACCTGAGATTAGTTTCGCCGACATCGAAAATCTCTTTTATGCAGTTGTTGGTGAGATAACCTCGACGCCACCCAGTACTGGGGCGGGAGTTCAGGAGTATTGCCATAACTCGTATAATGGATGCTTTTTGAAGGTTGAGGTAGACGATTTCCGAAGGTTTCTTGGTTATGTGTTGAAGGATGGATACAGCTGGATGTAGGATTTGTTAGTTTTGGGTAAGATATTATGCTTCCCATGTATCCCCAACACCTGATTGCATAACCGGAAAATTTCGGGAGTTTATAAGTGGGAATTCAAGTAGCTGTTAGGATATCTTTCCGACAGATGTACGATATGAAATTGGGGTTCGACGTCTAGTGGTCCGCCTATCCACGGTTGGTTTTACAGTGGTCTTGTTGTGTATTAAAAGAGTCCTTGGCTATGCCGACTCAGGGACGCTTCGTATGTCATGTGCACTGCCTTGTACATGATGGTGTTGTACGATCGAGCCCGTGTAGGCCCCACCACGAAAACTTCGGACGAAATCTCTATCATATGTTTGTTCCGGCTTATTCTGCAAGCCAATCCGTTGTTTTGTTTTGAGTTGTGGTATTCGAGTTGCTTCGAAGTAAAATGTTGACCTGTTCCTAAGCGGTGTTCTCATACTCCGATGTGAATACTAATCCTTCTTGATCATCGAGTCTGTCATGTCAATCCTTTTCATCTGGTGTGTCTCTCTTCAAGTGGATCCGATCACTTCAACATTCGCAAGATCAATTATCAGTTATTCTCAACGGTGTTTGTTTCATCCGTCTCCAAGTTGCCTTTGTTTTTTCCTGCCCTCCCATCCTTTTTCCTCAAGGACTAAGATTTCTTTATCAAGTATCCTTTTATTCTTGTGAAGTATCTCCATTCTTTTCCGTCAATGTTCTTCCCGGTGATGCTCATGAAGATTTTAGCGGAGCTTCTAGTTCACCATTATTCATTCTTTTTCTTCTCCGGTAGAACCAAGTCAAGCCTTGTGGATCATATCCTTTTTCCTCGTTTCAAATACCTTCTCATGCCGGTGCAATTCTTAATCATTCACCTCCCACTATTCAATTGTTCTGGAGTGCTGAAGATATTTCGAAGATTCGTGTTTCCACTCTGCATTCGTTCAAGCTCTTTCGAGATTGGTATTTCATTCAAGTCATTTAATTCAACCGGTGCAATCTCTCTTTCAAACTGTTCAACGGTGTATCTTTTGAGTGGGCCCTAACCCACAGGTCTTTTCCCAGGATCTTACCTGACTCTTCTTATTTTCCCGGAGCTATCCTAGATTCTTTTCAAAGTTTGATGTAAGAATGATTGTCATCAGTCTTATGTTTTCTCCAAGATATCTCAATTTTCTTTTCATCATTGGTTCAACTTTTCTATTCTTCTTTATTCCGGAGTGACTCAATAATTCACGGTGGATTTCTCATCGTCATTCTCAGATTTTGAAGACCGAAGAAGAGTTTCTTTTAAATATTGCCCCATTCTCTACCATCCTCTCATAATTGTTTTCGGTTATGAGATTTTTTTTCACCCATCCGGAGCAATTCAAGATTCTTTTCAGTTTGTTTCCCCGGAGCCCATCATCTCAGAATTTATTCATTCTCAGCTTTCAGCTCTCATTCTCCAAATCTTACCGGTGCATCATTCAAATATTCTCTATGAAGTTCGTGAACTATTCGTCCTCTTGTATCGAAATTCTCTGAAGTATCTTCGTTCATTTCATAATTCTTCCCGGTGTTCCTTTATCTTTTCTTCGGCCATTTTAATTCTTACGGTGGTTCTTCCAAGATTCTTCTTCTTTCTTTTATCATATAGATGTATTCCTTGGTTCCAATCCTACCGGTGGTCCATTGAGTTTATGGCATATCTATCTTAATCCTTTCTACGAGAATAAGTAGTATGTCAAATCCGCTGCTTGTCATCAATTTAAATTGTTGAAGGATACACATAACGTAATTCTTATTCTTGTTTCATCCAAGTGATTAATTCCTTATTCCGGAGGTTCATCATATCACATTCTCGGTTCGAGAGGCTTTATCTTTTCTTTTCCGGAGTTCCAAGCCTTTCCGCTTTGTCTCGTCACGAAGCTCCTTCTAAATCATTACAAGGTTTCACTTTATGTTTTCAACTGCTCTTTCCTTCCGTTTGATCATTCTTTTGTTTAACGGAGTTCTTCATGAAGGTTCTACATGATGGTTCACCAATGAGTTAATTCCTTCTCGAAGTGTTCATCAAGATTCTTTTCAGAGGAGCTCAAGTTTTTCTTCATCTTGCAATCCGGAGTGTAATTCTTTCACGCATATCTTTTGAGGTGGTGTTATGTCATTCTTGATAATTTCCCTTCGTGCTTCGTGTTTCACAAGTTATCAAGATGAGGTATTTTAAATCCACCAATCTCTGCATTGGAGTTATCTTGGGCTATATTTCACATAAAGCTTTCCTTTAAGGATTGTCGCTCTTATGGTATTTATCAATGATCCAAGTTCTTCTTTTATCCTCCCGGTGAAATAGATTTCTCGTCTCCTTGTTGATATCAATCCAATTCTTTTCCCGAAAGTGGCTGGTTGTCACCTCATAATTTGAGATGTATTCCATAAGACCATATCAAGGTTATTCTTTTCGTTGTCGGTGTTCCAACAACTCCGCTCGACCTGTCTCCTAAGGACGCCTTCTCAAGCTCTTTTGTGGCATAAGATGGCATTTTCTTCTCCATTCTTTTATTTCAATTATCTATCTTCTATTCTTTTGTTCCGGGGCCATTGTGATGTTTCTCTTTTCTCTCATCATCTTGGATCGTGTTCTTTTCATGCTTATCCATTTAACCGGAGTGTGTGCCCGCTGCTCAAGTTGTTTTCGCCTTATCAAGCCTTGCATATCTTTCCAACCGGAGTGCTGTTTGAAGTTGTTCTTCATTATTTCTTTTTTCTAACGGAGTGTTTTCAACTTCGTTCATCTCCGTTGTATTCTTTTCTTGAAATGGCTTAACCTTTTCAAGGTTCTTTGGTTTCACTCATTGGTAAAAGAAGCAAGTTAGTTTTACCTCTTCTCTTTCTCTTCCGTTGTCCCTCCGGTGCCATTCTAGATCTCGGGACGAGATCCTCTCGTAGTGATGGAGTGTTGTAACGCCCCGAGACCGATGTGCCAGGTGTCCTCCAGTTATTCGCTGTTGTTGCCTTGTCATTTCTTGTGTGTCATGCTTTGCATATCATGTCATCATGTGCATTTCATTTACATACATGTTCGTCTCATGCATCCGAGCATTTTCCCCGTTGTCCGTTTTGCAATACGGCGCTCCTATGTCACCCGGTGTCCCTTTCTACCTCTTTTCATGTGCGGGTGTTAAACGTTTTCGGATTGGACCGAGACTTGCCATGCGGCCTTGGTTTACTACCGGTAGGCCGCCTGTCAAGTTTCGTGCCATTTAGACTTCGTTTGATACTCCAATAGTTAACCGAGGGACCAAAAAGGCCTCGTTTGTGTTGCAGCCCAACATCCATCCAATTTGGCCCAAAACCCACCTAAGACCTCTCCATCATCTTGGTCGTTCGATCATGATAGCGTGGCTGAAAACCGCACCTCATTTGGACTCTCTTAGCTCCCTCTACCTATAAATATGTGGCCTTCCCCGAAAATCCCGCGGTACAAACCCTAGATCTCTCCTCTCCGCGCCGCCGGACAAATTTTCCACCGATGGACATGTCCGCCACCGCCCCTCGTCCAATCGTATCGCGCCACGTCAGCGCCCGCGCTTCCCCACTTCGCCGCCGGCCCGTGAGGCCCGAATCGGACCCGCCCCGGGCCACCTCCGGGCCCGAGGAGGCCCGTGCCTCCGCTGCCGTCCCCGCGTTTCACCGGAGTTCCGGGCCGGCTTCGTCTCCGGCCGCCGCCGGCAAGCAGCTTGCCGGAGCTGACGCGCCGTCCCTGCCGCCTGAAGGCCGCTCCCAGCCGGTCCCCGCGCCGCCCAGGCTCGCCGCAGTTCCGCGCCCCGCCGCCATGCACCACCGGGCCGCGCCCGCGCCGCCGCTCCCTCCGCTGCTCGCCGGACTTTACCGACATCGCCGGCGCAGCCGCCCGCCTCCGTCCGAGCGCTCCGCCGCCGCCGCTCAAGCTCCCACCGGCCACCGCACCCTGCCGTGCCACCATAGCTCACCGGCGCCCCGCTTTCTTCCTCGCCGGAGCGTGCCAACCTCGCCGGAGCTCTCTCCGGCCAAATCCACCCCGGGTGGATGAGATCCACCGGGTTCCCATCCAAACATGCGGCCGCGTCCCGGTTCCCTCCGTCCCGGTTATCTCCGTCCCGAGTTGACTTTTCTGGAGGGTAATTTTCTACTAAGTCCCAGATCTATGTTATTTTTTATGCAATCTTCATCATGTCATAACTCCGCATCCGTAGCTCCGTTTTGGGCACGTAGTATATCAAAATGTTCGTCTCGACGAGTACATCATTTCATCTCATTGCATCATTTTCATTTGATCTCATCTTGTTGCCTGAAATGCTGTTGGAAGAGGGCTATGTGAGGAATTTGTCCGATCTGTTTCAGCAAATGGCATTTTGTCATTTTTGCCATGATTAGTGTGTGCATGCTATGATCCTGAGCTCTACATGTGTTTTGTTATATGCCATGCCATCTTTACAGAGGTGGTTACCATGTATTTTTGTAATCTGTGTGGTGACTAGCACAAGCTTGCAAAGTAGCGTAATCGGTAATGCTGATTTCAGGGACTTCGAATTTCACTAAGTCCTTGCCCTAATTTTGTTGTTATGGCATATGTTCATGTTGTTTCCTAGTGATCCGTGCCTCTTTTGAGGATGATAAGTAAAGATATTTTGTTAACATTGTTGTGCTCCATCCATTTGTTTGAAATTATGAAGCAACCTAGCTTGAGTCAATCGAGCTCTACTTTTGCTATAAAATGCTCCTGACAGATTGTTAACTTGTTTAGCGATTTTGCCGAGGTTGTTGCTATTGATCCGTGCATGCTATGTTATTGTTCTTGCCATGTATAACTTCTATGCCATGTATTCTTGATAGGTGTATGCTTAGATTGTCATGCCATGCTCTGTAGTGAGTGCATCGAGCTCGTAAACATGCCTACTCGTTAACTGATTTGCATGCTCCAGTGTTTTAGTAAGTCTGAATCTGTTTGTGTTTTTGCTATGTTCACATGCTTGCAATTGTATTTTCTGATCCCTTTTGGCTCAAGGTCACTAAGGGACTTTTTTTAAGTTCTTTGAGTAGCTTCATGCCATGCCTTACTTTCCCTGTTAAGTTCCTGTAGCGTGTTGTTTTAATGCTCTAAAGTGTGCTTCTTGATGATAAATTCCAGACTTGTGTTAATTTCACTAAGTCTGAAACCTGTTATCATTTGCACTTTTGCCATGCTTGTTTGAACCTGTTAATGAGTGAATTAGCCATAGCTTCGTGTTCATCTTTTGTCAAGCTTCATGTGTGGATCCCTGCCATGTATTATGTTGCCATGTTTGAGTGTTGTAGCATATTTAACTTGATGCATTTAGATGACTACTTGCTGATTATCGTAGACCGGTGCCATATTTGTTTTGCTTGCCATTTCCAAACCGTGCATCCGATTCCGGCGATCTTTATATCGATTTCAACCGAAATCACCTCCTCTTTCTAGTGGCACTCTTGGATTTCCATGTTGAGGACAGGTTCAATCATTCCTTTCGAAATCATGCATATGCATCACATACCGCATCCCGCATATCATACCATGTTCGTGTGTGGTTTTATTACTATGTTGTGTGTTTCTTTCCGGTGTTGCTTCTTTGGGTTGGTTCCGGTAATGTGCGTTTGTGAGGACCCATTCTTCTACGTCCGTGTGTCTTCTTTGTGGACTCGTTCTTCTTCCTTGCGGGATTTCAGGCAAGATGACAATACCCTCGAAATCACTTCTATCTTTGCTTGCTAGATGCTCGTTCTTTTGCTATGCCTATGCTGCGATACCTACCACTTGCTTATCATGCCTCCCATATTGTTGAACCAAGCCTCTAACCCACCTTGTCCTAGCAAACCATTTTTTGGCTATGTTACCGCTTTGCTCAGCCCCTCTTATAGCGCTGTTAGTTGCAGGTGAAGATTGGAGCTTGTTCCATGTTTGGAACATGGATATTTTGTTGGGATATCACAATATCTCTTATTTAATTAATGCATCTATATACTTGGTAAAGGGTGGAAGGCTCGGCCTTATGCCTGGTGTTTTGTTCCACTCTTGCCGCCCTAGTTTCCGTCATATCGGTGTTATGTTCCCGGATTTTGCGTTCCTTACGCGGTTGGGTTATAATGGGAACCCCTTGACAGTTCGCCTTGAATAGGACTCCTCCAGCAAGGCCCAACATTGGTTTTACCATTTGCCACCTAGCCTTTTCTTTCCCTTGGGTAGGCCTGCCCAAGGGTCATCTTTATTTAAACCCCCGGGCCAGAGCTCCTCTGAGTGTTGGTCCAACTTGTCAGCTGCCGGTGGCCACCAGGGGCAACTCTGGGCTGGCCTACCGGAAGTTTGGACAATCCGGTGTGCCCTGAGAACGAGATATGTGCAGCTACTATCGGGATTGTCGGCATATTCGGGTGGTTTGCTGGTCTTGTTTTATCATTGTCGAAATGTCTTGTAACCTGGATGACGAGTCTGATCGGAATGTCTTGGGAGAAGAAATATCCTTTGTTGACCGTGAGAGCTTGTGATGGGCTAAGTTGGGACACCCCTGCAGGGATTTGAACTTTCGAAAGTCGTGCCCGCGGTTATGGGCAGATGGGAATTTGTTAATGTCCGGTTGTAGAAAACCTGAAGTTGATCTTAATTAAAATACATCAACCGCGTGTGTAACCGTGATGGTCTCTTTCCGGCGGAGTCCGGGAAGTGAACACGGTGTTGGAGTTATGCTTGACGTAGGTTGCTCTAGGATCACTTCCTGATCATAGTTTCTCGATCATGCTTTGCCTTCTCTTGTCGCTCTCTTTTGCGTATATGTTAGCCACCAAATATGCTAGTCGCTTGCTGCAGCTCCACCTCATACCTTTTACCCTACCTTTAAGCTTAAATAGTCTTGATCGCGAGGGTGTGAGATTGCTGAGTCCCCGTGACTCATAGATACTTCCAAAACCCAGCTTGCAGGTGCCGATGATACCGTGCAGATGATGCAACCGAGCTCAAGGAGGAGCTCGATGAAGATCTTGTCCTTTGTATTGCTTCGTTCTAGTTGATCAGTGGTGGAGCCCAGTCGGGACGATCGGGGATCTGTGTAGCATTTGGGGTAGTCTTCTTTTATTTTGGTTCCGTAGTCGGACCTTGATTGTATCTGATTGATGTAATTCTTTATTCATGTATTGTGTGAACTGGCGATTGTAAGCCAACTATGTATCTTTTCCCTTATGTATTACATGGGTTGTGTGAAGATTACCTCACTTGCGACATTGCTTTCAATGCGGTTATGCCTCTAAGTCGTGCTTCAACACGTGGGAGATATAGCCGCATCGAGGGTGTTACAATGGAGTAGATCGACTAGTCAGTGGCCAGTGCATCCAAGCACCCACGTCTGCTGGCAACTTCAAGGGAAAGTAGAACACGGGAGGCTACCAGTGCTTCGGTCCCAGGAAAGCCACCGCCGGTGCGTCGCCGGCTTGTAAAGCCAGTCACATGCCCTGTTTCTTCTTTATCCTAGACCACCCTAGCCTGACCGGCCATAGCCTAGTGTAGTGTATCTGTGTCCTAGGAGTGGACTCTGCGCGCCCGTACGTGCACCTGGTTTTAAATTTTTAGTTAAAATATTTCCAAAATGTAACCATTTGCATTTGGTTTTTATGAAATCCGGCCAGGTTTGCATTAAATCCGACCGTGTTTGCATGAATTTCATCTGGTTTGTTTGAGTTGTTTTGAAACAGTATGCGAGTAGCGTTGGATGGTTGCCTCCCACATCCGTGTGTGTGGACGGATGCAGGAGGTTTTTTGCGGGTTGACATTGGAAATGCCCTAATGTGAATGTATCTGTGAACCAACTCTTTAAGTTTCATGTGAATGTTGAACTTGGAATGCATCACGTTAGTACATTAATGTATAGTTCTGGACTATTGGCTGATCAATCGCTATGCCAAGTACTATATGAACTACTCCCTCAGTCCATGAAAAACTGTACATCTAGCATTAGAAAATTTTCCAACAAAGAGTGTACATCTACACTTCTAACGCACTTAGCCTTAATCTAATCGGTATTTTTTGACTAATGCGCCAACTTGTGCCCTAGCTATAGGTTGCATGTCTATCCTTAATTATAGAATGCAACAACCTTCATTTAATGTTCTTCTCTCAATGGTCGCATGCACACATAATTCTTGCTACTTTTGGGCGTTAATTATGCCATGGAGTTCTGGTTCCTCTTGGTCAATGTGTAAATCTCTATATGTATAGTCATTCACGAACGAAGGGAGCAGTGCATATGCAAAGTTCACTGGGCTGGTGTGTTTTAATCTCCTTCGTCATAAGAGTGGAGACAATAGCTTTCATCAAAAATAAAAAACGAATACTATAAAATAGCACTAACATTATACCGCCCAGTTTCCTTGCTCGTCCTTGAAATCGAAAAGAGTACTTTCATTCACCGACATGTGAGACATCGACCATCCTGGTCCAGTTGCCATGCAACAAAATTAGAGTGCATCACACAAAACTGTAGGGTAGACTCACCTTGGTTGTAGTGCAGCAGTAATGATGACTAATGAGTCGTCAAATCGCAGGCCCAACCTTTCCCATTGTAAGTTTCTCAGACAAAGGAACCATCATGACTTCATTTAATCCACTTCTTTAAGAAAACTTACTATACCAGCAATACTGTTGCCACACACAAAGACTGGACGACACTATACCATGTCATATCACTCAAACCCACTAGGCCAACCTAGCACGCCTAATGCCAATGTTCTAGGATTTGTATGTCTCTGTACTACTATGATTTTGTTGATGACTAAAAAGAAATGGAGGGCCTTTCTCTCTCTCTCTCTCTAGATCTTTCTCCATCCCGCAATCCCTCTCTAGAACATGTACATACTCTCGGTAGCCACTCCAAAAGTACGACAATCACTACACATTCATGCTTCCAGCAAAAAAATTACACATTCACACATGTTACAAGTACGTGACAATTTTCTTCCGAATGCTGGCTATTAATGTGAATGTATCTGTGAACTAACTCTTTGAGTTTGTGAACTAATGTATAATTGTGGACTATTGTCTGATCGATTGCTAAGCCTACAATTTTTGGAGCTTGGGATATTGGTCGATCTACGACCAGACCTATAATCGCACAATGAGCTAATCAGCCCCAACCTTTCTTTTCGATGAGTTTTTGCAACTACAATAGTTCGCACAGTAGCTAGCCTACTAACACAGCGAGGAATCAGTCAAGGTTTGACACCAAGAATCATCAAATAATTTTTTTTATCAAACAATATATATGATAAACAATTTGAACTTACATCTAAGAATGCCATATATTACATCAAAAGTTGGTGAGGATACACCTGTTTCCATAACTCGGAGAGGGCAAGATTCGCTATCAAACAAAAGTAGCAAGTACCGCCCACACAAGATATTGCACTAGCCCTAAGATGGTTTCATAACACGCATCATTCTGGTAATTAAACACAATGCAAACTACATTGAAAGATTAGCATGACCAACTATTTCTTGTCATCGATCTCTAGGGCAATGTCCAAAGGACGGACAGTGGCATGGGAATCGATCTCTAGGGCAATGTCCACAGGACGGACAACGGCATGGGAATTGATCTCTAGGGAAATGTCCATATGACGGACCGCGACATTGGAATCATCAAGGACGTCCACCGACACCTGCACAACCCTAACATATTAGGAAGCACATTGCAAATAATCAAAAACCACAACTATGGTAAGCCATTTTTTACCTTGTGCAGCTCACCGGGTGATCCCATCCCTCCAGGTGCCATCTCCTCGAAGGGGGTGTCGTGGGAAACCACGGCCACCTATGGGGCCATGAGCCCCTTTTGGTTCGTTGGGGGGATGGGCACATTGCACAAAGAGCGGAGAAGCGGAACACAACATCGCAGAGATCACATAGGCAGTTTTACCTAGGTTCGGGCCTCCGTGAGGCGGTAAACCCAGCTCCTGCTTTGGTGGATTGATGGTGGAGAACGCGGCGCTCTTGCTCGGTAGGGTCGCCTCGGGGCGAGAGTAGCTACGCGCATATGAATATGCGAGGATCCGAATCCTTTCTCTGATTGCCATGGGCCTCCTTTTATAGATAAAGGGGTCACCACAGTGGCAAATTAGTCTTTCACACACTGACTAGATAGCAAACAGTACTATCATACCTAGTGGACAGAGTGCATTAAATGCGCCACTCGGTGTCAAATCACAGCGTGCTCGGTAGGCCTTGCCGGGCTGTTTTTCCAGCTTCGCGCCTGCTTGCTTGACATGTCTCATGACGGCTGTAATTTGGAGGTGTTTTCTCTAGGAAGTGGCCGCCATGTGGTAGGAAGCAGCCACTTAGTCACTTAGGGGCTTGATACCACACCGATCGATGAAGTCTGTCACTGTGAGGTGGTGCGGTGGAGTAGTTCGCTTCCGCAAGCCCTGGCAGGCCTGCCGAGAAGGCCTGGAGGCTTGATTCCAAGGTAACCCTGACCTCGCCAGGCTCGCCTACCCGGCAAGGGAGGTTTTTTTCCCTTAGTGATATCTTGCTTCTCTGGCTCAACTTGGTCTTCTTGATCTGCATTTTCATTCTTCACGGACAGATCCTTAGCACTTGGTATGATCTTGGGGGCTGCAAACTTGTCCTTAGGTCTATGCACAGTCTGGGCAACGGACCCAGGGTTTGTTGCACCAACAAGAGCCCCCGGGCCTAGCCCAAACGTGCTGCCGGGCATCATCGGGATAGGTCCTAACCAGTGCATAGGCAGGAGCGTAGTGGTGGCTTACCCTTTTGAGACCTTCTTTGCTTGTTCATTAACCCGAGCCCAAGTTAGTTTCCGGTTCTTCCACGCGTCGTGTAACACCAATTGTAGTGGGGCCACCCATGTAATGGACCGTGAATGACTTTAACGCACAGGCGAGTAACTGCCAATTCACTCTTCCCACCATGCCCTTATCTTTGGCCACATATGCTGCATGCATTGACTGGGGTAGGGAGTGGAGGTGCGTGGTGCGGGAGAGCATCAAGGCAAGGGCCCGGTCTTCTTGGATTGGTGGAGGAGGACGATGGTTGCCTGCCGAGGGATCAACCCCTAGCCTTGGCCCTCCTATAAAAGGAGGGGTGAAGGAGGAGTGGGAGTACTCATCCTTACACTTTTCTTCCTTCATCCTCCTCTTTCTTCTGGGCATGCTAAAAGGGAGAGCCCGGGGCCAGGCCTCGGGCCATAGCTTGGGGTTGCTGATGTCAAATGCTTGTGCTGAGGCTTGGGGAGTGAAAGAAGGGTACGATCACGTCTCCGTTGGGGTGGGATTCCTCTCTCATATACACGCGATCTTCTAGAGGGCACGCGGGCGGTGCAGCAGTAGCACTGGAGGTAGCGACTCTGGTATGCTCATCGCTGGGTCGCCCGTGGCTTCAATTTTAGTGAGGAGCAATGTAAACGACACCATGCCGAGGCCCGTAATGGACGCAAGGCGTGGTAGTCGATCGTGGTGTTGGGAAACATTGAATGGAAAACAAAAAAATTCTACACACACGCAATGATCTATCCATGGAGATGCATATCAACGAGGGGCAAAGTGTGTCTACGTACCCTCATAGACCATAAGCGGAAGCATTTCACAATGTGGTTGATGTAGTCGAACATTGTTCGCGCTCCAACCGATCTAGTACCGAACGCACGGCACCGCCACGTTCTGCACACGTTCAGCTTGGTGACGTCCTTCGCCTTCTTGATCCAGCAAGACGGCCTGGTAGTAGATGAGTTCTGGCTGCACGACGGCATGGTGACGGTGATGGTGATGTGATCTCCGCAGGGCTTCGCCTAAGCACTACGAAAATAGGACCGAGGGAGTAAATAGTGGACGGGGGCACCATACACGGCTAAAACAATGTCGTGTCATTGTGTGGCACCCCTTACCCATGTATATATAGGTGGGAGGGGAGGAGGCAGCCCATAGGGCACCCCAAGAGACCTGGCGGCACCCTAGGGCTGCTTCCTTGCCCTGCGCCCCCTTTCCTTGTAAGAAGAAGGTGGAAGGAAAGAGGTGGGAGAGGGAAGGAAGGGGAAGTCCTACTCCACACTTTCCTTTCCCTCCCCTCTTTCCTTCTCCTCCTCACAGGGCCGGCCACAATAGGGGTGCACCAGACCCTTATGGGCTGGTGTGTTCCCTCTCTTGGCCCATAAGGCCCATATCTTTGCTGGGGTTGCCCGAAACTCCTTTCCGGTGACCCGGTAAGTACCCGGTACCCTCCGAAACACTTCTGGTGTCTGAATACCATCGTCCTATATATCAATCTTTACTTCTCAACCATGTCGAGACTCCTCGTCATGTCCATGATCTCATCTAGGACTCCAAACAACATTCGGTCACCAAATCACATAACTCATATAATACTATATCGTCAATGAACGTTAAGCGTGCGGACCATACGGGTTTGAGAACTATGTAGACATGACTGAGACACCTCTCCGGTCAATAACCAATAGCGGAACCTAGATGCCCATATTGGCTCCTACATATTCTACGAATATCTTTATCGGTCGAACCGTTATGACAGCATACGCAATTCCCTTTGTCCATCGGTATGTTACTTGCTTGAGATTCGATCGTCCGTATCTTCATACCTAGTTCATTTTGTTACCGACAAGTCTCTTTACTCGTTCCGAAATACATCACCTCGTGACTAACTCCTTAGGTTTTCTTGCAAGCTTATGATGTGCATTATCAAGAGAGCCTAGAAATACCTCCCCGATACTCGGAGTGACAAATCCTAATCCTGATCTATGCCAACTCAAAAAACACTTTTAGAGATACCTGTCGAGCATCTTTATAATCACCCAGTTACGTTGTGATGTTTGATTTCACACCAGGCATTCCTCCTGTATCTGGGAGTTGCATAATCTCATAGTCGAAGGAATATGTATTTGACATGAAGAAAGCAATAGCAATAAAACTGAACGATCATTATGCTCAGTGATACGTCCATTTCGCATCATGTTTTCCTACTGTTATTTATGATGTTTTATGCATAATAATGCCTTTTAGAGTAATTCTAATGCCTTTTTCTCTAATAATATGCAAGGGACACACAAAGAGGGACAATTCCTGCAGCTCGAAATCTGGACCTGGAAAAGCTATGTCAGGCTACTTATTCTGCACAACTCCAAACAAGCTGAAACTTTACGGAGATTTTTGATGGAATATATGAGGAATATTGGAGCCAATAAGTACTAGAGGGGGCCCACCAGGTGGGCACAACTCACCTGGGCGTGCCAGGGAGCCCAAATGCGCCCTTGTGGGTTGTGCTCCCCTCGGCCCACCTCCGGTGCCCATCTTCTGGTATGTAAGTCATTTTGACCTAGAAAAAATAATGAGAGGACTTTCGACACGGAGCACCGCCGTCTCAAGGCAGAACTTGGGCAGGAGCACTTTTGCCCTCCGGCGGAGCGATTCCGCCGGGGGAAGTTCCCTCTCGGAGGGGGAAATCATCGTCATCATCATCACCAACAACTCTCCCATCTTGGGGAGGGAAATCTCCATCAACATCTTCAACAACACCATCTCCTCTCAAACCCTAGTTCATCTCTTCTGTCAATCTTTGTACCAGAACTATAGATTGGTGCTTGTCGGTGACTAGTAGTGTTGATTACATCTTGTAGTTGATTACTATATGGTTTATTTGGTGGAAGATTATATGTTCAGATACATTATGCTATTTGTCACCCCTATGATATTGAGCATGTTTATCACTTGTGAGTAGTTACTTTTGTTCTAGAGGTCACGGGAGAAATCACGTTGCAAGTAATCATGTGAACTTGATATGTGTTCGATATTTTGATAGTATGTATGTTGTGATTCCCTTAGTGGTGTCATGTGAACATCTACGACATGACACTTCACCATATTTGGGCCTAAGGGAATGCATTGTGGAGTTGTTATTAGATGATGGGTTGCGAGAGTGACAGAAGCTTAAACCCTAGTTTATGCGCTATTCCGTAAGGGACCGATTGGATCCAAAAGTTTAATGCTATGGTGAGGATTTGTCCTGAATACTTTTCTCATAGTTGTGGATGCTTGCGAGGGGGTTAATCATAATTAGGAGGTTTGTTCAAGTAAGAACAATACCTAAGCAATGGTCCACCCACATATCAAATTATGAAAGTAGAGAACACGGATCGAATCAACATGATGAAAATGACTAGATGAAATTCCCGTGTACCCTCAAGAATGCTTTGCTTATTATAAGAGACCGTTTTGTCCTGTCCTTTGCTTCAAAAGGATTGGGCTATCTTTCTGCACTTTTGTTACTATTATCATGACTTGCTCGTTACAAAATATCTTGCTATCAAATTACTCTCTTACTTGCAATTTCAGCACTTTCATACATTACCTTGCTGAAAACCACTTGTCATTTCCTTCTGCTCCTCGTTGGGTTCGACACTCTTACTTATCGAGAAGAGCTAAAATTGATGCCCTATACTTGTGTGTCATCAAGGCTATTTTCTGGCGCCGTTGCCGGGGAGCGAAGAGCCTTTGGTAAGTGGAAATTGGTAAGGAAATATTTATATAGTGTGCTAAAATTTACTATCACTTGTTACTATGGAAAACAATCCTTTGAGGGGTTTATTCGGGGTATCTTCACCTCGATCGGAACCACAATTTGCTACTCCTCAACCTACTGCACCTACTTAAAATATTGAATATGAAATTCCTTTTGTTATGATAGAACAACTGCTAGCTAATCCTTATGCAGGAGATGGAACCGAACATCCTGATATGCACTTGATATATGTGGAACAGATTTGTGGATTGTTTAAGCTTGCAGGTTTACCCATAGATGAAGTTAAAAAGAAGGTTTTACCTTTATATTTGAAAGTAAAAGCATTGGCATGGTATAGGCAATGCGATGATATTAGATCTTGGAATTGGAAGCGATTGAAATTGGACTTCCACTAAAAAATTATCCTATGCATCTAGTTCATCGTGGTCGGAATTACATATATAATTTGCTTTTATGAATACTGATGCTTTTCAAAAGTTTAGCACTAAATATGGACTTGACTCTGAGATAGTAGCCTCCTTTTGTGAATCATTTGCTACTCATGTTGATCTCCCTAAGGAGAAGTGGTTTAAAAATCACCCACCTATTAAAGAAGAAATTAAATAACCTAAACTAGCTAAAGAGGAAACTATACTTTATAATGTTGATCCAGTTGTTCCTATTGCTTATATTGAGAAATCACCTTTCCCTATTAGCATAAAGGAACATGCTAAAGTTTCGACTGTGGTTAACAAAAGTTATATTAGAACACCTAAACCAGATGAACAAATCAAAGTAGAACCTAGTGTTGCTATGGTTAAGGATCTCGTGGAAGAAAATATAGATGGGCATGTTATTTACTTCTGTAATGAAGCTACTAGAATTGCCAAACCTAATAAAGAGGAAAAACATACACCCATTGTTGGCATGCCTATTGTCTCAGTTAAAATAGGAGATCACTATTATCATGGTTTATGTGACATAGGTGCTAGCGTGAGTGCTCTTCCCTTCACCTTATATCAATAAATTATGAATGACATAGCACCCGCTGAAATAGAAGAAATAGATGCTAATATTAAACTTGCTAATAGAGACAGCATCACACCACTTGGGATTGTTAGAGATGTTGAAGTCTTGTGTGGGAAAATAAAATATCCTACTGATTTCCTTGTTCTTGGTTCACCACAAGATGATTTTTGTCCCATTAGCTTTGGCAAACCATTCTTGAACACCGTTAATGCTAAAATAGATTGTGAGAAAGAAACTGTCGGTGTTATCTTTGGTGATGAGTCTCATGAGTTTAATTTTTCCAATTTTAGTAGAAAGCTTCATGAAAAAGAATTGCCTAGTAAGGATGAAATAATTGGTCCTGCTTCTATTGTTGTGCCTCCTACTGATCCTCTAGAACAATATCTGCTAGACCATGAAAATGATTTACATATGCATCGAAGAAATGGAACATATAAGATTTTCTTTGAACAATGTCCTCTGCTTAAACACAATTTGCCTATTGAAACTCTAGGAAGTCCTCCTCCACCTAAAGGTGGTCCTGTGTTTGAATTAAAACAATTGCCGCATAGTTTGAAATATGCTTATCTTGATGAGAAGATATATCCTGTTATTATTAGTGCTAACATGAAGAAGAAAGATTATTGAAAGTTCTAAGGAAGCACTGAGCTGCTATTGGATATACTCTTGATGATTTAAAGGGCATTAGTCCCACTCTATGTCAACAAAAGATTAATATGGAACCTGATGCTAAACCCGTTGTTGATCATCAACGTCGTTTAAATCTGAAAATGAAGGAAGTGGTAAGAACGGAAATATTAAAACTTCTGGAAGCAAGTATAATCTATCCTATAGCTGATAGTAGATGGGTAAGTCATGTTCATTGTGTCCCTAAGGAAGGAGGTATCACTGTTGTTCCTAATGATAAGAATGAACTTATTCCACAAAGCATTATTATAGGCTATAGAATGGTAATTGATTTTAGAAAATTAAACAAAGCAACTAGAAAAGATCATTACCCTCTGCCTTTTATTTATCAAATGCTAGAAAGACTATCTAAGCACACACATTTTTGCTTCCTTGATGGATACTATGGTTTTTCCCAAATACCTATTTGTCAACTGATCAAGAAAATACCACTTTTACTTTTCGTTTTGGAACTTATGCTTATAGACGTATACCTTTTGGTTTATGCAATGCACCTGCTATCTTTCAAAGATGTATGACTGCTATATTCTCTGAGTTTTGTGAAAAGATTGTTGAGGTTTTCATGGATGACTTCTCCATTTATGGGAAGTCTTTTGATGATTTTTGAAGCAATCTTGATCGAGTTTTGTATAGATGTGAACAAATAAATCTTGTCTCGAATTGGGAGAAGTGCCACTTTATGGTTAATGAAGGTATTGCCTTGGGTCATAAAATTTTTGAAAGAGGTATTGAAGTGGACAAAGCTAAGGTTGATGATTTTGAGAAAATGCCATGTCCTAAATATATAAAAGGCATCGTTGTTTCCTAGGTCATGCTGGTTTCTATAGGAGATTTATCAAACACTTTTCTAAAATTTCTATGCCTCTTACAAATCTTTTGCAAAAGGATGTTCCTTTTGTTTTCGATGATGATTGTTTAGAAGCCTTGGAAACACTCAAGAAAGCCTTAATTTCTGCACCTATTGTTCAACCACCTGATTGGAACTTGCCTTTTGAAATTATGTGTGATGCTTGTGATTATGTTGTTGGTGCTGTTCTAGGACAAAGAGTTGATAAGAAACTAAATGTTATTCATTATGCTAGTAAAACTCTAGACAGTGCTCAAAGAAATTATGCTACTACTGAAAAAGAATTTCTAGCAGTGGTGTTTGCTTGTGATAAATTTAGATCTTACATTGTTGATTTGAAAGTAATTGTTCACACCGATCATGCTGCTATTAAATATCTTATGGAAAAGAAAGATGCTAAACCTAGACTTATTCAATGGGTTCTCTTGCTACAAGAATTTGATTTGCATATCACTGATAGAAAAAGATCAGAGAACCCCGTAGATGATAACTTTTCTAGACTTGAAAATGTGCTTGATGACCCACTACCTATTCATGATAGTTTTCTTGATGAGCAGTTAGATGCAATAAATGTTTCTCATAACACTCCTTGGTATGCTGACTATGCTAATTACATTGTAGCTAAATATTTACCACCTAGCTTTACATACCAACAAAAGAAAAAAAAATCTTCTATGATTTAAGACACTACTTTTGGGATGACCCACATCTTTATAAAGAAGGACTAGATGGTACTATTAGACATTATGTACCTGAGCATGAACAGGGATAAATCCTACGAAAATGTCACTCTGAAGCTTATGGAGGGCATCATGCGGGAGACAGAACTGCTCACAAGGTATTGCAGTCTGGATTTTATTGGCCTACTCTTTTTAAGGATACTCGTAAGTTCATCTTATCTTGTGATGAATGTCAAAGAATAGGTAATATCGGTAAGCGTCAAGAAATGCCCATGAATTATTCACTTGCTGTTGAACCATTTGATGTTTGGGGATTTGATTACATGGGACCTTTTCTTTCCTCTAATGGGTATACACATATTTTGGTTGTTGTTGATTATGTTACTAAGTGGGTAGAAGCTATTCCAACTAGTAGTGCTAATCACAACTGAAAGGATCAAGAAGAGGTGTCTAGAGGGGGGTGAATAGACTCTTAGCAAGAAAAGTTGCAGTTTTTAAATTCTTTAAGTTGAAGTGGAGTTTTAGCACACAAGTTCAAACATTCACAATACATATCAAGAAAGCATGATAAGAGTATATGGGCAGCGGAAAGTAAATCATGCAAGTTGCAATAATGTAAAGGGATGGAATTGGAGTGTGCAAACGCAATTGGAGACACGGAGATTTTTTATCCATGGTTCCGATATGTGGTGCTATCGTACATCCACGTTGATAGAGATTTCAACCCACGAAGGGTAACGGTTGCGCGAGTCCATGGAGGGCTCCACCCACGAAGGGTCCACGAAGAAGCAACCTTGTTTGTCCCACCATGGCCATCTCCCACGAAGGACTTGCCTCACTAGGGTAGATCTTCACAAAGTAGGCGATCTCCTTGCCCGTACAAACTCCTTGGTTCAACTCCACAATCTTGACGGAGGCTCCCAAGTGACACCTAGCCAATCTAGGAGACACCACTCTCCAAAAGGTAATAGATGGAGTGTTGATGATGAACTCATTGCTCTTGTGCTTCAAATGATAGTCTCCCCAACACTCAACTCTCTCTCATAGGATTGGATTTGGTAGAAAGATGATTTGAGTGGAAAGCAACTTGGGAAAGGCTAGAGATCAAGATTTATGTGGTTGGAATGGAATATCTTGACCTCAACACAAGTGTAGGTGGTTCTCTCTCAGAAAATGTATGTTGGAAGTGTAGGCATGTTCTGATGGCTCTCCCACGAATGAAGAGTGGGTGGAGGGATATATATATCCTCCATACAAAATCTAAACGTTACACACAAATCTCCAAACTCGGTGGGACCAAATTATAAAACTCGGTCGGACTGATTCGGTTCATAATGTGACCGTTAGGCATTTCAGTGGGACCGACATGATCAACTCGGTGGGACCGATGTGCTAGGGTTAGGGTAAAGCCTTATCTTGGTTTGACTGATTACACAAACTCAGTGGGACCGATTTTGGTAATAAGCTAAACAGAGAGTTGGCCAAGCAAACTCGGTGGGACCGATTTCATATTTCGGTGAGACCGAAATTAGTGCAATAGGCAACAGAGAGTTTGCAAGCCCATCTCGATGAGAACGAGATCCCATCGGTGAGACCGAATTAATTATGGTTTCTGGCAGTGGCTATGTCAAGAGAACTCGGTGGTGCCGGATAGAAAGTTTTCGTGGGGCTGAGTTTGACTTTTGGTTTGGGACAAATGTGGATGTGAGAAAGTGGTTGAGGGCTATGGAGCATATCACTAAGCACTTTGAGCAAGCAAGCCATTAAGCAACACCTCATCCCCTCTTAATAGTATTGGCTTTCCTATGGACTCATGTGATCTTGGATCACTAAAATGAAAAATGTAGAGTCTTGAGCTTTGAGCTTGAGCCAATCCTTTGTCCTTATCATCTCGAAGGGGTTCCACATCCTCTAGTACATGCCACTTCTTTGTTGAACTTATCTGAAGCATACTAGATGAAAGCATTAGTCCAACAAGAGATATGTTGACATTAATTACC